>NC_133619.1:89347324-89947324 GCF_048593235.1 Sminthopsis crassicaudata | reverse complement strand
ATAGGAAAAAGAAAAATACAGGTTTTTAAAAATAATATTTTAATGGTCTCTATTTTTCCATCATACAATTGGCCAAATGATATAGAGGCTGCAACATTCTACTGGCCTTATCATTAATTGATATTTGGAGCATTTGAGTTACTTGATTCAGGGGGAAAAAAGAATGACACTATAGATACTATTTTCCAAAAGAGGGACTCCAGTACTCATGTCAATATCATTAAAGATTTCTTGAAAAGTATAACAATAATAGCCCTATTTGTCTGTCACTGATTATTCATAACATTTTAGATCTAAAAAAAGGAAAACTCACCAAAAGTATTCACCATTGTCATGGAGGAGATTTAGTGCAGAGTTCAAGTTGGGGGGGAAAAAGATATGAGAGAATCCTAATAATGTAGTAAAGACCAATTAACAGAAGACTTGGAGTTCAATAAGCTGAACTAAAATCCCAATTCTATCATTCACTACTTGTGTGTCATTGGACAATCATGTTACCCTTCTTTATTATTGCATAATGGGAGGGAGCTAATTATGTAATCAAGAAGATCTGGGTTCAAATGCTGCTTCTGAAACATATTGATTTGTGACAAATGGAGCCATTTAATCTCTCACTCCCAACAAATTCTTAAGATCTTAAGCTGCATGGTAACTGTAAATTTACCTTTATAGAGAATTTGTTGATAGAACACACCAACAAAATCACAGATGCAAAACAAAAATGAGAGTTATATCTATCAATCAATAAGCATGTATGAAACCTATACTAACTCTTCTGTGCAAGGTACATTTTGTACAATGATAAATTGGGGATAGAGAAAAAAAAATTAGTCTCTTCCCCCAAAACACTCCCATTCTAAAGGTAGAGACAATATATATGAAAAATAAGTTCATACAAGATATAAATAAGGAAGAATGAAAATTACTTTGTAGGGGACAACATTAGAGTCTGGCAGAGAAAGAAGTAAAGGAACCAAGAAAGGTCTCCTGCATTAAGTGGAATTGAAATAAAAGGATGCCAAGAATTCTAGAGTAAAGAATTCTAAGAGTAAAATGAGGAAGAAGAGGAATCTGGGAAATAGGGACCAACAAGAAAAGTAATATGTCATAAGTTAGGAAAGGGCTATGTGGTGAAGACTTCCAAAAGTCAAGCAAAGGCAAGTATATTTAATCTTTGAATAATAGGGAGCTACATAAATTTAATGAGTAGATTGATGAGTTGATAAATTAGGACCTTTAGTGACTATCACTACAATAATTGGAATGAGGTTTCTCTGAATTAGAGAAATTTGGAGAGGAGGAGTTTTGATAAGTTCTTCCTGTCTATTTCAGTTCTTTCATTTGTCAATAAATAGCTCTGCAGATGAATGATTTAGTGGTAACACAAGTGTCCTCACTAGGGACACGAGAAGGAACACAAGTTTTATGTGTGTGAAGGAGATTTGTTGAAGTATATTCTATATGGGTGACTAGAGACAGATAGAAGTTGGATGATACTACAGGTATCTAAATTTGGGCACAAATTGAGGTGATGGTATGTTTGTGTAGTAGCTCCAGAGATTTCTCTTGGCTTCCCAGATTTCCCTGTTGAATAGTAGAAGTCTTATTTCAAAACTGCATTAGAAATGTTCTCTTCTTTTCAGAGATTCCAGGATGATTACTGGTGGGGAACAAGATGTTATTTGGTACCTCTGCTTCCAGGTTTATGCCTTAGAATCTTTGGCAATATTAATTGGTTAAGGCAAGAGAGGAAAAGTAAGGGATGTGAGTAAAATGTTCCTTAATAGCCCACAGTTATTTAATAAGAGTGATAGCAATGGATTATCTAATCAAGGATATCAATAACTATGGGGCAGTCTGGGACCAGAGAGATATGTTACTGATTATGGTTTAAATTGTCTATTTTTGAGTAAATTATATGTTTTTGAGTAAAGTTCTTCAACTCATTTTAGGAATAAAAACGAACCAAAAAAAATAAGAGAAAATTAAAATTTACCAGTTATATGGTAACTATCCATTGAATACAGAGAAACTGTATTTGGGTTATTCTTTTAAGCAAAAGGATCCAAGGTCTAGTAGAATTGCTCATATTTGTTTAGTTGTTTTTTTTTTCTTACTTGGTATTTTATATATGAAATGTTATCTCAGATCAAGAAGAGAAGGATAATAAGCTTCCCATTTAAAAGACCTTAACAGAGAGAAAGGAAGCAACTAAGTGGTACACACACACACACACACACACACACACACACACACACACACACACTCTCTCTCTCTTTCTCTCTCTCTCTCTCTCTCTCTCTCTCTCTCTCTCTCTATATATATATATATATATATATATATATATATATATATATATATACACACACTATATATATAATATATACATACAAGATATGTGCAAACATATATACATATGTAAATACATATATATATATATATATACACATGCATATGTATAATCACATATGTATGTATATGTTATGGTCCCTAATGAATGGAAAATGTCGAAGCCATATAACAAGAATAAAATTCAGAAGAGGGATGAGTTTTCTATGAAAGATAATTATTTTTTTAATATATTGAATTATAGATGTTTACAAGATGTCTAGTATGAACTGTGTAGGCAGTAATCAGGACTAAAGCTCAGATACTAGGTCTGGATATATTGATTGAAAATAAAAAACATAGGGATGATGCTTGAACCTGCATGAGCTAATGAAGTGAGTGAGTGAGCAAAAGGAAAGGTTTGGACAATACCTTAGTGCACACCTCCAGTTAGTGGATGTGATAGGACTGTTATTTGAGCAAAGTATACTGAGAAATGAGAGGAGAGGAGAATCACAAAAGAAGAGGAAATAGCCTCCAGTTTTAAATAATATAGAGAAGATAAGAAGGATGAGAATTGGGGGAAATGTCATTAGCATTTTCAATAAAGACTTCATTAGTAACTTAGGAGAGACTGGTTTCATTTGCTTGATGATGTCAGAAGCTATTCTGCAAAGGATTTAGAAGAATGAGATTAGAAAATGTGAAAACACATGGCTGAGTCATTTAAGAAGTTTGATTCAAAGTAGAAGGAGAAAAATAGGACAATTTGAGATAGCAAACATGATAAGATATCAGGAGGTTGTTTTTTATTTGTTTTTTTTGGTTTGATTTAATTTGGTTTTTGGTTTTGATTTGGTTGTTTTTGCATTTGTTTTAAGAATGAAGAGGGTATAAGTATATTCAGAGGCAACAAGACCCAGTTAGATAGTAAGAGATTGAAGATGATAGAGAAAGAGGAAATGATGGTAAAAGGTATCTGCTGGAGAAAAGATAAAAAAGGAGAGGATCAAGGGTAGAGGTAGCCAGGTTGGCTTTGGCAAGCAAAAGAACTACTTTATTAGAAACTAGAATCAAATTGCAAATGATGAAAGATGCTAGATGTTTTTTTCCTCTCCTTGGATTCTCAATTAACTTTTTTTTTTATCAAACTTCTCACCTCTGGCTTATTAGTTTAGTTTCCCTAACTAATTTTCTTATCAGAACCATTCTTTTTGAAGAAAACATATGAATCATTTCCTGAAATATCTTAATGGTATATGTGGGGAGAAATTTACCTTCCTGGATTAATATCTAAAATGTATCTTATTACTGATGCTTCGCATATTCATGTATATACATTAAAACTTCTCATTTTTAACTATAATTTCCTAAAAATTACATTTTTTTGTGTTTTTTATGCTACTCTCTCTGGCAACTGGCTTGACAAGTAAATGTAGCTAATTTCCCTCCACAACTTCCATTTTCATTTTAATGTTCTCTTGATCCAATTCATCAATTTCAGAGCAAAAAGATTGGTTTTTAGCTCTCATTAACTAAACTTGCTCTCTGATTATAAATTCCCAAGACAGTGTATGATGCAGAGAAGAGAAGGCTGGACCCGGGTCAGGAAGAATGAAGTTACAATTTGGCCTCAGACACTGAATGCCTGAGTGACCACAGGAAAGTTATTTTTGTTGTTGTTGTTCCCTCATTTGGATAAAGGGTATAATAAAAGCACCTATTTCCCAGAATTGTTAGGAGTATCAAATGCAATAATAATTGTTGTTGTTTGTCCTTTGTTCTGGAAATGGATCATGACTTCTGGGAAGTGATGTAGACAGACATAGATCAGGATGATTGGAGATTGCCCTGGATGCAGTGGAAGACCTTGGTCTTTTTAAGCTAACATCTTCAACAGTTCTCAGTTTGACTGATGTTACCACAATAGTAATTATAAATCTCTTGGCTTAGTGCCTTGCATATAGTAAGTACTATATAAATGTTAAATTATTATTATTACTGTTCCTATATCTTAAGCTATGAACTAAATATTTAAATCCAATTCTCAGAAACTACCTTCTTTATTCAGTTCTTTACTTTCTAATTTTGTCTTTTTTTTTCCTAGAGCCCCCACTACAATTAGCAATGGTGAAGAAAACATTAATTGCTCCCATACATTCTTCACTATTATTCTCAGGGCTTCATAATCCCTTACAACTTTTCCTAGATTTCATCTCCCAGAATGATCTTTCCCTATGCGAAGTACCAAAAGCAAGTAGTGGCCGTCAGTTTTGACAATTCTCAAAGCAGTTTCCATCACATCTTTGAAATATGTCTAAAGCCATAGGATACCTCCCTACTGTTCAGATTAGTTCACTCCTTTGCCTTGATATCCTCCAGCAGGGAGTTGCCAAATACCATGTCTCATCCCTTCTTTTTCTGAAAAATAATAAAAACTCACAAGTTTTTTAAAGTGCTTCCCTCAAAACAATTCTGAAGTAGGTAATAATGTAATCCCCATTAACACATGAAGAAAGGCAGAATTATTTGCTCAGGGACTCACAGCCTAGAATGTCAGGATGCCCTAACTCTGTCCACTAAACCACCACACTAATTCTCATGGAGTACCCTAGTCCTTCTCATACACAGTGTTTTATCATCATTCTTTGAAGCTGTGAGTCTATGGGAAGAAGCTCATTCTTAGGGAAACTAACACAGAGCACATACTTCCTAGATTAGGCATTATACCTTTAGAACCACACACTATAGCAGGGAATGGAAATATGCAGGAACCCTTTTCTTTTTCCTTTTCTAAGAATTTAAGTTTCAGAGTAAACATAGATCTGCATTGGTAACAGAAGTTTCCTAACTAGAAATTGCTTATATCTATGAAATTACAATTCTAATTCCCATTCTATCTCAATATCATCCTCTTTCATAAATAATAGTAGGACAATAATAATAGGATGGTTTAGAGGGAAGACAGAAAGTATTAAAACTGGAGTCAACAGAATCAGTTATAAGACTATTATAGTAATCCAAATGTGATATTATAATGACCTTGGTTAGAAAGGAGATTATTGCAATAGAAATAAAGGATTCAATCCAAAATATTTTTTCCAGAATGATTAAGCAAATGGATAGGATTCATGTAGGAGCTGACAAAAACTAAAATTTCCAAGAACGCTTCAAGTTTACTAGCCTTGGAGAATGGAAGAATAATATGCAGAGACATGAAGAAGATCAACAGGGTAGGAAATGAGGGACTTTTGCATTAGCCTGCCTCTCCATCCTAATATATCACACACAGTTACACACACACAGAGAGAGAGAGAGAGAGAGAGAGAGAGAGAGAGAGAGAGAGAGAGAGAGAAAGAGAGAGAGAGAGAGAGAGAGAGAGAGAGAGAGAGAGAGAGAGAGAGAGAGAGAGAGAGAGAGAGAGAGAGAGAGAGAGAGAGAGAGAGCCCTCAATAGCTGAGCTTAAAGAATAGGAACAAACCTAAAATAAGAGTGACTGGAAAGAGTAATAACCTTAGGCTATAGGATCTGAGTTAAAATCCTGGATTTGCAACTTATTCTACCTTTCTTACTTTGACTAATCATTTTATCTCTCTGTACTCAGTTTTCTCATCTGTAAAATGATGGAGGAAGAAAGGTTAGAACTGGGACTGGTAGCCCTGGACTTATGAACCAATGAAGTAAAAGTCATACAACAAAGTGAAAGGACTTCAAATATCTTTATCCCAGACTTCCAGTTCTCTACATCTCTATATTTTAGATTTTTCTCCAGGAGGTACACTTATGCAAGTTGAATTTCAATTTATTTTTCAAGACTCACTTACCCTGTGATGGCTTCCTGGAAAAATCTCACCATGTTCTTTCTAGCTGCTCAAATCACTCTAGCAACCCACTTTGTGCTACATAGATCTGTAATTAGTTATGCATATGTTTCAGTTTCTGTGTTTTTATTTCTTTTCATTAGTTTTGGTCCCATATCTCCTATTAAATAGTAAATGGCTCTATTCCATTTAATTCTTCTTGGTGCCTAAAACAATCCTCATTGCACACCATGGGTGCTCAATAAATGTTCCTTGTCTATCTGTCTGCCTGGCTGCTCAGACACAAAACCACATTCCAAGCATACATAATGACACGCTTTCTTTTTTTAAGATAACATCATTTTTCTGTTACTTCTGTGCTGGATATTTTGTGAGTCTCTGTTGGTCCCTGTCTCATTATTTCTTTTTCTAAAGCCTTTATCAGCCATACACACAAGAATGCCAGGCTTGCCTTTGCCCTTAGGGATAAAAAACATGGGAAGTGAATAACAAAATGAGATTCAAGTAGGAAAAGTGCACACCATCTCCCCTAAGACAGTCAGAGATTGAGACAAAGAGATTCAAGGAGTGCAAAAGAAGTAAATGAAAAGCAAGTCAGAAAAAAAATGAGAAAAGAAAATCATCACTTTAAACATTCACCCATAAGTCTTTTTACTCAGCATCAACCTTTAAACTCATTTCTGTATATCTGGTGGAAAACATAAACTTCCCACAAATATATATATATATATATACATATATATATATATAAAATCACATAGCATAGCACCTATTAATTGAGTGCATATATAAAATATAATGGCATTGTTTAATATACTAATCATTGGGTTTGCATGATGTAGAACACCAAATATAGTGAAAGCAGTTACAGTAGACTGTAACTTTGACTATAACTCTGACTTTTTTTCATTCTGGGAATATATATATGCTAAATAAGTGTTGACAAGGCACACTATAAGTACTTAATAAGTGCTTATTAAGTGACTGACTGATTGGTAGTCCTAGACAAATCACTTCTATGAGTGTGAGTTTTCTTCTCTGTTGAAATGAGTATGAAAATGCTTGTATAACCTACCTCACAGGAAAGGGAAGGGGGGAGTCTATAAGTATTTATACAATAACTACTATGTACCAGGCTCTATGCTAATCATTTTATAAATATGATCTCATTTGATCACAAAGCTATTGTTAAATTTAAGTGAGATGATTTGTGATATATGTTTCTTGAGGACAGGTATGGTTTCTCTTATATCATTATTACCTAGCATGATACCTGATATGTGTTCGATAAATACATATTGATTGATTACTGATCACAAACCAATAATTAAATGCAGGTATCATTATTTTAAGGCTCTTTGGGGAAGTGAGCTAACAATGTGGAGTTACACCATAAGACAATTGTATAGGTTCAGTTCATAATATCATGGGATTGTCAATTTGAAGTTAAAATGAACCTTATAAAACATCAAATCCAACTCTCATTTTACAGATAACAATAGCTAGCATTTATATAATGCTTCTAATCTTGCAAACTGCTTTGTGAATATCATCTCATTTTGTCCTCACAATTCCCCTCAAAAGTATATTATCACCCCCATTTTACAAATGAGGAAATTGAGGCAAACCGAGATTTAAGTGATTTCCCCAGAATCGCCCATTTGGATGTTTTAAGCAGCATTTCCCTGACTCCATAATTAGTGTTCCTTCCACAAAATCATATTGCCTCTCAAACATCTTTATACCAGTTCATTCCTATACTCGGGAGAAAGAAAAGGATATTGGGTGGAGTAGTTGCTATCCCAAAGCAAAGCATTTCAATCATCAGACCTAGATAAGAATGGTTAGGTTGAAAATTAGCTCTTTGCTTTTCTGTGACTGTAGTAGAATTCCTGAAGGAAGCCTCGGGCCAAAAACAAAGCTAGGCTATGACTAACCTAGGAGAATGGTACATGGCAGCTAGAGCTGGCTTCAGCCAGAAAGCTTCATCAAATCAAAACTCGATTTTTAAAGGAAAAGTAGAAGATATCATTAGGGTCTCAGTCCTTCCCTACAAAAGCAATGGTTCTTGCAGACCCGCTTCCATACTTAGATTAGATTTCAGACACTTTCCCATTGACTCTGTTTTATTCTATTCAGAATCCTATGAGTGACAGGCTCAGGATTAAAAAAGAAAAAGGTGAGTGATGACAACCCTTTCCCCCCTCCTTAATATAAGCTTCAAATGCTTCTGAAAGGCCAAAAGTTGTACTATGGCTCTCTGTACTATCCACTGTTAATGAGGCCACCGGTGACACTTCCCCGCTAGACAATGAAACAGGTAATGATGTTGGTTCTGGGGGGAAAGGCGAAGGATCACACCTGGGGCATCCCTGATTATTTCCAGCAGCTGATCTCTTCCTTGGGGCCGTCCCCTAACCCTGGCAGGTGTCTTAATCATCACAGAGTGGCTGGGATAAGAGAAACTGGAGAGGATAGACTTGTCCATCCATATAGCCCTACACAGCAATCCGTCTTTTGGTTGGCTGACTTCTTTGTTTTCTATGAGATAAATGGCTATTCAATTAAAGCTTCCATATACCTCTGCCATCCTCTGTTCCTCTTCTGACACTTGCTGGGCTGAAGTTACTTCTAAGGCAAATACTGAGTATCTGCAGGAGACAATCAATCAGTCATGCTGTGGGGCCGGGGGAAGGAGGGCTGTGTTTGGTATTATGGAAGGATGGAGGATGTATATAACAACAAAACAACCTCAGTGTCAAAGTTTGTTCCCTTTGTGTTCCCTCAGGGCTGCCACAGAATAAAAGTAGCTCAGGAAAAATCAGCCAGGAAATAGTGATATAAGAGGTTATGTTGATGGCTGCTTTTGTTTGTCTGTTTATTTGAGTGAGTCCATTGAGACTTGTTCTCTCACCAGATGTTTTAGCCCTGGCTAACACATTCTGGTGCTCTCCTGGCAGCAGGGTGCTAGTGTGAATCTCACCGCCTCTGTTATCCCATTTTCTGAACTGGTCCTTCTTGAACTCCATTTATTTCACTAAGTCCAACCCCTTTTTAAGTTCAATATATCATTACATTCAGAGCAATTGCTACTTCCTTGACTGTGATTGATCCCCACTTATTTCATCCTGCATGCAAAGTATTTGATTTCAAGTGTGGTTCATTCTGCTGGGTGAACTCATTATAAAGTCAAACTGAACATCTCATAGATGTGAAGCACCTTGTCTGTGAGGTTCAGCAATCTAATTTGGAATCTCATTACATCTCTTCTACTAGTGGTGGTCACAGGGGGAAGTAGCAGGCTAGTGTTTTCCTACCTATCTCCTGCCCCATAACAGAACTGTCATTCCAAACAGAGCAATGCACAATATCCTCCATTTTGGAAAATAGCTTTATTTTATCACTCTACAAATAAATCTTGGCACTGATGAGAGAATAACACTTTGTGGGTTGCTTTATTAAGACACTGAGGAGGTCAGGTGCTGAAAGAGACAGTTCACAGCTGCTTACCACAGTTCTATTTAGTTGGCTGATCCAAAAATTCTTATGCTCTGTTTTGTAAAGGTAGAAATGTGGCTGGCATTTTGTTCTGAATCTAGGGACCAATTGTACTTTTGTAGGACATACAACAGATTTCAACTTTTGGGTCTTAATTCTGATTCTCTATTTTTTTGTGGATGAATGGAGAAGGAGATTGAAGTGAAAGATTAGCTCTATTTTTGGAAGAAATGCATTGATAGCGAAAGATTGATGCATTCATTTTCCTCTCTATTTGGTGCTTTCAAAAACAATGAGCACCCATGGCTTGATTCTGTCAGTGAAGTTTTGAAGTTTCTTCATTTCTATATTGAAAATAAAATTTGCTAAGGAAGAACAGATCTCCCCCCACCTGCCTTGTCCTATAATGTTCTCCTATCTTCCTTTCCTACTTTGAAATACACCACTGGACTTGAAAAGTCAGTGAAGTGGAATTCCCACTAAAGATATAGGTTGTAATGCATCTTTGCCTCCTTCATTTTATTCCATAAGTTTACTACATGTTATCTGGCTAATATGTTGGAGCCTTGTTCATGTGATGTTAATGTCATACAGACACCAATGAAGTATGTGGTGTCTTCTTTAATTACCTTTTATAGTGGATATATACTATTTTTATTTTTCCTTTTATGACACCTCTCGTGCCATTTCTGCCATTTAATTTCTTGTTTGTAATATATTACAGTCTGTTCTTGTTCTCCAAGGGGCTCTCCATCTCTCTTTAGGTGAACTCAACTTAATTTCTTCAGAATCCATAGTGTTCAGTGATTTGCAGTCATGCAAAATCACTAAAAGACTATCAACAATGAAAAGAGAGGACTTTGTTTTAAGGAAAAAGTTTCTTCTTTGGCTTTCCATTCAATTCAATAAATAGATTACAAAATGCATATGCAAAAGGGTTTCTCTAACAGATATTTGCAAACTTTGATAAATGGAGGCAAAAATGTGTCCAAAAAGATCTTCTTTTGAATAGTTGGATTTTTACAAGGCCCCAGGGACTTTGCTGGTCTCAATTTTAATTTTTAATCAAATCCATGGAAATTTAGTCTAGAGATGTAATATATAATAAGTATAATCTAACATATGTGTCTTCAATGATACAGTAGATTTTTTTCCATTGAGAATAGAATAAGACTCTTACCCTATTTAATTTTCAAGAAATCATCTGAATTTTAATATTCTGGTTTTCCCATCCAGAGATTAATCTTCAAAAGTCAAAACTGAGCTTGAGTTGACCCTTAGAAAATGAGAATTGTTAGCAAGTTTTTTCTATTAGAAAAATCCACTGTTCACTGTCCTTATTATTTCTATTTATGGTATGGATTGTTATATTTTTATTGTGATTCATTTCTAATGGTTGCATTGCTCTGTAAGGCTGGAATCACTTATGAACAGCAGTGATGTCTTATAAAATATATGCATTACAAAATATTTGTATGGTATTCATTTGTCTCCTTTTCACCTCCTCTCTTCTCATTTACTTTTGGATTTTCCCTTTAGAAAATGCTGAGTTCTCAAAGTGCATTGAAACTATGTAATAGATACATATTATTTCCCCTATCCTTCCTCTACATCAATTGTAAGGTACAAACAATAAAACCTCCACCTATGATGTTTCCCTAAGAATACTGACTGAAATAGAGAACCACTCCTGGCTACAGATAGCCATTGTTATATGCCACATCCATCAATGGTGCACAAAGTCCTTGTCAAAGTTGGTATAACAAAGCTGTCAAATGTGGAAAACCTGAAATGGAATACTCTCTGTTTCTTGCCTGTATTTATCTTGAACAAATGTAGTCAATGTAAGGTGAAAGGAACTAAAAATAAATATTTTCTTTTTTTCTTCTTTCAAATCACATGATGTAATTTCATGTATTGCAAAGTTTCTTTCAACTTCTTATTTGCTGTGTTAAATTGCTATTACTTCAATAATTGCTCTTTGTTGGTCAGAGCCCAAATTATACTATGGCTTGTTTAGCTTATAAACAGTGCTGAAGAGTGCTAAATAACCTGTCTAATAAAAAAAATTTCTCTGGCAATTGCTAAGTGAAGCCTCCATTCCATTCTATATAACTTGACATTTCTGGCAAGAGTGAATAGCAATAATAAATAAAAGTAAGTACAAATACATAAATAGCAAAAATATATAAAAAAGCAAGGTGTCATTTTCAGGAGATTACAATAGATATAATACTTGTTAGTTTCCTTTCCTAATTCATATTTACAGTGGCCTAGAAGGCAAATTAGCAAAAGGCTAACCCAGGAGGAAAAGGCCTAAACAAGAACTAATTAAAATCCAAGGATGAAAAATATGGCAATGTGCTTGTTATCTCTTAAGGGAAGTTGTGAGAACTGTCATTTCATTGTGTCACCAATCTTTGCTTAGTAGATAGCAGCATTCTAAGAATTATTTACTGATTATGTGAAAAATAGAATGAACTAAGAAGGGAGAAGGAAGTAAAAAGAAAAAAGCAAAGAAGAGTTACAGCTTCTGTTGAGAGATAAGAGGAAGTTGGAATACAGGGGGGAGAAGAACAAATGGTAAGATTTGCTATAGTAATATATATTAAGACACTACACCTGTGGTCATTGATGTCATACCTACCTTATAGTGGAGATTTGTCGGCATTAGCAAGTGAAATGAAAAATAATTCTGAGAAAAAAAATTAGGATGGTGTTTCTGTGCATAGTCAAATAATCAGTAAGTCCTTCTTAAGCACCCAATATATGCCAATAATTTCAATCCTTCAACAAATACATCAAGCATTTATAGATACCAGACACTGTGCTAATTACTGAGGACCCTAAGAAATATAAAAACCTTCCTTGCTTTCAAGGAGTTCTAGTTCTATTGAGGGAAACAGATGTGAAAATAACTTGGTGCCCATAAGATATAAACAAAGTAAATATGAGGAATTACTCTCACCAGTAGCTCTCACTAGCAAGAAAAGCCTCTGGTAAAAATCTCTGATTTTAACTTAATATTTAAAAAAAAACAAGAGAAATTAAGAGAGGGAGGTGAAGAGAAGCCTTCTAAGATGCAAAAAAGTTGGTTCAATGGCACAATAATGAGAGATGCTTCATGCAGAGAATTACTGGTCACATGGTAGGAAGAAAAGTAAAAATTTAGAAAACTCAAAATTAAAAAGAGGTTCATGTTTTAGAGAAGTTTAAACTCAAAATCAGGACTTAATATTTTATTAGGGAGTGAAAAGGGAATAAGTGGAGCTTCTTGATGGGGGAGAAAAGTTGTAACATGGTCATATCTACATTTTAGGGAAAATATCACTTTGGTAGCTGAGGATGAATTGGAGGAGGACTGACATGAGGAAGGAAGACTAAGTAAAAAGTTATTGCAGTAATTGAGAAGAGAAATTAAGGGGACTAAGGGAATAGTTGGGGGTGAGTGATAGAGGTACATACAGCATATAAGGAATGTTGTAAAGGGAGATACAGGATTTGACAACAGATTGTATATCTTGAGTCAATTCAAGTTAACAGTCAAGGATAATAAAAAGATTGTAATCATGAGTAGCTAGGAAGATTGCTGTTCCTTTGATAGAAACAAAAGAATTGGGAAGAGAAAAGGGTTAGAGGCAAAGATGTGTTTTATTTTTTACATGGTGTGTTTGAGATGCCTTTGAGCAATCCAGTTTGAGATAACCAAAAAGCAACTAGTAGATAATAAAAAATTGACTTAGATGAGATCCAAAAATTAGCTAGCTAGATATGGAAATCATCTGTATTAAAATAATAATTGAGACCATGGGAACTAATGAGACCACCAAGTGAGATAATTTACCAGTAAAAGAGAAGGCCTAGGTTTATACTTTGGGAGGGACCCACAATAAATAAGGGAAAGATCCAGACTGAAAGAAAGTCTAATAGGTAGAGAGAAGTTTTGTAAAAATATAAGGGGAAGAAAGTACCCAGGAGAAAAGAGTGATTAGCAGTGCTGTGTGTAATGATAAACATGGAAGATAAAGGGCAAAAATGAAACAGACCTTAAACTCAAAGAGTCTATGCTCTACTGGAAAAGAGAATAAATATACTAAGATGCATATTCAAAGTAGATTTTAAAAGTAGGTTCAATGTAATTTCAGCAACAAATGGGCTCAGGAAAAACCAGAAGCAAATTAGAGAAACTGAGAAATAGAGGGACAAAGTGCATTGTAGGCAGAGCAGGAATCATATTATAGAAATAGGTGAACAAGGGCTGTAAGTTAACAGGTGCAAAGTGAGCCTAGCACAGGGTAAATAATACATGCTGATTGGTTGATTGCATTATAGAGTATGTGAAGAAGAAAAATATTTAATATCTTGAAAGACTGTTTCTCCTTCATTTTAAAAGAGGAACAGGATATCAGGAAGGTGATGTCATAACTTGTAAGTGAATTGAACTTAAGTAAGGCAGCTGTGCAACCTCACTCTCTCCTCCGAGCCATCTGGGTCCAGTGGCAAGATATAGATCAGAACAACTGGAAATAGCTCCAGATGCTGTAGGAGACCTTGTTCTTTTTATGCTAAAGTCTTTAACAGATCTCAATTAAGACTAGGCAAGAAATGAGGCAAAGAATGGTTACTTTTTTCTAGTATTAAAAAAAATCAATCTAGGAGGGGAAAGCTCTCAGAGTTTCTGGCCAGAACATAAACAATTGTTATTTACACTTACTTTGAACTACCAGAGCCCCAAAAATGACCAAATAAAAATTGGACTGGGACCTACTGTTGGCAAATCAATGAGAGTCAGAGTGATTATGGTTTGAGGCATAATCCTTTAAAAAAGCAATCTAGCATATATACGTTTCAGTAATCAAAATGCATATTCCTTTGGGCAGAACAGCCAAAGGTAAGGGGGGTAATTCTCTTGAGTGAGGACAGAAAGAGAGGAGGAAGAGAGAGAAAAGAAGGGAAGGAAAGAGGGAAAAAAGAAAGGAAGGAAAGCAGTAAAGAAAGAAGGAATGAATGAACAAATGAACAAACAAATGAAGGAAGGAAGGAAGGAATGAAGAAATGAAGTAATAAAGGGACTGTGTTGCCCAATTTGTAACTGGCCATTTGGGTCCACAGTGGGACAGTTATTATTTCTCACATATTGTTGTTTGTCCTTTCTTCTCTAAAAGAACCATAATATCAGGAAGATGATGTCATGAATTGCAAGTGAATTGGAATTAAATGAGGGAAGGTGGTACAAAAGAACCAGCCTCACTGTCTCCTCTGTAGCCATCTGAGTCCAGTGGCAAGAAATAGATCAGAATGACTAGAAATGGCTCTGGATGCAGTGGGAGACTATAATTTTTTCAGCTCTTGAAAGATGGTTGACAGCTAGATTATAAAGGACTTTGAATGCTAGATAGACATAAAAGGACTTTTGGAATTTTACTTGTATTGTGAATGCCCAACACTTCATACTCCGTGACTAAATTGAAGGACATGAGATAAATATCATTTGTGTGTCACAGATGAGACTTTTCTGAAACTTAACAGAACAGTGCTATCTCATATGGAATCTCCATTGGCCAAGCAGAAAGATTAATTTTCCGATCTCTTTGCAAGTGTTTCCAGAGCAAAAACTGAGAAGTTCCATGTTCTTGCAAATCAAGTCTACCCATTCAACATTTTTTAAAGTGCAAATACTGTCAAACGAAAGTCACTCTTCAATGAATCACGAATATGATGGTCACTGTTCCACAAAACCTTTTTCTTAAGCTTATTCAAATCTCTGGCATTATCTGAAATGATTTCCTTAATTTTATGTTTACATTTGAATGAATGTAAACAGGTATCTATGTGAAGGCAAGGGTGACATAAACAACTAATTTGACAAATCAAGCATCCCAAAAGGGGGAAGACTATCCAAATATTTCATGCTAGTCATGACTCACAATATGGTTTATCCAGAATTAAGACAAACATGAAAAAAATAATAGTAAAAGGGGGAAAAAGAGTTAAAAATCTCTAGCAATTAACATGTAAACTTGTCCATACTACAATATTTTTAAATGATCATTTTAAAAGGAATGAATAGGGTAATTCTGGAATATAAATACATTATCATATTGGACTGCTAGGAGAGCAGATGTTTTAAGTTATGTAAAGTCTTGTCCCATCTGGTAAACAGTAAAAATGTCTCAACAACAACCCACAGATAAAATGTTGCTGAAGAAATGAGCATAGTGTGGATTAGGTACAAGTCAATTTTACCAAATTACTTCGTGAAATGCCCGAAGTAATAATTCTATCTCTGACAATGAATTTTATCATATATACTTGAATAAAATGTATGTATGTATTTATATTTTGAGGTATTCCTGTAGACTTGTGTAATAAATTTAACCATCCATCATAGCATCTGTTAAACTAAACAGTCCACTGTTTATTTTCCCCCAGAGGTCCTTGGCCCTTGTAATCTATCCTGTAGTGTTTAATGTTAATGTTAAATGAGCCTTTTCTGCCATCTCCAATCAAATCAGGATGAACGTCAATAAAGCAGATTAAAATTAGCGATGGGCAAGTATCCTACTGTTCCTAGTCTGGTTCCATTTGTGAAGAGTAGGTGGACCTATCATGAACATTTGGTTTATGTCAGTTTGCCTTATAGTTAGGATTCATTCTGTGCACTATTTCCAGCTTTCTCAGCTACAAAATAGGGGGATACCAATATAAATTGTTGGCATTATTTCAAGTTGAATTATCATCACAAAAACTTTTCTAAGAGCTATAGATCTAGTCTCTCTAAGTAAAGCTATAGATTATCCTTCAATCTCATTTGATTTAATAGCTGGAACTATGGTATTTTCTTTTTATATGTAAACTCCTTGAGGACAGGGCCATTACATTGTTTTCTTGTATCTCCAGTGTCTAGAACTGGTCTTGGCATCTAGAAGGCCCTTGATAAGTGCTTGCTGAATGGCATTGATCTTGTTTTTATTCACTTTTAATCACATTGGGGCAATCAGTAGGACCTCACTTATTCTCATTAATCAGAAGGGAAGTCAGTCTGAATTATGGAATATCTTAAGAGAAGTACAGTTTTATTACTTAAGATAATAGGATCTTAGTGTGACAACTGCCTAAAAATGGCTTTCTGAGGTGAAATCCAGCAGCTCTTATAATTGGGAGCAAATTAATGTGTCAAAGCCCTTAAAAACACTTGTTCCATTAGCTTGGTTAAACACTTCCCTCTGCTATTCAGTTTACACTATTAGGCTGTTAATTTTTTTTCAAAGATAGTAAGAAAAGTTCATTTTTTTGTCTAAGCCAGTATTAATGAGAATATACTATGTTTATCTAGTTCCTTTCCAACCTGGTGAGTAAGTTGTTAAAAGGGGGTTAGCCTCCTGCTCCAATTCACTATCTTGCTCTCCTCACTGGCTGAGAAAGCTGGAAAAATAAGTACAAAAAAAGAACCATATTATTTGTAGTACAATCTATGAAAAGCAGGAAAAGGGTACTTTGAACACTTCTGATGCATTATCTCTCATATTTTCTTCCATATATTTGCATATGTGTGTACACATATGCATATGTATATATATACATATATATGTATGTATTTTTGTTTTATACACTTTTTATATTGTTTTCCCATTAGAATGTGAACTCCTAGCAAGTAAGAACAATATTTTCGTTTTCTTCATATCATCAGTATTTAAAATAACTTCTGGTACATAATGAATTGCTTAAGTGAATACCAGAATTTAAGAATACCTCAAAAGACAAAGTTGTACAAATTGAGGCAATGCATTTTTTTAAATTCACAAATAAAGAAAAGAAAGTTAGGAGAATAAAATTCTTATTCCAAAATAAAATTACATTATCTTCTACTAATTATATATATATATATAAACTACATCTGTACAGAAAGGAGAATTTACATTAAATTATATAAGTTTATAAAACATATTGCATCAATTGAATTGTATGATTCTTCTTAGATGCTTGTTTTATTATAGATATGAACATGAAGAAAGAGAGCTATATTTTCATTGTTAAATATTACCAAATTCATATGAAAATTTTGACATTCATTTTTAAAACTTTAAGTTCTAAATTTTCCCTCCCTTTACAGGGAGGGCCCCTTAACAGGGCAAATGATGAGATATCAATTATATATGTGAAGTTATGCAAAGCATATTTACATATTAGCCATGTTGCAAAAGAAAACAAAAACCTACATACGAAAACAGGAAAAATAAAGGAATTTCAAAAAGCATATTTCAATCTTCACACAGAATTTATCACTGTAGAGATGAATAGCATTATTCATCATGATTTCTTTGAAATTGTCTTGGATCATTGGCTTGACCATAGTAGATAAAATTTTTTACAGTTGATTATCATTATTACAATGTTGCGGTTACTGTGTAAAACATTTCCCTGGTTCTGCTCAGTTCACTTTGCATCAGTTCATAAAGCCATCCCAAGTTTTCTGAAACCATCCTGTTCATCATATTTTATAAAACAATAGTATTCCATCACAATTGTATGACCCATCTTATTCAGTCATTCCTCAACTGATAGCTACATCCTCAATTTTTCTTTGATCTCTTTGGAACCCAGGCTTTCTTGAATCCAAAGCCAGGCAAAAGTCTACTTTGTCATAGTAAGTATTCTATAAACACTTGTTAATTCACTGATTCATGTGAGTCAATTAATTAAATCATTAGTTATATGAAGGGAAGAAATAGGTGACATCTAAAATGGGTCAGGGGAACCTTTCTCAACCATACCATATGGGTCTCAGACTCATTTTTATCCTATAGGAGAACTAGAATTTGTGTATTGTAATAATTTTGAGATCCTTTGGGATTTTTCATAGAGTAATAATTGAATTATAAATATTTTTATAATATAATATATAGGGAAAGGAACAGAGCATGATATTGAAAATGAAATCTTTCACACCTGGAAATATTGAATATCATCGATAGTAATAGAAAAGCTTGAAAGAGCAGTGAGTTTGGAGAAAGATATCATCTAATCAAATTTACAAAAGACAAATCTGGGGCTCTTATTAATCAATCATGTCTTGGGGTATCCTTTCTTTTGTTGCAGTTATCATGAAATTATTTGAGAAATAAGATTCAAATATGCCTAGGGTAGAGGGTGGAGAAGGTATGGGGACACACATGCAGAATTTCCTAAACACTTATTCAGCAACTGCTATGATCCTCTTATACTCTCGGAGCACTTAGGATATATCTATAACTGCCTTGTAGGGCTGGTACCCCTAGACAGACTCAGAGTTTGCATATTGGAGAGAGGAGACTGGCATAGTTTTTAGGATACAAATTCCAGGATTGGCTGATTGGGGTGGGCAAGGACCCACCTTCCTCTCTTGTGATTGGGTGGCTTTACATTCTTTAGAGTGAGATCAGGGCACCAACTTTGTTACTTATAGTTACATAGCCAATTCATGTCAGATGTGAGATCAAACCCAAATTGTTCTAACTTTGAGACTATTACTGTGGCCAAAGCACCATGCTATTTCTCAGACAAGCCAAATTCACAGATTGATAGATTTAGATGGAGAAAGTATCTCAGAGTTGCCTTTATTTTTAAAGTGAGGAAAATGAGATATAGAAAGGATAGGTGATTTTTTTTTCTAAAGATAAAGATTTAGCAGATGATAAGAGTGGGAATTTAGAGCCCATTCTCCTGATTACAAATCCAAGGTTCTATCTACTGCACCTTCTTAACAAAGACACTCTACATTGCTATCACCAAAGCTACGATTATCACTCTTCTCCTCTCTTCTAAAAATAATCTTTAAGACACTTTCCAAGGACATCAACCTTCCCCCCTCTGCATAAGAGGTTCTTAAACTTTTTGGCACCCTAGACTGCCTTTGAAGTCTATTAAAATCCTTAGAATTATGTATTTTAAAGGCATAAAATTAAAATATATATAGAATTACAACTATATTGAAATACAGTTTCAAAAAAAAAATTTAGAAAAAAACCAAGTCCATGGATTCAAAGTTAAGAACCTCTGGCATAAATATTTTTTTGGATCTGAATCAAATGCAATGGACATAACTTAAGAAATAGAGTTATTGTTGTTCCTATAGAAACGGACATTAACTGCAACCAAAAGAAATCTAGTCTAGTAGTTCACCCAGAAGATTGTGCTTTGATGAAAATCTTCTCCCCATCTCCTACTCACTGCTTATTTCAGCATTTCAGGTTTTTGATTGAATAGGCTCTCCAGAGACAATGCTTCCTATCAGCTGAGTGTCAAAAAATGGAATCTTACATTTTCCTCCTCTCTTTAAGTGCATTTCATTACCAAAAGGTTTGGGATTTTTTGGATTTTTTTTTTTTTTAATTCTCAAATGCTCCATCAAGTGATGGGGGAGAAGGAATGAGGAAAAGAAAAGGATTTATGGATCCAAAAAGATTGTTTTGAAGTCATTTTTTAAAAATACTATGTTTAGTTTTATCTCCCCAAAAGTTAATTATTTACAGAGTGAAGTTAATAGGATGCCCCTGATGGGGAGAACATCTTCAATACCCACGCCTCTTTTTTCTTGTTTTAGCACATGCTAGAGAACTTAGGAGTCTATCTCAGACAAAGGGGGCCGCTATAAGTAGACTGTTTTTCCAAGATAAGAATGAAGGTGAAAGTAAATCTGTGCTTTGGGCAAAGACATTTTACCTTATGATAGAAAGAATCACATCTATTACTCATAAAAAGCTGTGTTTGAGTTGTCAGGACTAGAAGGTACTTTTAAGTCCTCAAAAATAAATTCCCCCAAGGCCTTATGAAATCAGTGGGTTCCTCTTTAAAATTAGTTCATTCTTTAACTTTTATTTTTTCCTACTGTAAAATTTCTATAATTCCAAAATCTTCACCGGTGTTTTGCCAGTTTTGAGTGCTTTGTTTACTGGGCCACAATAATTTCTTTTCCCTGATCATTAAAAATAAATAAATAAATTAGGCACCTTCAGTGACTTTGTTAAAGTCTGTATTTCTCTTACATGCCAATCTTTCAGTTTCAGAGAGGAGAGAATGGTTGTAGATGGTATATCATTATGGAGGCAGCTAGGTAGAACAGTGGATGGAGCACTAGGCTGGAGCCACCCAAGTTCAAATCCAGCCTCAGACACAAGCTATTTCACCCTAGGCAAATCACTTAATGCCTATTTTCCTTAAATAAGGATATTTGTAACACCTATCTTCCAGGATTGTTGTGATACTCAAGATAAAAATTATAAAAAAGTCTAGCACAGTGCATGGAATGTAGTTAAATGCTATATAATTTTCTTGTCCCACATATGGTTTTGGTTACCTTCTCTCATGAAAGAAACAAATCATTGTTAAGTGTGATAATACCCTAGATCTGTATTTCCACCCACACATTTAAAGCACCATACAAATTATAACATCCCTGAAAAATAAACAATGACAAGAGCTGCCATCTTACTGGACTTTAGTTCCGACTCAACTTTTAGCATCTTGAGACTTAATTGAACAGCAGGAAAAGCCTAGTGAACAAAAAGAGAATCTGTTTGCAAACATTTTTAAGCTAGATCAAAAAGTGACACATGCTTGAGGGCATTGATGGTGATACCTTAACAGTAAGAGAGAAGTTAGGAAAAAGGGAGAATTTCAGGAGGAAAACAATGAGTTCAATTTTGGACATGTTGAGTTTAAGATGTTTTTAAGTTTTAAGATTAATGGTCATTTAATATGTCACTCCCTTTTCTCATCTACCATTCCAAATGTTGTTAATACCATATCCCTTTTCTGGTCTTGAGAAGCTCTCCCTATATATCTGACTCCAAGTCCTCTTCAAGCCATTGAATTTCCAGGCATTTCTTTCAGTTCTGACATTTTGCTGTTGCTTATGTAGATAATAAAGAATAATCTAAGTATCAATCATAGAATATGTTCAGTGCTAGACAGATGTTCTCAGTTGTCTTTTTAAAAACCTCTTTGTTATTAACAGATCTTCACTCCCCCTTCCATTTTACATGCATGCCTGAGCTTTGTAGAAGTTGATAAATTGTGTTAAGGCTCATTTTCACATTCTGACAGTTATCTTGGGTAAAAAGTTCTCACCTGACTAAGCCTTCAGGATGGAGATGAAGTAACAGGGTTCTCCTGTAAATGTAAATGGGAAGTCAAGAGTTCTGACTTCCCAATTTTTATCAGAAACTCCATTTCCATTTCTACTTCTACAATCTGGAAAACTTTGATGAGACAGAATCTCAATGAGTAGTCCCTTGTCAAAAGAAAGAACATTAGGTTTGGAGAATCGTCACCTTTCAAGAGTCCTCATAAGGCAGATCATGTTTGGTGAATGTGGAATCACTTCAGAAGGACACTTTAGTGTCCAGTTTCAATTGTTTTTCTGAGGCTAATTTACCTGGCTTGGCTGAAAACTATTTACCTTATTTATAAGACACATTGATCCAATAATTCTTTAGATTTTGCATCACCATGATGATGAGTAGCCAACATTTATTGAGTTTCTACATATATGATACACTGTACTAAAAAAAAATAGTCTCTTTTCCCCAGTCTCTTCCTCCCAAAAATGATAAAATCTTTGGGATGTAGGGAAATTGAAACCTACATGAAAAGATAAGTGTATACTAAGCATAAAGTAATAGAGATAACAAAAACCCAGGAGTTCAGAGGTATAAGCAAAGGAGCTAGAGAAGCTAGTCAAGATCTCAAATGGTAGAACTTTAAATGAGCTTGTCCTTCAAGGAAAGAGAAGGGAAGGAGTTAGGGCATTTGTTAGAGCCATAACTCTTACACCTATCCCCTCTTAGTTTAAGTTAGTTATTTAAACAAAATGAGGCACTGGAAAATCATTTAATATTTAATACAAGAGATTTGCTTTGACAACACAACAAGAATATGCAATAAGGATATATTATCATTTAGATTCTCTTGATGTGGCTCCCCTCATCTCCATCTAGAATATATCTGGTGAGCAGGTATAGTGACTCAAATGGTTATAGGCACCCATCAAATCTGAAAGGACTAGATATCATGTGATCAGGGCTTTTGTACCTCTAGATAACCATTAAGTTGAGCAAGAGAATCTGAGAATAGTAAAGAATAAGGGTCATATTTGTCTCCTTTAAGGTAAAGTTTCCATCTGTTGTGAATAGGCAAAAAAAGCTACATCAGGGAGATATTGGTCTTATCACCTTATTCTAAGCAAGGGGAATATCATGAGCAATGACAGAAATACGCATATGTTTGGAAAACAATAGCTATATGTTCTTGATTGAAAAGGAGATTTCATGTAAAAAATCAAGAGGACAAAGAATTGGGTACAGTTAGATTAGAGTTTCTGACAATGTAGGACCTGAATGCCCAGTTAAGGATTTTGGAATTTTATCCTAGATGCCATAATGGTGTATAAAGGGCCAGTATTTCAAAAGTTCTGGATTTAAGTTTCACATGAGTTATGCTGTTGGAATGATTCTTAGAATTTTCAGGTTTCTATCTTCAGTGACCCAGGTAATACTCCCAGGCTATAAATTCTGGATTGGGTATCAATCTGCATGGGTAAAAAAACTAGCTTCCTCTTCAGCAATTCTCCATAAAATGAAACCGCAAATCCATTTATTTTAGATCTATAGGCAATGGGATGCTATTAAATGTTTTTGTTAATGGTGATGGTTGTTTTTTTTTTTTTGGTTTTTTTTTTTTTTTTTGGTTTTGGGTTTTTGGTTTTTTTAGGAAAATACTTGCAAGTACATTTCAAAAGCTCTAACCATTCTACAAAAAACAGAGAATGTCGAGGCAAATAATCCCAATTTGGAAATTGTTACAGTAGTTTAGCTTCAAAAAAAAATGAAGGCTTGAGCTATCATGGGAAAGAGATATATGTGAGGAGCATTAGAAAGAAAGAATCCAAAATTTTGATTTCTGATTGAATGTCAGGGCAAGCAGGAAGAGAGTTAGGGATGGCTTCAAAGATTTAAGTCTGAAGAGTTTGGAGAATGATACGTTCATTGACAGAAATAAGCAAGACTTAAAGGGAAACTGGTTTTCAAGAAATGATGATGAATTTGGGCTTAGACATGAGTTTGAGGTGACAGCAGGGCATTTAGGGAAAGCAAGCCAAGAAGTAATTGATGACACTAGACTGAATCACAAGAAAGAAGTCATGACTGAAAATATATTATATTTATCTGTAGTCAGGTCTAAGAGATTAATATAAATTAGACGTGGGATCCAAACCTTCAGTTCTGGACCTTCTTTGCCATGCACACAAAACAAAATGTGTTTCTATTGTGTAGTAAATGAATATAGATTTAGAAGAGCTGTGGAAAATCGGGAGTCCATGTTTCTCTTCTTTCATGTTATATTTGACATTTCTACATCACCTTAAGATTTGTAAAGTACCTTATACATATTCTATTTTTCAGTCCTTACAATAACTTTATGAAATAAACAATGCAGTTATTAAAATCCTAAAATCTCCATTTTACAGTTGAGAAAACTGAGAATTAGAGAGGTATAATTTAACTAGATTATAAAGTCACTAAATTGCTGAAGCAAAATTTGAAATCAGGTCTTCTGATTCCAAGTACGTATTTTATCCACTAAGTAAGCATCTTAAACAAACACAGCCAATTCTTTCAGTCTCTAGTCTCTTTGATAGCTATCCATTATACAAAAATTGCAAGAAAGTGCTAAGTCATGAAATAACAGAGATTTCTAGAATATTTTCAAAAGCTTACAGAGTTCACAGTGATGGATTATAGAATTCTAAACCCCTGAAAGCTCAAGAGATCAACTGTTCCAGCCTAACACTGTTAACCTCCCAGGATGGGGATCAACAACCAGAGCTGCATTAAGAGGAGGGGAAAAGACTTAAGGTAATATTAACTTTAAGCTAATTCAAAACTGGTTACATTAAAGCCAGAAATAAAAGCTATATAATAACTGACTAGGACTTTATTGAGGAGGGAGATATAGGTGATATAAAAATAAAAGATATCAATAAAATGATTTTAAAGCCCTTTAAGCAACAATTTGAGTTCTGCAACCCTCAAATGAGTCTTTAAAGTAATATAATCAAGAGACCTTGAAACTGGAAGGAATATTAGAGGGAATCTGATTTAACCCTCACATTTTATTAGTAAGAAAAGTGAGGTAAAGAGAAATCATATGATTTGGTTAGGGTCACACAAATCATTGGACAGAACTAGTATAAAACCTTGGATGTCTTGACTCTATGCTTACTATATTAGGCTACTTCCCTCTTCTAAATGGAAATAGTTACCGGCATTAACACTATTTTGCTCACTAATTGTAATTGTACCAATGTCATCACAAACTAGCTTTTAAAAAACTAGTCTATTATAGAGTCCATTCAGTGTTTGACTTTCAAGTCATTGAAATCAAGACATTTCAAACCATTCAAGTTTGGTTGTTCTTGTTTGAAAAGGCATTTGGGGTTAAGTGCCTTCCTCAGGTTTATACAGCTACTAAGTGTCTGGGGATGATCTTGAACTCAGCTCCTTCTGATACCAAGGTCAACATTCTATTCACTGAGCCATCTACTAGTTGCCCTTAACCAACACAGTATGAAGCATTGCACAAAACACTGGAAATATAATGCAAAATTAAAAATAGACCCTCCTTTAAGAAGCTTTCATTTTGCTGAAGGAAAACAATAAACAAATAAATCCAAATAGTTAGAAAGTCATTTCAATGGAGAAGGCCCAAACAATTTAGGAAAGAGGATAGGGTTAGAAAAGTTCTTGTGTAGGAAATTAAAGTTGAACTGAGCCTTCAAAAAGTGTCAAATAGAACTTGAAATTCCAAGAAATAACAGTAAGGAATTAGGGCATTACGGGTATGGAGAGCAAAATATTCATGGACAGACATGAAATCAAAGAATCTCATGACATGAGAAATAGCCAAATAGGCCAGCTTATTATCAACTTAGAGTTTATTGTCAAGGAAGAGTAATAGGAAATGAGATTGGAAAGGTAAGTTGGAACAATAGGAAGGGCTTCACTTAAATACCTATGAAAGGAGTATATGTTTGAAACAGTGCAAAAAGTATTAGAATCAGAATAGAAACAAAAAAAATTTTTAAACTCCTACTCTTGTTTTCATATAATCACCAACAACAACTACAGGATAGTAGAAGGATAGAATATTTTTATCAGACATCTGAGAACTCAGAAAGAGTCAGTTATGATTATCTATAGGGGAAGTGAAAGGTCCATCCTAGATCCCTGCAACCACTTAGGATAAAATAAGATCCATATTTGCAGCAACAAGTCTCTGCTATTTGATTTATTGTTTAGTTCTGCAGACACATTTTTTTCCATACCCTGTCTTGATTGCCTGACATATTGCTTGTGAAGGTAAAATATTTTTTAAGCAGAATCGACCCACTTTCCTGTCACAGTAAATGCACTCTGAGCAACTGGATATATTAACTTCATGTTAGTCAAATAACATGTTTTATCCTCCACCTGCCACCTTGTCCCACTCTACTAACAAAGTAAATACTGCAAGCAGGAAGATGCCAGGCTGCATTTCGTTTTGTAGTCTTTGAAAATGAAACCCCATCCTGAGTCATCTATATCCCGTGTGCAAACTGGTAATCCATCTGGATAAGTGCCTACAAGTTTTCCACAATCTTTACTAGCAAATCAAGATACAGAATCTTATTTTCAACTGACATCTCATGCTAACTAAGCAGGCTTGGACTAAGTCCCTTCACAAATAAAAAGTTTCTGGAACTGAGAGTCTATATTATATTACCTTATGGAAAGCCATATTTTCCTAGGCACTCTATAAATGTATTTAATGCTTTAAACACATTTCCCCAGTATGGAAAGATGGGATATAAACACAGGTACCTATTTGCTCCCCTATGCAGAAAGTGTCTAATGCAAAAGTAAACTTCAGTTTCCATGGAAAATATTGGCTTCTCCCTCAGCCATCTGCTCCATGGTGGGAATGTTCTGTGTGGCTTTCTCAGCTGGAACATTTGGAAAATGAATCCATTGTTGCAAAAACTCATATTCTTGGCCATAATATTTGTGATAATGTTGTTGACTTACCAGATGTCCTGGAAATTCCTGGGGTAGTAGTGTTTCCAGTTCTTCCAAACCGCTCCATTAAGTGACAGAAATGTGACTGATACATTGGGACTGTAATTTCTCATGGTGTGCCATAGGACTGAGCAGGATATTCAACTTCCTTGTGGAATTTGTCAACCAATCCTACCACTCATTCTGCAGAATGAGAGAAAATGAGACTATTTTTTTTTAACTGGTCCATGGGCTTTCAAACTACATGCAGACATCCAATCGGTAACAGTGTCATCCTTCACCATTCTTTTTTCTAAATAATTCAGTATCCAGTCCTGACATTGTACATCTATCCTTATGTGTGGTTAAGTAGCATGACCCTCATTGTACTTGTCTTCAGTTGGTGGAAACAAAGCTGAGCAGTGAACGCTTTGCTCACTCATTATGCCTAAGAAGTATATCTGAGATTTGAATAACCTCTCTTTTCAATCTAGTCTTTCTCTCTTCGAAATCAGATTAATGAAGTGATGAATAAGGTGAAGTGGGTCCTGTGCTTTGGTTCGAGAAATGGATTAGAACCTTTCTCTTGTTAATGGAATCAGTTTGCATAGTTCACTTCTCCTGTTAGTGTGACATTCCAAAATGAAGGCTTTGAGAAACAATCCTCTGAACATAGTCTGGTAGCAGTAATGGCATGACATTGTACTTTAGTATTCCTGTCGATTCTCACCAATAATCTAATCCATTGGAACAGAACCAAGACTGAATGAGGCACACTCAGGGGACTTTGGGGAAATTATTTAGCTTCTCTTAGCCTCCATGTTCTCATCTGCAAAATGAGATCTTTTAACTTTATAACTCTGTGAAAAGCTAAAGGCTGACAACTGGAAGTGTGCAAAGAAGTTTAATTTTAAGGATACCTAAGGAGGAACTGAAGGTGGATCGATGGCTCCACCTTAGTGGTTCTTAGTAAAGTAGTTTGATTTTTACTAAGTTCAAACTAACTGATGTTTGAACTGGTGTTCAAACTTTGTGTTTGATGTTTTGTTGATCTAAATTCAAATCCAGCTTCAGATGTCACTAATTGGGAGACATTGGAAAATCCATTTAACCTCTATTTATTTGCCTTAATCCAGTGAAGAAAGAAATGCCAAACCAGTTCAGTGTCTTTGCCAAGAAAACCACATAGGGGATCATGAAGTGTAAGTCACAACTAAATGACTGAACAATAATTACAAGGAGATTTAAAGTATATCAACTATAAAAGTAGTTTGACTAATTGGCTAATGACTAGACCTTTGGAAAAGAAGCTGACTCAAAGCCACTCTAAAGAAAATTGATCTCCCCAGTAGTCAGCAACAACAACTACTTTAAAAAATGTGGCCAGGATGGGGCAGGGGAAGAAGCAATTTTTGCTTTGCTATTTTTGCCACTCTTTCTGCAGGGGCATCTCAATTGATAGGTCCATGAGTCCATCAACAAAGCTGAATTTGTCTTGGGGTATGATTAGTTTTCTTTTTTAATGAGTCCAGACCAAGTGGTCTCTTCCTGGAGTTCATCAAATGTTTATATCATAAAGTATTTTCTGTACTTTTGGTGCTGTGTTTATCGATATGAACAAAAGCCAACATAATCATGCAAGACCACACATCTATGTCAAACTATAGTATAATTAATTTTTGTGATTTTTTAAAATTATTTTGACTAAGAACTACATGAAGAAGTAGAAATGATAAAATGCCTAATAACTCCCAGTGGCAAGAAAGCAAAAGATCTGACCTTAGAAAAAGAATAAAAACCCAAGATGCTTAATGCCCACTAGACAAGATGAGAAAGACAAAAATGTTTGTGGATTCAGATGTCTACACATGACTATATAATATAGGGATATTAGACTTTATAGTTAAAATGAAGGCAGTAACTATAATATCACTGAAACATGAAGAGAAATATGTAATGAATAAGTAGAAGTAGAAATGAGTAACAATGTACTTCAAGAAAATATTCACTTGTGGGGAAACCTATGAATTCTACGATAGATAACAATTCAACTCATGATCAAAAGAGGGAGAGACAGAGATGAAACTAAATAAAAGGAAAAAATTACAGGGAGCTCCAGGAAGATATCACAAAACTAGCATAGAAATAAGATACAGTTTTGATTAGAGGACTTCCACTATTCAGACTTCCACTTTTATTTCTCCCTGCTTAAAGGAGAGAAGCTGATAAACTATTGCTTCCACTTGCTGATAATTTCATCTCTCGAAGATTAAGAAAAAAAGTGAAAATTTTCTTATTTTGAACAGTAAAGAGGAACTGTTTGAAAGAGAAAGTATAGATTCATGATATCTTCCAAGTTATTTACAGATAGAGGGAAATACTATACATACATTTGCACCCTAGACATTTTTATTAAAGATTTTTGTTTTCATTTTCTTTTTAAAAATTATATAAAATTTTTCTTTTCTTTTTTTGCTGATGCAATTGTGGTTAAGTGACTTGCCCAGGGTCACACAGCAAGGAAGTGTTAAGTATCTGAGGTCAGATTTGAACTCAGGTCCTCCTGACTTCAGATTTGGTGCTGCCCCTAAATCTTATTATTTTAAAAACACATGCATAGATAGTTTTAAAATTTCACCCTTGCAAAACTTTGTGTTCCAAATTTTTTCTCTCTCCCTTCCCCCAATTCTCTCCCCTTGATGACAAGTAATCCAATATATGTTAAACATATATAATTCTTCTGTATATATTTCCACAATTGTAATGATGCACAAGAAAAATCATATCAAAAAGAAAAAAGAAAAGAAAAGAAAAAAGCAAAGTGCAAGTAAACAACAACAAAAAAAGTAACTGTACATGGCCAACGCAACAGGCTGCTGAACCCATTGCCAGGAAAAAGTCCATTGTAATCTTCTTTTGAGCTGTTGTCTCACCCTGTTACCATCTATGGGATGAAAGTTCTCTAAGCCATTGGCGTTGCACATTCAGATGCTTCCATAGTATCAGCTTGCTTATCTGGGCATACAGACTATGCTAGATCATGCCCCAGGCCTGTCCACCACCCTGATGAGATATATCTTTCTTGCCAACATCATAAGTTGTCTTGGATGGAAAATTGTTTCATTACAAACTTTTGTTATTTCATTTCATTTTTCATTTTCCAGAATTTCATTTGAAGCACTATTTTAAAGTTGTTTGGCAGAGAATTTGGCAAAGTTGAAGTAAGTTCCTGCTTTTACTGGTCATCTTTTTTAAAATGTCTTTTAAAAATTGATTATTCTTTTAAATTTGGGGTTCTAAATTCTTTTCCTCCTACCTGTCTCTCTCTAACCCATTTGGAAGGCAAACAATATGACATCAATTATGCATATGAGCAAAGCAAGAAACATAAAGAAAGTGAAAAATATATGCTTTAATTTCCATTCAGAATTCATCAGGTTTTTCTGGAGATGAACAGTATTTTTCATCATAGTTCCTCTGAAATTGTCCTTCATCATTATATTGACCAGAGTAGCTAAGTTTTTCATGTTTGATCATCATTACAATATTGCTTTTACTATGTACAATGTTTTCTTGGTTCTGCTCACTTTACTTTGCATCATATAAATCATACCAGAGTTTGTTTTTGTTTTTGTTTTTTCCTGAATCTATGACACTCATCATTTTTTGTAAAGCAAGAGTATTTATTCCATCAAAATCACATATCACAACTTATTTGACCTTTCCCTAACTGAAGGGCATCTCCTTAATTTCCAATTCTTTGTCAACATAAAAAGAACTGCTATACATACTAGTTTTGTACAGATAGGTGCTTTCCCTTTTTCTTTGATCACTTTGGGATATAGATCTATTAGTGGTATTGTTAAATCAAAAAATATACATAGTTTTATAGCTCTTTTGGCATAGTACTATTAATTTCTTCTTTAGAATCCCATTTCCCTTTTTTTGAAATCCTACCAAAATCCTACCAAACTATACTTTACAGAAGTTTTTTTTCTCCCTAACTAGAAATGGCCTCTCCATAATCTAAAATCACTTTTTATTTATATGTTACTATAATAGCTCATATTTATATACTATCTTAAACTCTTTCAAATGGCTTAAAATATCTTATTTCATTTGATCCTCCTAACAAACCTATACAATAGAAAAAATCATATAGAATCATATAGATCAATAGAAAAATCATCATTTTACAGAAAATGAAACTGAAACTCAGAGAGAGACTTGCTCTGGATCATAAAGATAGTAAAAACTTAAAGTGGAATTCAAACCCATTTCTCTAAGCCCACTATTCTACCTGCTATACATTCCTGGAAAAATTATGATAAATGGGTGTCAAGGAATTCAAAATAGGCTGCTATTCCAATTTTCAGAAAGGAGAAGGGAAGTATTTACAACTATAGGCCAATGATCTTGAAGTTTACTCCAGGAAAATTAAAAATTGTATCATTATAATGCTGGATTATGAAGACTAATAAAAGGAAGCCCTGCTGAATAACAAAGCTCAAAAATTCTAAATCATCCTTGCAGAGTAAGACCTTCTATAAAGATGGAAACCTTGTTTTCCTGGGAATAATGAATTTGAATAACAATTAGCCCAAGTGGTGCTTCTTATCCTCCCTAATACCTTCAACATGAGTCCTCCCCAATCCAATCTCACAACTTTCTATCCCCAAAATTGGTCCTATTTGATTCATTAGATTGTGATCTCCTTTAGGGCAGGGATCTTTGCCTTTTCTATAACCCCAGTGCTTATCATAGTACTTGTCATATAGTAGGCACTTAATAAAGTAGGCAGATAAAAACCCATTCTACTTCATCTGTGTGGGGTGCTTAACTCCATCCAGAACTCCAGCAGACTATTCTTTGTGCATCCTCCCTCACTGTTCCTTTGTATCTCTCTTCAATCAAGCTTCTTTGTTTCACTTTCTCCAATGTTCTGCTACATTTTATCTAGTGGTATCTACTCCCCCTCCCTCCCCAGCCATCCCAGTTCTCTCTTTGGAATCATTACCCTTTGTACAGGACTGTGATTAATAATCTCAGCAGCCACACCTATCTCTTAAATCTTGATGTAGAAAATGTTAATACCAAGGCTGGGTCGGGAACACAAACCCTACAGGTTTTTCCCTTACCTACATAAATGCCAGATAAAAGAAAATACTGTCTTTACATATAATACATGATGAAATTCTGATTCTTCCTTAGTCTGGAACAAGACAGGAAGAAGTACAGACTATGAACCAAGAATGGGTTGTTTAAGTCCAAGTCATGCTAGAGTAAAATCATTTCATTTTTTAAAAATAGGGTTAATGGACTAGAATATTGGAGAAAGAATGTGGTATAGCCTGATCTCAGCAAAGAATCTGACAAATAACTTTATGACTTTCTTCTGTTGAAAATGGAAGTGCCAACTGTAGGTTGACATCATTAAGTGGGTTCTGGGCTGCCTGATTGGCTAACTAAAAAAACTAAAGAGTTATGACTAATGTATCAGTGTCAAATAGGAAAAAAAAAATATTGATTAAAGTAATACCACATGGCTCAGCCTTTAATTCTTTTCTATTCAATATGTTTTACTAATAACTTAGATGAAGGCATGGCTAATATATTTTACAAAATATGAAGATGATATAAACATTCAAGGTATAACTTGTGATAATGGTAGGATATGGGCTTTACAATGATGGTAAGACTGTTGCTAGAAGCTGACACCTTTTACCTCTCCCCTTCCAGGCTTTGGATACCTTCTTGAATTTTATTGAAGATTTAAAATAATTATAATCATATGGATGAAAGCAGGAGATAGATGGGACTATAGAAAGGTAAATGGAAAAGGACATATAATTTTGTATATTTATTTAAGATTTTCAAAGCACTTAAAAACAAATGTTACTTAATTTGTTCCTCATAACAGCATTGTAAGATAGATGCTGTTGCCCCATTTTATAAATAGGATAAGTGATTTGCCCTACATCATACAGCAGATAAGGGTCTAAGACAGGATTCAAATAAAAGTTCAAAGACTGATGCAAACTCTAGTACTCTATCCCATTGTATGTCCCTTCTACCTCTACTTTGGGCAGGGAAGATATAATTCAACTAAAAATAAAGGCAGGGGTTCTTCCATTTGGAAGGATGATTCTAGAAGTCTTATAACTACTTTGTTTTGTTTGCTTTTTAATGTATTTATTTATTTTGTATCAGCAAAGTAGAGCTGTGAAATTTATTGGCAAAGAGCTGAAAATATGTTGACTAGTCCTGAAGCATGCTGGCCCTCAATGGTGACAATCTAGAAGAACAATAATACTTCCCCAAGTAAGCAACAGATATAGGAAGAACTTCATTGTATGACATTTATGGAAACAAAGACAGCAACATGTGGAGATTGAGCAAATATAGCTATAGGGGCAGAATGCCATAGCATAGGAGAGAGCTTTTATGCAAAATTAGTACATGCAGAATAGAGCAATAGAGATGAGGGAGTTCATGGTGCAACTCGACAACCACACCATATAAATGCAGGAGAGTGAATCCAGAAACAGTGTCACAATTGGCTTTCAAGGTATGGAGTTAGGTAGACGAAGGCAGAGAAAAGTCTTCTAGTCCCAAATAGTAATGAAATATAAATTGTTTCTCACCCCAAATTATCAGTGTTTTAGAGAATTATTAAGAAAGGAAGCCCTAAAACTATCTTCATTGATGAATATATGAAATATTGTTTTCATTTCTGTATGGACAGCTGGAAATAATTATATTGCATTTCTGTCCCAATTAAATACTTCGATTTGTGATTTTTACATTATCTAACAATAGATTAGGCATTGAGTAGATTTGGCTCAAAGCACTATAATTTATTTGTGTCCAACTGAGAAACAACTGGGAATTTCAGTGAATGGAGTTTAAGTGGTTTAGATGTGGACAGGGAGATTAGGACTGAGAGATCTACAGATTGGAACAATAAACTGAAATTGAGAGATTGAAACCTATTAGTGATAACATGAAGTCAAATTAAAAAAAAATCTATTTAATAAGTTAGACTGATCCTAATGACATACCTTACATTGTAGAATCCACATACAAAGCTTTTCCATTTTGATAGGAGGACTTGTCTACCAAAATCATAACTTTCAAGAAACTAGCACCATCTTCATGCCACAAAGAGACATTAAAGTAGGGTTTTTAATGGTGTTTGAAAAGTATTATCATCATTTGTAAACTCTTTCATAATTTATAAACATTTTTCTACTCTGCTAGAATCTAATTAAAATTCTGTGGGATGGGTAGTAAAGAATTTTATTTTCTTTTTACAAATAAGGAAACTAAGGTGAGGGAGATTAAATGACTCCTCCAATGTCAAAGAACTAAGAGCCATATTATTCTAAAGTATTACTGGTCTTGCCAGACTTATAACAATGATGATATCTCACTAAGACTATTATTGAGAAATATTCAACATTTTTCCACCTGCCTTTGGGTGTCCCTAAGCAAGCCATCCTGTCTCTCCCAGATTTCATCTCCCTAAGTGAAAAATTAAGATATTCTTTGCCACTGGGTTATGTTTGAAAAACATTATAGACAACTCTGATAGAAAGCTCTCACTAGTGGTAATTTGGTAAGAAAAAAGAAAATTATTTTTTAAAAAATTAAGATTTTTTTATTGCCTTTAAAAGGTCCAGCTCAAGTTTATTTGAATGCTAAAGGAAAGATACCAGTAATATCCCCTCTTGCCCCTAGTATATTAATTAAAAAGGTATGAATTTCACACTTATTTCCCTAAGTAAACTCCCTTTCCTTCCCCTTCCTGAAAGTTCTCTGCAAAGGATAAATGTTTAGTGACATGTTTTGTTGCTGTTTTGTTTTGTTTTATTTTGAATATGTGTTGTTAGCACTCTGTTCCAGGAAGCCTTGGAAGTCTCTGAGGGTTAATTCTTTTGGATAACCACCCCACCACTGGTATACTGTCTTCTGAGACTATATGGACCTGGAGATGTGCCATCAGTCTTTGAGGTATATTGCAAAATGTTGCTTTTCCTTCTTCATCACTAGGTTATGGAAGCTGATTGAGATCAGCTGCTGTGCTTTGTAAATGCCTTCCATTCTCTCACCTGCTCTGCATGACTACTGAACTGAGCTATGTTGTGACAGTCTGCCTGCTCTTCCCTGTTCAGATTAATGAATACAGCTTTAACTGTTAATTCAAAGCTAGTCAAGCTTATATCCAACAATTAGAGACCAATTTTCATATTCAGTTGGTGTGTATGTGTGTGGAAGGGGGTGGGGAGGACTATAATTTGATGGGATTCTTTCTATCTAGGTTGAAGGTGAAAGAGGGAACATGAGAAAGTGAGCCTAAAAACAGTAGCCCAAATCTCTCCCCAGGTCTAGCTATAATGAAACTTTTTTCAGGTCTAAATGTCTCTCAAAGCTGTACCAATGTGACCCAAAGGGTTTGAGCTCCCTGCCCTTAGCTACACTATAATCCATCAAAAATAACTAGCACAGAGCCATACTGCACACATAGATGCCTTCCTGGGGGGAGGAGGGGTCAAGAACCAACTATGTGCTATAATGGGCATCGGGACCAGAACTCTGACACTCCCCCTACCTCCTCCCAACCATAAATAAATATAATAAAATAGGTCTCCTTAACCAATTTTCTGGAGGTATGAATTGGCTGGGGGTTTTTTTTAGCTATGAGGACAATGGAGATCATCTACCTAAATCCAGCCTTTGCTACACCTTGTCCATTATCAAACAAGAAATCACAACACACTGCTACTCTTGGAAACATGCAGTGAAATACCAGGGATCAGATTTTGGCACAGAGGTCTCCAACCAAAACTTTTGCTTATGAGGAAAAAATAAGTGTACCAAATTGAGATGCACCTGTACCCAGTTAAAGCAAGACACTCAGAATACAGAGAAGTTTGTCACTTGAATTCTTTTGGCCCAACTCTGTGTTCAGTGCAATGCACATGGCATGTATACAGCTTAGTTTTAGACCAAATAGAATCATATGCTAGGTTCAGATATGGCTGTTTCTTTTTATTAAAGCTTTTAATTTACAAAACATAAGCATGAGTAATTTTTCAATTGACCCTTGCAAACCCTTCTGTTCCAAATTACCCCTTCCTTCCTCCCACTCCCTCCCCTTCATGGCAGGTAGTCCAATACATGTTAAATATGTTAAAATATATGTTAAATCCACTATATGTATACATATTTATACAATTATCTTGCTACACAAGAAAAATCTGGTCAAGAAGGAAAAAAAAACTGGAAAATAAAATAAAATACAATCAAACAACAATAGATAGACTAAGAATGCTATGTTGTGATCCCACTCTGTTTCCACAAGCTTCTCTTTGGTGTAGATGGCTCTCTTCATCACTGAGCAAGTAGAACTTCTTTGAATCATCTCATTGTTGAAGAGAGCCACATCCATCAGAATTGATCACCATATAATCTTCTTGTTGCCGTGTATAATAATCTCCTGGTTCTGCTCATTTCACTTAGCATCAATTCATGTAAGTCTCTCTAGATATCTCTGAAATCATTCTGTTGGTTGTTACTTACAGAACAGTAATATTTCATAACATTCATATGCCATAACTTATTCAGCCATTCTCCAGTTGATGGGCATTCATTCAGTTTTCAGTTTCTTGCCATACAAAAAGGGCTGTATGGCCCTGTTTCTTACTACTTGAATGACCTTGGAGAAATCATTTAATCTCTCTGGGTCTCAGTTTTCTCATTTATAAAGAGAATCAGAATAGATGGCAGCTGACATCCTTTCCAGATCTAAATCCTAGGATCCAAAAATTTCACAGATGGAACTGTCCCTAATGGCATATGTATATTATATCAGTTTAATGGGTATGATCCCATACAGACAGAAAGAGAGGCATAAGAAATAACTATTAGAAGCATATCTTTGTAGTAAATTTTTTTAAAAAAGAAATTTATGTTTAAGGTTATTGCTTTTCTTCCCCCAAAAAATTCATCAAGGCACTGAAAGTGGGAAAAATAATCCTACCGCAGTCCCAATAAGATTTGCTGTCATTCCAATTGCTGAAGGAAGGAAGGCTTAGAAAAGATCATTCTTTCTGTTGAGGGTGCCTTCCTCCAAGAGGATATTTTAAATTGCCAGGTTATTATCAGCAATTTAGAACATCAGGAGGGGAAATAGGTTGCCTCCAGGAGAGGCCAGGATTCATTAGTTTTAAGTGCTAGCCTTGCAGAATTACCTATGATAGAGTTGCTGGTAGTAGAAGTGAATCACAGAGTTTCAACTTCTCAAGAAAAAAAAAAAAAGCTGCTATAAATCTGCTCCTAGGATAAGATATTGCTCACCATAATCCAGGGATCAGGTGAGACATAAGAATCCCTAGATATTGCAATAAGATCCAAGGATGAAAAAAAGGAGTTCAGATATGAATGCCAAACACTTTCACACTAAAAAATAAATAAAATTTTTCAAAGAGGGGAAGTGGAAAGAAGATGGAAGCTGAAAGAAGTTGTTAATGAAGTAAATATTTATCAATTTAATATTTAAAATTAGTTGCATTATAATTGGATTCAATAAAATAGAAAAGAAAATCCCAAATGGGATCCCAGAGAGTCAGACAGAGCTGAAAATGACTGAACAGAAAATAACAGCAACTGGCTTTGATTAGGTTACTTGCCCAGGATCACACAGCTAGCAATTGTCTGAAGTCACATTTGAGCTCGGTTTTCCTGACTCCAGGTCCAGGGTTCTATGCATAGGTCTGCGTTTTTGTGAGGAAAATAAAGTCATACAAAATTTTTTATTCACTATATAAGATATTGTCAGAACTTCTCTGCTTATCTCTAAATCTCAGAGATAAAACCACTAGCAATACCGTTTGGAATTTATAGGACTATCACTGGGAAACAAGGACTAAAATTCAATGATATCTTTTCTAGAAGACAAAATAGTTCTGGAATCAATGATAGCCAAAAGATGCTGCCCTGAGATCTCTCTCAGTGAAAGCAGCAAACAATCCATCTCTGGAACATAGTAGTGGACAAAAGCATAGTATAAGATGTTTGCATAGAAATTAATAGGTAGTTTTTGCAGTGACCCTGCAAGCAAATGTAATCTCTCTCTCTCATTACGAAATAACTATTATAGAAGATTTTTTAAAAATTATTTTACATTGAAACAGGCAGTTCTTGTAGAGTTATCTAATATCCTGCTGACTGAATGACTTTGTAAAACAGGGCCCAGGTATAAAAGGATACAATCAGACCCATGAAATGAGGGTAGCACTTAAAAGAATATTGTTCATATGGGGAACACTCTAAGGGTTTAATCAGGTCACACTGTATTTCATCCTGGAGCTACTGCAGGAGATGTAGGTTAGGCAGCTGGGCAGCAGAGAGAGGGACAGCTCCCAAATTGTGTTCATTATGCACTTTCTTGAAGCCCTCTGAAGACGTTCACCTTTTTCACCTCAAACAGCTGTGTCATCACCTTTCCTTCAGCTCTAACTCCACTTTAATGGATTTTGTGAGCTTCCAACTTTGAAGCTGTAGAGAGAAAGTAACCTCAACAGAGTACTAGAAGTGTTACTCAGATCAAAATGTCATCAATACCAAGGGAACGTTTTAACTGTAGACCAATGTGCAAATTTGTCAGTGGGGAAAGGAATTACACACACACACACACACACACACACACACACACACACACACACACACACACTCTTCTGTATCTTTGCAATATGCTTTGCAATTGGCCTGAGAAAGCTGATTATTCTTTTGGCTCCAGTTTTTCACACCACCATTTATCAAATGAATAAAGAAACCTGGCATTCGCTGTTTTATTTCTTATTCTAATTCTCCACAGTATTTAGGAGGAAAGAAAGCTAGCAAAAATATTCACCAATGACATGTAACGCTGATGAATCTCTGGTTAGAAAGTTCATATTTGACAGGTAATAATGTGATGAAGGGAAAAAAGCATGAATTAAGATGTGATGAAAAGTTCACACTTTCTGCAATTCGTGCATGGAAAAAAGAAGTGGGTGTCCTTTAATTGTTCACTTCTCTTTCAAGAAGAAGACTTTTAAATGACTGATAGATACATGATTTTTAGATCGATGTTGTCTCTAATAGAATGATTACCATCATTTTTGCAATTTATTAACACTTTAATGATTTCAAGTGTTATGCACATCATAAGTACTTTTCAAATATTTCTTTTTCTAACTCAACACAAGAAACAGACTGCAAGCCACTATTTGCAAAGAAAATCCCAAATGGGATCACAGAATCAGACAGAGCTGAATATGACTGAACAGCAAATAACAGCAATTGGCTTTGATTAGGTTACTTGCTCAGGGTCACACAGCTAGCAGTTGTCTGAAGTCACATTTGAGCTCGGTTTTCCTGACTCCAGGTCCAGGGTTCTATGCATTGGTCTGCCTAGCTTCCTAGTTTTAGCTTCAAAGTAAGCAAGAAATTTCTAGTAATAAGAACTATCAAAAAGTGGAATGGACTGTCTCAGGGGGAAGTTTTATTTCACTGCAGGTCAGCAAGCAAAGACCAGATAACCTCTTGGTTAGTATGTTATAAAGTAGATTATTGTTCAGAGATGGATTGGACTAAATGGGCTCCAGGGACAATTCAAACACTAAGAATCTGTACAAAAATATCGAGGAAAGGCACAACTGTGAGGCTACCAAAACCAATCAGTTAAGTCTTCAAATTCTGATCAGATACCTGTGCAAAACAGAGAGAAATTTTAAAAACTTAGAAATCACCTGCATGAAAGACTAGAGCAGTATATCTTGCTTTGTGTAAACCATTACATAAAATTTGCATTTATTAATCATTCTGTATATATCTCACTCTATTCTAGACCTTAGGCTAGGTGGAAGGGAACAACAAAATGTGCATAACATATTCTCTGTCCTCAAACAAATGGAAAAATAAGTTGCATGGGGTGATTAGAGAACAATAAAGTAGTAAAGTATGTGCTTTTATATTACATGACATGGAAGTTCAAAAAAAGAAAAAGTTAAAGGGGGTTGTAAAATTCAGAAAACACAAAATGAAGATGAAAATTTAACTGGTTATAGGACTTTATATGGGTCTTGCTATCATATCACTCTAGCCTTTCTAATTTTACTCTAGCCATAGTCAGCGAGCTTGCCCCTCTGACTTCTTCTGGCTGAAATTTTTGTCTGATTTTCCAAGATTCTTCATGTTTACATTATCTATTCATAGTCATCAAGATGAATACAGGTCAACTACTCCCAGCTCTAAGGCTGAGGGTCACTGACAAAACTATTGCCTGAGAGTACCTAAGCTTCTGAACTCTGAACCCTCATCTAGTCTGATTTCCAATATTTGTGAAGTTACTCAAGTCTTCCCTGAATGCTTGGAATCCCAGGCAAATCCAACTGTGTTTCCCTGTTTCTGATTTACTATACATCAATTAATCAACAAGCATTTATTAAATACTTACTATTTGCCAAGCACTCTGTTAAACAGTGGAGATACACTATAGTCAACATAAATATAAATTGAAGAAATACACATATCTAAAAAAGTCAGAAAGAAGGTAATTTCCAGAGGAAGGGTATTTGCAATTCAGGGGACATGTGAAAAGGTGCAGGCAGGATAGAGCTAACATTCTAAGAAAGCTAGCAGGGAACTATGAGGTAATTTCACTTACCTTATTTACAGATTAGAAAAGTATGGCCCAGAGAAAAAAATTAACTTGACTACAGTAATGCAATAAAATTTAGCAGGTTCAGCCCTCAAATTTGTGTCTTTTGATTTTAAATTGTGTGTGTATGTATGTTATTCTTTTCTAGAGAATCTTTCCATTATAGGTGAGTTAAATTGAGCAAGTAGAAGAAGAGGAAGGAATGACTAACATATATTGGTTTGAGTATAATATAAAATTTTTGTGACATTATCTGGAGCTAAATTTGAATATTCAGTAGGACCACATAATGCAGAGCTTTGGTTACATGAATGAAACATTTACCAGAGAGGATTTTTGGAGATGAACAGAGACCTGTTTTAAAAAAGGCAAGCATGATAATAAATTACAAAGGAAAGAGAGCAGACAGGAAGGCCCATTAGGGTAAGGAAGTAGGATCTCAGAATCATAGATTAAGATGTGGAAGGGACCTAAGAAGCCATCTAATTCAAGGTTGGCAACTATGGCCCAGGAGTCAACTCTAGCTGCCTACAATCTAGCTAACAATGGATTTTTAAAAGTATTTTAAAATAAAGTTTTATTGTATTTAGTAATGTAAAACCTATTCTTAGCTCCCACGTGCAAAACAAGCAAACAAACAAACAAAAAATGGGCTGCAATCCATATCTGTCCCTGGGTCTATAGTTTGCCAATTCTTGATCTAGTCCAAACCTCTCATTTTAGAGATGAAGAAATACTACCCTACTTGCTCAGAGTCACAAGGATTAGTTTGCAAAGATGTTATTCAAATAGAGATTCTCTAAATTCAAATTCCGTATTATTTTTATTGTCACATTGCTTCAAAATGCAAGTAATCAATTAAGGCCTTGATTAAGAGTTGATCTAAAAGTCATTTCAAAGCAAGAAACCAAAGGACTTGGTAACAGACATGTAAAGGGAAGTTTATACAATGAAAGACCAGAAGAATGGTGGTATTATAACTGTGTAATAGGGATGACATCATTAGCTATAGTCATATAGATAAAATACATTATGTGGGGTGCCTCATTCTCCTTACCGAGGTAAGAAGTCCTACTGAGTTTCTACGTTGATTTTTTCATTCCAATGTGCCTTCACACTATTAGGATTAGGTTCCAAGATAATGACCAACACCAAAAGGTCACTTTCAAGTTCTAAAACGATCCAAGAGGTAGTAACACTTTTAAAGAAACATACACTTTTACTACTGACTACTCTAGGTCTTGAATCCCTACAACATATTGCCCCACAACCAGTCAGTCACAGCAATGATGCCTTGAAATTTTAAAACATAAAAATTACTTAACAATAAATAAAAATAAAAACAATAATGTAGATACTCCTAGGTAAAATCAAATGTGTAAACACAAAAAACATCAAAATCTACATATAAATATAAATGACAATTTCCCATCAACACACATATCTTTTGTAAAGAGTGGGTTCATGCTTGCAAGGAATCTGTTAGGAAGACACATAAGAGAGAAAAACCCATGTTCTTAGGATAACTCTCTATTCTGGTATTTATTGTTCCATGTCTTTAGCCCGTTCAGGAACATCTGCACCACATGGAACTACTTTTCTCACTACTCTTCAGCTGGGCAATTCTTCTCTTCCCCACAGGAACATAGCATTTAGAAACTTCTAATTTACAATTAGCCTTAGAATTGTTACCTTTTAATAAAAATAGAAATTCCTTTTAACCTAGAGAACTACAAATCTCATCAGACTGGCCAATTATAGAGTGTACAGTCCAGCCAATTATACACTCAAACAATGATTCATTTTACAATTAGAAAAGCGCTGACATCAATATAGCTCAGGTTGACCTTTTGATTTTTTTAAGACATTATTTTTATTTTCAGTTCCAAATTCTTTCCATCCCTCCATTCCCTTCCCTCTTCTTGAGAAGGCAAGAAATAAAATACTTGTTATACATAAGTAAGTTGATTTTTTTAAGCCAAACAGATAAAATTAACTAATATGTCTCTTCTTAGCTTTTCCTTCTCATGCCAGATATGGCAGCAGACAGCCCTTAGGAGAAGCTTTGGCCTTCCTCAACTTTAGATAACAATAAGAAATAGTTGTAACTGAAGCCCTTGGCCAATGAAGTCAATTTTCTCTTCTATCCATCAAGAATAATTTAGTCAAAACCTTCTGTCAACTGACTGCTTCTAATTATCACAGTTCTGACAGGGCAGCTTCTCATCCCATATACTGGGTCCTCAATTATTTGTTCAGATTTCTAGACCCTATACTTTCAGCGGATTAAATGAGAACTCTTGACTCTCAATGAGTCACCTTTCACTTAAAAATCTATAGCTCCTCCAATTTCCTCTATCAAATGAATAATCATCCTTACTAGTAGATTCCTTGTGGAACTCTTAGAATGGAAAAAATTGAGAGGGGTCTGAGCTATTTGTTTGGAGTTTAGTAATAGAGCAAAGCAATTTCTCAAAGTAGGTCACATTTGGAATCTATATGATAATAAAGCATTATTATTTTTTTATATTAGCTGTAATCCTTATGGAAACAAAGAGGAAACAGTAAGTCTGATCTATGAGGCAAGCCTTTTCAAACCTACTGATTGACCTGAAAATCATAAGAATTCATATTCTTGTGACTTTCAAGCCAATCAGTATATACATATATATATGCATATATATGTTCCTAATAGCCTTGTGTCATGTGTTTGTGTAAAGTCAAGTAAATTTTAGTTTGCAATTTTGTTATATAATTATAAACTGAGAATACAGGGAAGCAAATAGGAAAAGAGAAAGCAAAGGATTATGAAGGGAAGGAGCAGAGGGGAATAAAGAGAAGACAGTGACAAATAATCAAGACAACCAAACTAACTCATGGGGACAGATATATGCAGAAAAATATCTCCCAATAGGATCCTTCTTAAACTTTAACTTTCTATGACTACTTCAGTAATATTTCCTTCTGACACCAGCAGTCTTATGTGATCACTGGACAAATAATGTGGATTGATAATTATTAATTAAGATATTGTTTCAGTGTTCTTCTTAATATCATGCTCTGTATTTTTCATTCCTTATTGAAAACCTCATTTCTTATTGTGAATCTTAATGGTCTTCATGAATTATTAGTTGAACATAAACTCAATTCAACAGTGGACATCTTCAGAATCGTCAAAGGGCTACACAAAGGTCAAACTGAAGAAATACTGCAACTGTTTTTTATTCTATTGACCAAATAGTCCCTAATTGTATATAAACTATAGTAACTATCAGGAACCTGTAAGAATCACTGTTTGGCGGCTTCAAGTTTTGTCATTTTCTTCTTTTTATTATCCTTTATTCCTTCCTTTCATCTTTATTCTTTGTTTTTCCTCTTCCTTTTCCCTTCCTTATAGATTGTTTCCAACTTTATAATATCAAGCATTGCAAGTTAATTTTTTTTTACAGTGACCTAAGTTCTTCAGAGGGGAAGTGCAATATAAATTTAACACCTGAGTACATACATAAAATAAATATGCTATTGAATTTCTACCCAAGCATGCAGAGGCACTGAGCTTCCAAACAAATGATGGTGGCTTTATACAATAAACCAAAGCATTGTCTATCCATCTCGATAGTGAGGTGCAAGTTATCCATGCAATTAAGTTACCTTGAACATACACTCAATACTACTAGGAACTGCTATCAATCACTAAACATTATCTGACTGCATTTACCACAGGATTTATTCATTTCCATTTGCTTATACTGGAAGACTAGTAAACTAACTGCTTGACGGTGTCAAGGTCTCTAAAATAAATGCTGATTATTTAATAAAGACTTAAGACTTGAGCTTTATTCAGAAATTCCTCCTCAAAGAAGATTTGAAGACCTCAAACTCCCACCAACAATGAAATTGAGGATGAAGGGAAGGAATAGAGAAGAATAGAGGGTAGACCATGACAAAGTCAAGGTAGACAAACCATAATCAGTCTAAGTCCCTGAAAGTCATTATCATTTGCACTCTAACTCGCTACTTAGGCAATGCATCTGACCTCATCAAATCTCCCTGCAAATAAAAGCAAGCATCCTTATTCATTACAATTAAGAAAAATTTGAATTTAATAGCAAAGTTATTCATGTAAATAAGGTGCCTTTGAGACTCTTCTGAGGTTGAAAATGGCTATTGTAATAAAATAATATTCTCTAAACAAGTTCTTAAAACTTTAGTATCTAAAATAATGTAAAAACATATTGATCAAACTATTATATTTAAGCATGGGTATATATGTGTGTGCACACACATGTGTATACACATTTACACGTATATTTGTTGAATCATTGCAGGTTGTTTATTGCTCTTAATGAACCCATTTGGAATTTTCTTGGCAACAATACTGGAATGGTTTGTCATTTACTTCCCCAACTCATTTTACAGATGAAGATCTAGTGCAAACAATGGAAGTGATTTGTTCAAGGTCACACCACTAATAAATGTCTAAGACCAGATTTGAATTCACAAAGAAGAGTCATCTGATTCCAGACCCAGAACTCTAATGTACCATCTGACTGCCCCATAGATATATAGGAAAATAGATGGAAATAGATAGATAGATGGATAGATGGATGATAGAGAAACAAATAGTAAGTAGGTACATAGATAGGGAGATAGATGATAAATAAATCATTGATAGATAAATAGGTAAATAAATGATTGATAGATATAAATATATAATAAATAAATCAAGGATAGATAGGGAGATAGATAAATAGATGATAGAGATAGATGATAAATGCTAGATTAATAGACACAGATGATAAATAGGGAGATAAATAGAGAGATAGATGATAGAGAGTTAGAAATATGGATCAATGGACAGACAGCTGGATAGATAAATAGATTATGGATCTCTATATTTATATCCACATAGACAGTATATCTCTATCTCTCTATATATCCATAGTCATAAATAGCTAGATAGATATTTATAAATATTATAAATATATAGATATATATCACAGGAGAATACCCAAAGCTTAGGGGATTTCAGAAGAAGCTTCTGAAGTTACCTAATATAATGCCTATTTTATGTGTAAAAAAAAGTTTCTACAATATCTTAGATTAATATTTGTCCAATCACCACTGGAAAAATTCCATTGAAGGGGAACTTACTACCTCTCAAAACCATCTATTCAACCTCTGGACATCTCTGATTGTTAAAAATAAAAAATGATTAGAAAAGTGAGACTGAGCTTAAATCTACCTACCTGCAATTTGAAATTATTATTCCCAGTTTTTCCACTTGGGGCCTCTAGAGATGAGCAAAATTGATTTATTTCTTTTTTTTTTTTTAATATGAAATCATGTGGCTCTCCTGTCCCATTGATGAGTTTCTTCTAGAGTTCACTTTTTTTTGAAAGTCCCAAAATTGTTTATAAATCTCTAGATTTCATCATCATGCCCCCCAGAAGGATGCTGTTCTTCCCTTCTTTTCCAATCATCCTCATTCCCTGCTTTTCAGCTCCCTTTATAATAATAATAGCTAACATTTACATAGTACCTGCTACATGACAGGACCTCTGTTAAGTATTTTACACATAGTCTCATTTTATTCTTTGCAATGACTCTGAGAAGTAGATGCTATTATTTTTTTTTCCATTTTAAAAATAAGAAATCTCAGGCAAACAGACAATGTTACCTGCTTAGGATCACACAAGTTAGTGTATAATAGAATGTAAGCTTCTTAATACAGGTATTGTCTTTATTTCTTATGTGTATACCGAGACTAAACATAATCCCTGTCACATAATAAGAGTTTAATAAATGCTTCATACCTACCTAAAACTGTTCATATTTGAAGATTCTTATATTTCTCCTCACCAAACCATTTTCCTCTCTTATTTAGGTCTTCTCTCTTAAGGGTAAATATGCCATTATTCATGTCAATCCATAACAAACTGGAGGAGTTTAAAGAACCACAATCATCTTCATTGTTATTGATATATTACAGTTTATCAATGTCTCTCCTAAAATCTGCCTTCCAGCACTGAACAGTACTTAAAAGGGGATCTGACCAGGGCATAGTACCTTTATGGCAGACTGACACTGAGTATACTTGTCCTTCATACAATCCTGCCAAGTTTCTTCTTGTTGTTGTCATTTTTTGGGAGGTTAAAGAATTGGAAAAGGGTTTTATTGTTCAAAGCAGATTGTGGAACTAAAAATATTATTGTAGACAGTATTCTTGGCCTATGTATGTCATCTGAAGGGGCAGAATTTTTTTTTTTTAATTTTTTGGTGTATCTTAAAGCGTTCTATGTGACAAGAAACAATATTTGTGAGCCTATTTCTGGGCATGTGCATGGAGTTAATTAGCAAGCTCCAAACTTACTGTGCACGCAAATTTCAAAGTTCAAGAAGTGGCAATTTGCCCACGTAAACCTTATGCAGCTTTTATTGTTTTGTCAGTTCTGCTTACTTAAATGCATAAATTAAATGCTATTTGTTGCACACTGTGGAAAATATGGCAGGTCTCCTTAGGAGAAGTGAAAATTAAAATGTCAGAATGAACAAAGATTTGTAACCCATCCCTTAGAGGTATGCCATAGGCTGAAAGGCAATATGGAAGATGTTTCAACTGCTTGACCAAATGTAGTACCAATCTGGTGGTTTCTCTTAATACTTCTGTATTCAATAGAGAAAAACTAATAGTTTTACTAGAAATTGGGAAAACACATACATAAGTCTTCTGACTGAGCAAAAGAACATTCTAGGCTTCATTTCTTAACTCTGTTTTCTTTCCAAAAAACCCAGATGGTGCTCCAGAAGGTGTTCCGATATTACCAAATTATAATTATTGATAAAGGGTTCATTTCTGTTAGGCTTACCTCCTTTCTCACATTCTTGCCATAACTGTCCATGCTTTCAATATTTTCATAATAGATGAGCATGTTTGTTCTAATCTTTACCCTCTGTTGAGCTGGGAACCCAGTCAAAGCAAAAGTCACCTTAAATTCCTCTTCACTTTTTTGTTAATTTTTAATTTCTCTTCCTCCTTTTTTCTCCTCACGTGATTTTAGCCTTTTGATATCTATACCAGTGAGGGTTCAATAAATATCATTGACCAACTTATTATTTTATATAGAACTACATAGAGCCTTTATCCAAATGTGATTTTCAGAGAAAACACATTCTGTTTGAGAGTATCTCCAAAGCTTATTCCTTGCTCACTCTATAGATTTGATGTAATTCAATTAGAAAAATATTTATTAAAGACCTACTATGTACCAAGTGCCAGGAATATGCAAACAAAAATAAAAGGGCCACTGTCTCAGGACTGAGGCCTGACTGGAGAATGGAAGAATAGAATGTCTACATAGAAAAGAAGTTGTACAACAACAACAAAATTGAAAATTGAGTGTAATGGGGTCTTCTTACAGTAGGTGGAATTTGAATAGAATCTAAAAAGAAGTTAGGGTTTGAAGAAGTAGATTTAAGGCAGAAGATTTTATAAATAAGAGGAAAATACAATCAGCACAAAGAAAATAAGAGTCACATGCTGTACAAGAATCATCAAATATGCCAGTGTGACGGAAATGTAGCATTTTTATAGGGAAATAATACAATCTGGAAAGAAAGACTAGAATTATGAAAGACTTTAAATATCAAATAAAAAAGTCTCTTGTTTCTAGAGCCAATAGAGAACTTAGAATATTTTTAAATAGAACAGTTTCATGATGGATTTGTGATTAAAAGATATAATTTCAAAAGTTGTGTGGAGAATAGATTTGAGGAATGAGATGGAGGCCAGGAGACCAGTTAGTAAACTATTGTAATAACCCAAAGCAGAAGCTAAGGACCATACTTGAGGATAAAGGAGGACAGATGAAAAAGTAGGAAATAGGAAGAAGAGAATTTACAAGATTTAACAAATGATTCCATACAAAGGAATAAATGAAAGTGAAGGAACAAAGCTGAATTACTAGGTTGTGAATCTGAGTGACAGAGAAAAATGGTGGTTCCCATGAATAGAAATAAGAAATTTGAAAAGAAAAATGGGGTTTAAAAGAAAAGACATTGAATTTTGTTTTGGGCATGTTGAGTTTGAGACGCCTTTAAGTTATCTACATGAGATACCTAGCAAGCACTTAGAAATACAAAATGAGAGCTCAGGGATGAATATGTAGTTATGGGGGTCATTTCATTTTCATGAACCTGAGAGCTGAAATCCATGGGATCTGATAACAACATTGAGAAAAAAGAGTCCAGGACAGAGCCTGTGGCATATACACACTGGGGGAAGGGAAGAAGTCAAAAGGCAGGTGGTGATCTCACAAAGGAAGCTGAGGAGGTTTGGGCATAAAGTAGGAGAGAATACAGGTAACAGCAGTGTCATGAAAGCCCAGAAAGAAAGAGATTTAGTTGTGTTAAACAAAGCAAAAAAGTAGGAAGATAAGGACTGAGAAATAGATTTTAGCATTGTTGTTTTTAATCCATATAATAAATTCTTTAATTTATAGTTAGTGATAATTAACTATATCTTAGTTATACTTAGTGATCTTAGTGATGTTTTAAGCTATCAAAACTATGTGTGATTATGCGTTTGTTTATACATATATACTGTATTATACATATTTATAAGTATATATATGTAAATATAATAACATAATATTGGACAGAACAGCTTCTGCGGAGTAATAGGTTAGGGAGCTAGATTGCAAGTAATTGAAAAGCAAGTGAATAGAAGCAACAAAGTTAGATAACTTTTTACCTAGAGTATTTCGAGAAAAGGAGATATATAAGACAATAATTTGAGATAAATAATAGGATAAAATTAAGATATTTTGTTATCATTGTTGTTTTGTTGGGTTTTTTGTTTGTTTTTTAAGCATGGATGATAACTGGGCTTGTCCATAGACAGCAGAGGAGCCATTAAATAAGGAGAAGCTAAAATAAGTAGATGACAAAATTATATCATCTGTATTCTATCCTCTGTGCTATGACTGTTGAAGGTGGCAACCCTTTTAAGAAAAAAGTCAGTTTGGAATTCAGGAAGCTTTGCCCTAATAGAAACAGAGAGCTACTTCCTCAATCCAGTCATGTAACTCATCGATTACCTCCATTGTGAGATTTATCATTCTGATAGGACCTGAATTGGGAAAGAAGTATATTATCATGTGTTTGATTCTAAGTTTCCAGGAAAATATGAGGCATGCATGTATAATTTTGATATTTTCAAAGACATCTAAACAGAGCCTCTTAGATGTGATCCATAATCACTCAGAAGCATTTTATCTAACTATTCACATACGAAAAATCATATGCATAAAGAATCCTTATTTTCCAAACTCAGATAAATAATTGGATACACTACCAGTCCACAAGTGGTTGGACAGATAGATGTGCACACATTTACACATACATGCACATATGTTTTTATGTATACATGTGTGTGTATGTGTATTGTAGTAGGCTAACATTAACTAAAGCTAAACCAATAATTATATGATGTTATATGGCTGCACAGAATGAAACACATCACAGTGTAAAGACAGTTGTAGGTCATAAAAAAGGCTGCCATATATTAATAATGCCACAGAAAAGGGGCATAAAAGATATAATCAAGAAAATGCATGCCCAAAAAAGGAGATAGGCAAGTTGTTTAACAAGAATAAGGGCTAACAGGTGAATATCTTAATATGTCTTCACTGTGATATTCACACAATGTCAAAAGATCCCGAGGAAGATTCTAAGTTTGTTCCTCTGTGGAAGATTAATTGGAGAACATAGATGAAAGTAGCAAAAGAAAATGTAGTTGGGGTTGCAATCTACACTATTTATAGAAGTAGCAGATTTTTTTAATAATAGCTTTTAAATTTTCCAAATAAATGCAAAGATAGTTTTCAACATATACTTTTGCAAAACCTTATGTTCCAAATTTTTCTTTCTCCCTCTCCCCTTCCCTAATCAGTGAGGAATCCAATATAGGTTAAACATGTGAAGTTTAGAAGTGGCTGATTGATGAGATCACATATTCCTAAAAATAAAGTGTATTAAAGTAAGCTAAGCAGTCATGTAATACTATTTGATAACTCTCATTTAATACACTATCTCTTCCTCTAGTCCTTAACCCTTTTTGCAATGAAGACATGATCATATGTGTTATCCCCTACATACTTCAAAAGCAATATATTAAAATCCTACTCTTTTGCCCTTTAGGTCCCTCCCAACTTTTTTTCTTGTTATTATAAGTACTTGTCAAGGCTTCTACTTTTAGGAAGTTCTGGAAGCTACACAATTTGATTTCTCTGAAATTCCTACAACCGATTTTTTTTCTGATATAAAAATATTTTATTCATTTTTAAAAGCAGAACTGATAGATTTATCAAAAACTGGTATTAATAAGATAATAAATGATAGAGAAAAGACAAATTTGTCTATCCCTAATTTTCTTTTCTTTTCTTCGCTTTTTTGGGGATAAGGAGATTGATTTTCTATGAAAGTATATGGAATTCAGAAGAAAATGGTTATCAGGAAATTTAAGCCCTAGGTCACTAAGGAGATAATTAAGCAGAGGGAAATTTTCAATTTTCAGAAAAAAAAAAAAGGATAAAAGCCAGTAAGCTTGATCTAATTCTTCCTTTAAAATAGTAAATGGAAGAAATGATCACAAAGAGCCAGTTTTGGTTCATGTAAGACACCAGACTAAGCTATTTTCCTTTTCAATATGATTACTGGGCTTATAGAGCAGGAAACTACTGGGAATCTTGTATATCTAAATCTCAGCAAAATCTGTGGCAAAATCTCTACTAGACAAAACAGAGATGTAACCTAGCACATCAATAAATGGATAACCAAATAAAAAAAAGAGATGCTTAGTGGAATATCCCAAAATACTCTCCTTGGCCCAATTCAGTACTGATTTAATTAATGACTTGGATGAAGTCATAGATGGCATACTCATGTCATTGGATGACATGAAACTGTAAAAAGTAATCAATACATTGGGTGATGGAGTCAAAGTCTACAATAACCTTCACATGTTGCAACTAGGAACTCAAATTAACAAGACAAAATTTAATAAGTAGCAAATGCAAGTCTAGTAATCTAGTTTTTTTAAAAAAACAAACAAACAAACAACTAAATAACACAGAATGGGGAAAAGGGGAAACATACAGTTAGAATAAGGCATGAGGAATCCCAAATGATTCTAAACCAATGTAAGCTCTATCAGTATTTATATTATAGATTTCATCTTTCCTTCTTATGCTTTTTCCACCAAATTAATGATGGAAAAAATTAATGATTTAAATTTAGAAGATCTCAGTTCAAATTCCCGCTCTGCCAATTACTATATTGGTGAATTCCACAAGTCACTGTTCCATCTAGGACCGCAATACCTGCTGCTATCAAATGAAGCAGTTGGACTAACTGACCTTGAAGGTCACTTCCAGCCTTCAAATCTAAGAAATTTTGTGCATGTCTTTTAAAAAACAAACTTCCTCTCATCGCTTCCCAATCGATCTTCTTCTCCTTCTCAGACTTCCTTTTAAAACTCTGATTCTTGCTTTGTATAATTCTCACCCACCCCTGTTTTCACCAGTACTTAAAAGGAACATAAAAGAGAGAAGATCTAACACCATCCCCTATTGTTAAGACTGCTCTCTACCACCAAGCTCAGCCTTCTGAAAGATATCCAAAACTCTGGGTCTCATATTGAGTGTTTACTTTTTATCTTTTCAAAGTATTTCTCCCCGAAAGCACTTTTGTCACATTTATGAATAAGTCTGAAATTTTTCAAGATAAACTGAAACAGATCTTATGTGTTGGCTCTTGACTTGAATTTCCTCTGCCTCTTAAAAGAGATAATGTAGTTTTGAGAATCTAACTGCTGGTTCTTTCTTTGCCCCCTCTGTGATGGTAAATAATACTTTGGCATGCAAAAGATTATAATGTCCATGCTAGAATTGGCCCCAAATTTCTTTCTGGGAAATAAAAACAGTTTAGTACCCTCCTAACCAGGCACATGAGATAACAATAAATTGAAGTCAGTATAACTTAACAATAAGAATTTGTTCCATATGTCCCCAAAGTAGAATTAATAGTAATAGTAATAATAATAATAATATTGAATGATCCACAAAGCATAAGGACAGTCTACTTTCAGACTCCGCCTTGGTTTTCATAGCAAACCCATTGTCAATAGCTTACTTGCCCTCTTTCTAAGCTAAAGACATCATTTTCAACTTTACCCAATAGTACATTTTTGCTCCTATGGCACTGGAATCTGACATCATATGATGTGCTATTGATTTAGAAAGTGGGAAAAAACAGATTGTACAAAATTCAACAGTCTGGAAAGAATAAAAAGCTATTTTTTCAGATATTCCATAAAATCTTCTTTTTCCAAGTTCAATCAATGGCCTATAATGGTTGCAATGAAAATTAGCCATACTGGTGAATAAGAATTGTATTGTAGCATTGGCACATATTTTTCCATTAATAAGCATATATAGGATAGATCTGGCCAATATTGTCACAAGCACTGTTTTTATTACATATAAATCAAAAATCTCTTTCTCACTAATTCTGTATGATTAAGCCTAATAATAACTGATATTCATAAATATGCCCCTTTTGAACATAGCTATCTGCATCAGACTCTCATATGCCTTGCGCCTGTTTCCCAATGGCACCCAGAATTTGTGGACACAAACATAGTTGAAAAGTAAAAGGACAAAACTGAAAGATTTACTCTTCTTTAAAAATGAACATTTGGTTTGTTCTATTATTAGTAGATGATAGCTTCGTATTTACATGAGCAAAAGCTGAGAATAAGGAAAAAATAAGGAAGTACTATACTCTTAAAAATGGAGAAAAGCTAAACACATTAAAGTGTCTAAGATTTTTTTTTTTTTGTTTTTTTTCTTTTTCATTTGAGAGTCAAAAAATTATGGACCAAAAAATAAAGTCCTAGAACTGAAACTTGCCCAGAACTACTTAATAATATAATTCAAGCCTTTTTTAAAAAAAAATTGTAAGCTATTTGAAGGAATATGAGCTCGTAAGTAACACATTTTAAAGAACATAAGGATAAAAACTTCTTTCAAATGGACCCCTTATCAAAAGCCTCCTTACATATCCTTTAGACCTTTGTCTTTGACCCAAGATTTGTATATAGTATTTTATATACTCAGGCATGAGATTTGTGTTTCATTGTTTAGATACATAAAGAAAAAAGGAATATTGTAATTAAGATAAACTATTTTTTTTTCTTTTGTGCCCTGAATGGGTTTTTCTGACAGGAAGATTCTGCTTTCATGCTCTTCCCTCTATGGATTTTTGATGTATTAATGGACGAACTTGAGAATTTAAACACCTCCAGTTAGTAGTTAAATTCTGTAAATTGTTTTCACCATGCAATTAAAATAAAAATCAAATTTGAGAACCTGCCAGTTAACAGAGCTTTTTAGCCTTTCATAAAGTAGAAATTTGCTGTCAGTTCACCTTTTTTTATAGGGGAAAAATATATATTGGATAGACATATGCTTTCTCAGCTTTGGCTTGATAATAATGAATCCTACTTTGTGCAGTGTGATGTACCTTCCAAAGAGTAGAGTAGTCCAGCAACAGGAAGGCGATAGAATAAAAAATTAAGAAGGTATTAGTGGGACTGAAGGACACTAATCCTTTGTAAGCTGACTGATGTGACTGTGTCAAATTGACAGCTGGCTTTGTACTGAATTGCTTGACACACACACACACACACAAAAAGGAAATGATTTAGAAATTGTCACTTAAGGTTCATCTGTTCTGAATGAACTTCACTCTATTCATCCCCTTCATAGAAGGAATTCTGTGGTCGATAATATGAACAGACTCTAGATGAAGTAAACCAGAAGTGAAACTGTCGGCCTGAGAATAAATAAGTTGATTCTCAAGGCACTTTAGATATCTCCTCACCATTGCATTCCTTCTCCCCTCATCATTGCTTAACAATAAATCTTCAGTCCAGTAGGAAGCAGGAAGATTAGAATCAAATGTGCAAAGAATGATTATTTTCTTAAATTGCTATTAATAACTTTTGTTTTTAATTATGAATACCTTTCCCAATAAATCTCTCTTAAATGTCCTCTTAGAAAATCATTTATTTTTTAAAGAGGATTAAAAAAATCAGTCCAGCAAAATTACCAATACCACATTGAAAAAAGTTGACATTACATGCACATCCATACTTCTCCACCAATTCAAGGAATTCAAAAAATTCTTATCTCTTCTTAATGACTAACTTCAGTTATCATAAGGCTGTAGCACTGTTTAGAATGTTTTGTTGTTCTTTCAATTGATGTTGTTATACTCATTTTTTTTTATATTTCATCAGTTCATAAGTCTTCCCATGCTGCTCTAGATCCATATGCATCATTTTTTACAATTAAGTTTATATTACACTCATCTATCTCTTGCCACTGGACCCAATGGCTTCAAAAGAGAAAGTAAGGCTGATGACTTTGCATAGACCTCCCTCACTTAAATCCAATTCACTTTTATATTATAGTATCACCTTCCTGATGTTATGTTTTTTTTTTTTTTCAAAAAACCAAGGACAAACAACAATACCACAATTTATTTAGCAATTCCACAATTAATAGGCATCTATACAAAGGACAAATATCCAAAGCTGTGGCTTTTTGTTAGATAGGACTTTTTGTTGAAATGTATTCTTACTGTATATCTTAAGGACCATGGTAAATCTCAATATCTTCCTTATTCAGAACTGAGCAACTAAGAGAAACAACTTGTTTTTCTATTTATTATCCATGTGAGTTTGGACAGATTGATTCACTTCATAGGATCTTGATTTCCCTTTTTATAAAAGGAAAAAATTAGAAGCAACACTTTTTGGGGTTCTTTCTGCTAGTATATCCTGATCCATTTTCTAGAATGCAAGCAGACTATGTATAAAAAGAACCTATCAATTTGTTGAAGTTTGTTCCAACAGTTTTCTTATTCCAGAAATAACAATATATTCACTAAAACATAAAATGGCCTATTTGATTGAATAGCATTTTTATCTGCATACATGATATAGTTTATGTCACCTGACAATTTCAAGAGCTTAATTCGAAGAACCAATAGAAACAGGTAAGTATCTTACTAAGAGAGCTAAGTAAAGCAAGTACTTTTAGAATCAAGAAAAATTTAATTCTGGCCTCAGACACTGGCTAACCAAATCTAGGAATTTTAATTAACTTCTATTTCAATTTCCTCATCTATAAGGTGAGAATAATAATAACTCTTACTTCCAAGGATTATTGGGAGGATAAAATGAAATAGTGTCTAAAAGTTTGGTAAACCTACAGTCTATAAAAGTAATGGTAATGATGATGATGCCTTTCAAGATATCATAAGTGAATTAAAATTAAAAAGAAAAAAAAAACCTTCAAGAGAAAGCAGAATGGAGGTAGGGAGAGTAAAGCCCCTTGCTGCTGCCCCCATCACTGACAAATCAGAGACTTAATTTGAAACATCCTATGTCACAGAGCAGAACATTGCTCAGTTATGTCCCCCCACAAGTCCTTGGTACCAATGTCTATCCTAACTCCACCATCACCATATTTATGCCCATATCTGGCCCCTAAGTGTCCTTGAACTGTGTGCTGGCCCCCTCCCTCCTGAGACAAGGCCCCCTTCTTGCTTCCCTTTCTCTCTCCCTCCCTTGTCCATGTCCAAGGGCAAATTAGCATTAGATAAAAATTACTTTATCTAAAGATCTGTAGAATAATCCATTGACATTAAATGCAAACTGGTTGTATACATATACACATAAACATATATGTATATGTATGTACATTATATATATATACATAATATGCATTCATATACATACAAAATAAATACAAAGCAAGTTAAACAACAAAGTTAGGGAGAGAGGGCACTAGCAGTAAGGAAGAAAAAATCAGGAAAGATGGAGCTTTCATTGCATCTTAAAGGAAAAGAGAGACTGCATGAGGTTGAGGTAAAAAGGAAATGTATTCCAGACATAGGGAATGGTCATTGCAAAGGAAAGGAGAAAAGAGATGCTTTTCCATGTCTGAGTCAGAGAAAGTGAGTATGTCTGCATTAAAGAGGCAAAGAAAAGAGTAATAAGGCTAGAAAGTTAGAATGGGGAAAGTTTGAGAAGGGCCTTTCAAATTAAAAAGATTAAATAGAGGGGGTTTGGTTTTATTACAAAAACCCAGGAGAAAGAATCCCATAGGAGAGAGTGATTAATATTATCTACAAAAAGGGGAGCAGGGGAGAAATTTGCTTCACAATTTTGTTCTATATTAGAAAGGAATAGCACATTATATATGGTAAATTTGGAGTTTCATGTGAAATCATCTTTTTATCATATTATGTTATAGATTTCTTGTTTTATTCCATAAATTAGCCTCCCCCCTCCAAAAAAAGGACCAAATGAACCAGAGGTCAAATAAAATGAGAAATAAGAAAATATCATCAAATTTGACAAATAAGAAATCATTTCTAAATTCAAAGAGAACAGTTAAATTGAATAATGTGATTAGAATGACTGGGAGACAATGCAAGCCTTTTTTTCTTTTCTTTTCCTAAGAGTTTAGCAAGAAAGGAAGAGGAGATGGCAGGTACTGATTTAAGGGGTTTTGACTGATTTAAGTCTGATAGAGGGTTTTGTTGTTTTCTTTTGTTTCATTTTGTTTTATCTTAAATTATGGAAGTATCTTAATAGAGACAGAATTGATATTAAAAATCAAGAGAAGATGATTGTCTAGGAGAGTGCTAATTCTTTCTTTGATAGTAGTGATTCTCACATTTTTGTCTTTGCAAGATCACCAGCATAAGTTTTGTACATATTAGGCATGTAATGAATATTTGTTGGATTGAAACTAGTAATACACATATCACACTCTTCCAAAAAAGATAAGAAGAAAAATTATTTTGGAAATTGAATGAGTTAAAAACATTTCTAGCAGAATGTTTTTGTGGTGACAAAAAATGAAAACAAAATAATTTACTGAAAATAAAGAAAGTATGGTATATAAATGTAATAGATTTAAGAAATGATCGATATGAGAAATTCAGAGAAGTATGAGAAAACAATAATCCATGCAGAGTAGAGTCAGTAGAACCAGAAAATAATATACTCAATGAACATATGTGTATCATTATATATATATATATATATATACATACATAGTCATTATAATAATCATTCATAAATGTCATTCAAATGATATCAATTAGCTATATAATTTAAATGGCTATTTGGGCTTGAATAAGATTTGACTTGAAAAAATACAGTTTCCTTCTTTTACTAGAGAGGCAAGGATCTATGAGTATCATTAGACAAAATCATCTGTTCATTGATTTTTCTGAATTTTTTTGTTGTTTGTTTTGTTTTTATCCCCAACATTTGGGATTCTGTTATACTTACAATGTTGTCTGTCTTCTTTTCTGCCTACTGATTTCCCTGGTTTCCTTCAAATCTCAGTTAAAAATCTCACTTTTTACAAGAAGCCTAACCTCCTTTAATGCTTTCTCTGTGTTAATTATTTTCAATTTAACTCACATATAATTTGTTTATTACATACTTGTTTTCCCCCTTTCATAATGAACTTCTTGAGAGAAGTAGTTATCTTCTGCCTTTCTTTTTATTCCAAGTCCTTAATATTAGGCCTGGTACATTGTAAGTTCTTACTAAATATTTATTGACTGGCTAGCTGAAAAAAAAATATTTGTTACAGAAGAAATAAGTGTAGGGTCTATTTGGAAATGAACTTGATGGAAAAATAAAATGCATCAAAAGAAAAAGTCAGCATGTTAAATATAGCATATAAAAGACCAGTTTATAATCAGACTATAACCCTAAATGCCCCGGGGAACTTTTTCAGATTAAGTTACACATGAGTTGTCCACTTAGATTGGTAAAATTTCTATTCTGAAAGTCACCATCATAATGAATTATTAAAATTTTTAAAATACAGAATGTATAAATGTGAAATTATTGCTTTTCTACATGATATAATATCAAGTTCAATCTGGGTTAGACTGCCATGAGCAGAGGGCTTTGACAGGAATATTGCTTTGGAAACCTTCCCAGATCACTGAAGCATATAGTACCTTTTTTATCTCCTGAACACTTAGCACATATTGTATATACTCTCATTGAGCAATTAATCACAGACTGACTAATAATATCTCTTAAACCAATATTTTGAATTTTGGTTATTGTATTTTTGGTTTTTGTATTTTTGTATATTTGTAAATTTGTTTTTTGTATTTTTAGCTTTCCTGGTATGTGTGTCTCCCTAGCTAGATTGTAAGCACTTTGAGGAGGAGATTTCATATTTTTTCTTTGTATTCTTCACTGATGTCATTATATAGAACACATGCCAATTTCCGTATAGTATATGTATTTTTGACTGCTCCTATAAGTTCATCAGAATAACTCATTTTAGATGAGAAACTTCCTCTACCAAAGAAGATTAATATCTTCTCTGTAACTTGTAGTCCAAGGCAAATATTCTTAAACTGAGTTGGGACTCTATATGGGGTCATGTAACTGAATGCAGGGGTTCTGAAATTATGATTTATCATCAGTAAATGTTTGATTTGTAAATCTATTTTGTGTGTATAGAGTCACGTAAAAATGGGAAAAATGAAAAAAGTGGGAAAAGTTGGGAGAGTTGGGAGCAAGGATGACATACAAAACTAAGGAGTTACCCTAGATTAGGCTAATACAGCCATTATGAAGGGTTGGGAGATAGGTAGAACCTGAACTCAGGTCTTTCTTACTCTGATGCCAACTTTCTTACCCAACTCACCATGCTGCCTATCCAATAATAACACAAACACACACATGTGAAAAGTCAGCAACTCGTGTAAAAACATTTATTCAGCAGGTGTTATTTACAAGACCCTGAGCTCAATTACAAAACAGAAATGAAATGCCCCTCTAGCTCTAACATTCAAACAGATAAATAATAGATTTTTTCAACATAGCTGATCTTTGAAGAAGTCTTTCACATCCCCTCCACTTTACAAATGCAGAAACTGAAACCTAAAAATGTAGAGAGACTTTCTAAAATCCCATAAGTCTAGACTGGATATGACTAGAAGAGCCAGAACTTGAATGCAAGTCATCTGTCCCCCAAACCTGGTGCTTTTTATCAAAGTATGCACCCTAGTAGGCGCTACCAAGGTAGAAATAAGGGCTTTCTGCATTCAATTGGAAATAGTATAGTTGCCCATTATCTGAATATCAGTCTACTAAGTTTATGGGCATCTAGGTGCAACAGTGGATAGAGTGGTCAGTGTGGAGTCAGGAAGATGAATTCAAATCCAGCTTCAGACATTTACTAGTTGTGTAACCCTGAACAGGTCACTTAATCCTGTTTGCTTCAGTAAAAATAAGCAAAAAAGGAAATGGCAAACCATTTCAATTTCTTTACCAAGAAAGCCCCACATTGGGTCATGAAATGTTAAATACAACTGAAAAACATCTAGTTAAGTTTGGAAAAAATCTATGAGCTGTTCATTGTTCCCACAACCACAGAAACTAACTAATGAAAATGGTAGAAAGAGTTCAGATATGTGCCAGTGGAGTGAGCACTCATACTAAGAAAATCATAGATTCTTGAAGTAGTAAATCAATTTCTGATCTCCTGCCACTTGGAAAAACAGACTTCTTGTCTATGTGATCTCGAACAAATCATTCACAAAACCTCTCTTGACCTCAAGTTCCTTCATACATAAAGTAACGATGCTGTTACAGATGGTGCCTTCTTACTCCAAATCTGTTTCTCTCAATAATATTTAGTGTTCTTTCCCCACAAATGAATGCACACTTGCATACAACTCGTACATAGCCTTGATCACAGCAAGTGCTCAACAAACATTTGTCAATTTAGTTGAAAGACAGAGTCCCCTTAAGCTAAGGTATCCAATATCAATATGAGGAATCCATGACATATTCTGATTATACAGAATTGACATGGAAAAAAGACAGCAAAAATCAGTGACACTATCTGATTCAATACAAGACCCATCTGGGTTCTTAATGAAGATGCTGTTTCAGCTAAATGCACAGAAGCAATTTACTTGATTGCTAAAGATAGATATATTGAGTTGCATGTATATTACACATTATATTTTAATATATAACATAATAAAACATAATATAATATTATTGTAGGTTTGCCTAGACACAACAATTCACAAACATTTCATAATTTATAGTGGCAGAAGTATCCATCTTGATGGAATTTTATGGTTTTACTTTTTGAAGTAATATAAAGGATAGATAAAATAGGACAATCCTACCTATATGGGATACCCAGAGGTTTCTTTGATATACACAAAAAGAGCTTACCTCTCACCTGCTTTCCAATTACTGAAGAAAAAGCTTCTTCACAAAGGAGGTTGATAGGGATAAGCATAGGGATAGGGATAGGGATAGAGATAGGGATAGGGATAGGGATAGGGATAGGGATAGGGATAGGGATAGGGATAGGGATAGGGATAGGGATAGGGATAGGGATAGGGTTAGGGATAGGGTTAGGGATAGGGATAGGGATAGGGATAGGGATAGGGATAGGGATAGGGTTAGGGATAGGGATAGGGATAGGGATAGGGATAGGGATAGGGATAGGGATAGGGATAGGGATAGGGATAGGGATAGGGATAGGGATAGGGTTAGGGATAGGGTTAGGGATAGGGATAGGGATAGGGATAGGGATAGGGATAGGGATAGGGATAGGGTTAGGGATAGGGATAGGGATAGGGATAGGGATAGGGATAGGGATAGGGATAGGGATAGGGTTAGGGATAGGGTTAGGGATAGGGATAGGGATAGGGATAGGGTTAGGGATAGGGATAGGGATAGGGATAGGGATAGGGATAGGGATAGGGTTAGGGATAGGGATAGGGATAGGGATAGGGATAGGGATAGGGATAGGGATAGGGATAGGGATAGGGATAGGGATAGGGATAGGGATAGGGATAGGGTTAGGGATAGGGTTAGGGATAGGGATAGGGATAGGGATAGGGATAGGGATAGGGATAGGGTTAGGGATAGGGATAGGGATAGGGATAGGGATAGGGATAGGGATAGGGTTAGGGATAGGGTTAGGGATAGGGATAGGGATAGGGATAGGGTTAGGGATAGGGTTAGGGATAGGGTTAGGGATAGGGATAGGGTTAGGGATAGGGATGAGAAAAAGGATAAGGTCTATGATTTCATTCATATAGAAAGATTTGTAGGTAAAGAAATTCCCTTTACCAATCACTCTACTAATAAAAATTTATTTATAACTACTGTGCTTCAAGCACTTTGCCAGATGCTGAATATACAAATATAAAAAAAAATTAACTATCACTAATAGCAAAAACATTATGTTTAAATGAACATTTGGAGGTTGGCACCTTCTTTTCAATTTATAATCTTAAAGATTTGGCTAGACCATTGATTCAATATCTTGCCCAGAGTCACACAGAAAATCTGTTTCAGAGGTGGAACTTAAATGTAGATCTTTCTGATGGTGAGACCAGCTCTTTAATTACTGTGCCTTGCTGCTTCTATTAAAAAAGGAGATCATTAGCAATTGCAGACTCTTCTTGATCATAACTCTGCCTGATACACAAAAACTTTAGGCAGATGTAAGCAGACTAGGACAGGAAGAATCACTATCAGGGAAATGGTGATTGTGTGTGCATATCTTTATTTATTTATTTATTTCAACCTGACAGGTGCTTTGTTTAATCAAGGCACTTTTATTCTGAAGGAGCAAATGTCAAACTCGGGCTTGAATATAAATGTAACATTATGCCATATAGCATGCAGAATGAAGCTATGGCAAAGGTTGACTTTGATGATGATTAAACCATTTGGGATTTGGTCTTCGAAATGTGAGGATGGAATCCATAATACCTATCATTCCTCTATCTCTTTATACAGTGCCTGCTGATATCAACCAGCTTCATCATTACCTACTAAAGCTTCAGTGGGAAGTTCATTAACCACACTAATTACAAAAACAATTTATGCCATGATCATCAGTGGGAGCTCAAAGTTGTTCCTTGAAAACCAAAGGAATATAAAAGAAGCTGGTAAGAATGTGCCATCTGCTCCTGGGTGATATGATGAAAAGAAAATAAGGAGAAATAAAGACTGGAAGAACAGGAAAAAAATTTGTTTCATCCTTCTAAATTGATTGAAACTGAGTCCAATATGAGAAACAAGTGGTATATGTTACAGATGGATAACCATACTTGTAAAATGGGATTGCTCCAAGACCCACTGGCTTTATAAGATTTTTCCAAATGTTACCAAATTGTTACCAATTTGTTATATGTTGGAGTGATTCCATCTCCTGCTTCATAATGTGAGAGGCAAATCACATGGAGAAATGCACAATCAGATCTTTGTGTTTTTGCAGATTCATTTTGGATATGTAAAATAAGTAATTATATGAGAGGTATAAAAGTCACAGAATAAAGAGTAAGTCTTCCCTAAGGACTTGGTAGTGTAGTTTGAAAAAATTTATTAAAACATTTTTTAAACAAAGTCTTTTTAAAAGATAACCTAGAAAGTATTTATAAAATGGATTTAGAAAAAATGTCTTTGGGCCTAAAAATTACCAAATCTATTATTATTTTATGATTATGTAATGCAAATAAAATACTTTGTGATTAAATAGTATCAGCTAATATTTTTAACAAAAGTCATGCATATCTAAATGTATACCCCCTCACTACACCACACACACATAGGAATAGAATTTAAAAGGCAACTGGTTCAGGTACTGATTTTAAATCCCTTTAAAATGGAAATGAATCTTTGGAAATTTTCCACACATTTTGTCATCAGAAGACTACCCTGTTTGAGCTACACTAATTAGAAGCTTGCACATGGAGGTTGCAATGTGAGGTGAAGGGAGAGAACATTAATGACCTGAGCTGTGATATCATTTGTGAGAACTTCTTCCCAGTGATCCAAAGACTATTGAAGTGAGGCTTTCGATTTTGTCTTTGAAACATAGATTGAGCATTGCCACACAATCCTATCTTTTATGTTAAGCACACATGGATGTTTCTATGGGATTACAGACAATTTGCTAACCAAGCCTCCCACCCAAAAGTCTGCAGCAGGTCCTGTGTTGAAATTATTTTTGCATTTTGTCTAGTCTTTTATGAACCTTTTTGCTGAGCTCCTTGATGATGTGAAATAGATTCTCATTGTCAGAGAAAATGGTACAAAGGGGAAGATAATTGACAACTGGAAGCTTTGTTTCTACTGCTCCTGCTGCCCCAAATCTGAGTCTGCTACCCTGATTGATAGTTTAAGACCAGGTCTGGGAGACCTCCTCAGAGCAGAAAAGGAAAATGTCAGTGATGTTAGGCCATTAGCTAGAGCTTCCAAGGTTATTAGGCTTCTGCTAGGCCTTTCACAGCTCTGAAAAATAATGGAGAAAAGGCTGGTCCCAGAAAAAATTGAAAAATATATGCAGTTGACTATGGAGACTCTCTAAGTTTTTTTTCTTGTTTGTTTGTTTGCTTGTTTGGTTTTTTTTTAAGTATCCCTTTACCTCCAAGATTCTGTGACCTCTGGTACTATCCCCCACCCATTCTGGATCAATTATGAAAATCCCCATTCATGTAAATTTACATCATGTAGTTACTCTCAACAGATTATATTGGTCCTATTCCTTCAGGGTTATCATGTCTGATAGAATCATACAAAGTAGAGTCCAAAGAGACCATAAAGCTCATCTAGTTTGAACTGCATTTTCATTTTTCTTTTTCTCTTGTAATAAATCCAATTGCAATACAATGTCTCGTGGACTTGAGATATTTTTAGTTAACAATGTGAATCATTATGTTGCAAACAAAAGATAGGCAATATTCTGAATGAGGAACCTGAGGTTCAGAAAAACTAGATGACTTGTTCAAGGTCACATGATAAATTAGAGTTTAGTGACAGCTAGGGATCTAAATTAATGTGTTTTTATATCACAGTTCTGGGTATACAGGTTTTTCTATACAATCTGAAAATACTTTAAATTCAATTTCTTTGTCAATGATTTCTTGACTGGCTTCTTGGCAGCTCACAAATTATTTTTTCATTGATATATAAAAACCTTACATTAATATTAACATTTTGAATAGATAAAGTATTCAGGCTGAGGGGACCTATATTTATTCATTTATAGAAGGAAATTCTTTGAGATTCCCAGCATATAAAATGCAGCTGTCAACATTATTGAAGCCATCACCTCTATGCATAATTAAATCCTACTGCCAAGTTGAACTGCCACTATTAAGTTTCTCTGGTCACTCATGTAGCTCACTAAAGTAGTGAGTCTTTAAGATGGACTAGAATGATAAAATTCCAGACAATGTGTGTGGTATTTCTAGTGTGTTCCAGTTTCAGAATGATTGGTTACAGGTGTAAAGGCTTATTGCCTAACACCTTCCATCAATATTGAGTTCCCATTCAGAGGGGAAAAAAATTGTGAGTTGAAGAAAATCCCCATCAGTCACCACCTATTTGAGAACTCTTTCAGATTATTCACTAACACTTATATTAATTGTTACAATTTTAAGAAAAACTAATCAAAAATGTACAAAAATCAACATTTTTAGTTGAAAGAGCCTATTTCTTAGGCCGTATTTCTCTCTCAACTTCCAAGATCAATAATCTAAAATACAGAAAAATAGGACTTCAGTAAAAAGATTGAATTTGAATTATGACTGTGACTATTTATCAGACCCTGTGGGTACCCCTTTCATAATATCCACACACCAAGAGATAAACAGTTTGGGCAGCACTGCTGTCAAAGGAATTCATTGTTTTCATTTTTGCAACCTAACCAAGAAAAAAACTTTCCTTTTCCTGCAAAAATCCATTTATACTAAAGCCTCTTCAACTCCTACAAGTGTATATATAGTAAAATAAAGAAGAAACCATAATTTCAAAACAATTTTGTCTGCTTAATGCTAAAGTTTAGAATAGAAACATGTGAAAATCCATTGAAAAAACTCAAAAATATTTTTTTTTAAAGTGAAAGATGCACAAAAGTCTTTCAGAACATCTTGCTTTGAGATGCCATTCTGAAAGAAGGTATTTATTAGGGTGAGTTTCCTATCTTTTGTTTGCAACATAATGATTCACATTGTTAACCAAAAACATCTCAAGTCCATGAGACATTGTGTTGCAACTGGGTTTATTACAAGAGAAAAAAGAAAATGAAAATGCATGTGGAACCCTAAGTTTGCATATTTATGACATTACAACAAAAGAAGGAGGAGGAAATAAATCTCCTGAATGGAAATGGCAAGGAAAGAAAAATCATGAATAATTAAGATGGCAAAAAACTACATGCTTTTCCCTGGAGAATTGTTCCACCTTAAAGATAGGTGGGTATGCTTATCTACAAGGGTTCCAGTTCCACAAGCAGTTTCTCAGGATAGTGAAGACAGAGTGGAGCCTATCTTGACTCCCAAAGAAACACAAAGTATTTCAGCTTGGAGTGCAAATACCAACTTATGTCAGCTCAGGGTGGGGCTTCATCCTTGACACATTTAGAGTTTCTTGCATAATCCTTGTCCAGTGTTTCTGGAAAATAATGCAAATCAAAAGGGCAAGTTGAGAAAATCCCTCAAAAATATAATTCAAGTTACATATCTCTCTCTCTCTCTCTCTCTCTATATATATATATATATATACATATATGTGTGTGTATGTGTGTGTGCATATTTACTGAATCACTCTGATTACAGTGAAAAAAGCACCATCTGAGAGACCAACTTCACCTAAAATATCATGATTAAATTTATATAGTACCCAGAAAAAGAGTGATTTGGTGGTAGTCTAGTTGATATTTGGGATATTTCAGGAGGGGAAATTAATTTGAATTGTTTGGATTATTCTTCTAAAATAATGAAAGAATCTAGATAATGGCTTGATCTGCTCTTCACCTTTTGCTATGTAAACACTGACTTAAAGCGATCCATAAATAATTCAATACATTTGAAAAACCTACCACAAACCTATCTTTCCAGTTGTAGAATCAGCATCATCCCTTTCATCCATAGACCCAAAGGATAGATATACATTGTGAAATTCAAATAGAGAACTGAGATAAGGATCTGAATAATTCATGCCACATAGATTACATTTATTCACTGCTTGATCAGGTTTTCACATCAATGAAATTACACATTCTTCCCATATTTAAGACACAAGAAAGTATATATTTTATAGACGATCCAAAATTCACCTTTCTTCATTATTAGCCTTTAACACACCACCATTTAGAAGCAGAAGAAACAGTTTATTGAGTGTGAATATTAATCAACAGGTACCAATTTTGGCCTACCTACCCCCCCCAAAAAAATACAAAAACCCTTCACTTTTCTCCTTATATTCCTTTCCTCGGCTTGCCTTGTTCCAACTAGAAGAAGTGGACATATGCTATTAAAGACAAGCTTCATATATAAAGAAAATCCAATTTGAGGTTTTTGTTTTTAATTTCTTACATGTTTTATGGTGTCTATAAAACTCTAATAATACCTAGGGAACCTCTTTCTATTATTAAAGTGATTTCCCATCTCTTGCACATTCTACCATAACCATTTCTCTCTACGTTACATAAAATACACAAAAATACACACCTACACACACAATCTAAACTTAACATTATTGGTAAGAAGTTATTTAGTTGTACAGAATTAATTAACTTAACCAAAGTTCAGAAAGTCTACAGATAACTCACATAGAGAGAAGTATACAGACCCACTTTTCCAACTTAGAAATCCTATCTATTCTTCCAAAACAAGATCATTAGAAACCTTCTCCACAAAACTTTCACTAATCCTCCACTAGGACAATTTCTCCTTATTTGGGATTCCCATATGAATTTGTACTTTTATCAAATTAATTTTTATTTCATTATGATTATTTATGTGAGAACCTCTCTATTCTCAGACAGCAAGCTCCTTGAAGGCAAAGACTATTACATTCAACTTGATATCCATCTTAATACTAAATGCAGTGTTTTGCACATGGTAAATAATCAGTGAATTTTTGTTGGTTTAATGGTTTACTGAGTCTTTGTTTTATTTTCAGAAACATGTTCCTCTTATTTCTAATTTTTTTCTGATTACTAATTGATACTCATAAAGTACATCTTATCTCAAAATGTCAAAGTCCTTTGCAATCAATACCTTATCATGGCTATATTTTTACCACTGAAATCACTTGATTGAATAGTTAGCTTTGTCCTTCCAACCAAATCAAATCATCACACAGTAATTGATTGATGTCCCAATATTTATGAAAATAGTCAACAATACCAGATCAACTGAATAGAGACCATTTTTCACTTGTCCGAATGATTTGTGAACTAATGAAATAGCCAACCAATTCAACTGCATTTTCCCCGAGCCATACTCTTATATGTGCTATTTGATTGATTGACTGATAACTGATTAATAATTCATGCTCCCTCACTTTGGAGAAATCTCACAAAGATATAGCATGGCCATAAAGATCCCTTTTATCCAATATTTGGCGTACATTTCTCCAGCCATTCCTAAATCAACTAAGTGATGGAATAGCTCTTAATTAGGGTGTAGTTTGGAGGTAGCTCATAGATATTTGGAATAAGAAGTTGTAGACTGGGAAGGTATATCATCACCTTTGCATCTGTTTGCGACTTAATTGCATGTTCAAATGAGTTTTTTGAAATTACCTAATAAAGGTCCTGGAGCATGGTAGTTGCCTAATAAATGCATACTTTCATAACCGATGAGAACTTTCAACTTACAGTCATGACAGAGACACATTGCAATAGGAATAGCATCTAACACTGTCTGGCACATTGTAGATGCTTAATTAATGCTTGTTGATTTGACTTTAATAAAGCATGACTTATCCCATATTCCTTAAGACACTATCACAGCTCTTGACATTTAACTTTTCTTATATGCTTGGAATGAGTGAACAGAGGAAATTCTTGCCCCATGTTGGTTGAAAAGAAAAATTTGAGGTATGTGTCTGAGTGTAGCTAAATCATATTGCTCATGTGAAAAGGACAATGATAACAATGGGAAGTTATGTCTATATCAACATATTGTTGAAAACAAGGTGGAGTAAGGAAAGATATTTCAAAATAAGTGGTTTGTATTTGGTGAATATTTTACAAAGCAAATTCCAACAAATTTAACAATCATAACTTCTCTGTGAAACTTGAAAAGCACTGAAAACTAACTCCTTTTTTGATAATCTTTCTTTTCAGAATTCTATGAAATTAAAAATGTCATACAAAATCACTGGAATTTCTTTTTTTTTTTCTGCTATTTGAAGTATCATTCTAAAAATTCCTTGTACTTCTAAAATTATTATACACACATAAGTATGTATATATTTATGCAATATATGAGGCTTTTCTTTGGATCCCAGAGTTTGTGTAGGTAAAACTGTAAAGTTCACAGTAGCAAAATATATTTTCTACCCCCAAAAAGAAAAGATATCTTTGAAATGAAATGAAATGAAAAAGATATCTTTAAAGGAGTTGGTGACAGTGTCAACTTCAGTGGAGACTCTTAGTTAATAGTATTCTACTTAAAGGATAACTGGACAGTTTCTCTTGTTTTATAGGCAATAATCTTACTCCCTAGTGAATAGAGGCTGAAGAATTGGCTCATTGCCAAGGAAATAACCTGGAATAATTTTACTCTACAATAAATCAGATGATAATATTTTATTTAACTTGCCTCCCTTTGGGAGGTCATATTATTGTTGTTGTTATTGTTGGTATTATTATTATTATTATTATTATTATTATTATGGGGGGAGGATTCCTAATGACTTTTATTAAAATAAAATTAAACAACTGATAGCTTAAGAATATTAATATATAACTTCTCTAGGTTCTTGTCTTGACTGTGCTCATTATTTCCACTTTTAACAATATTTCTCTTGGAAAAAATTCAAAAAATGTTTAGTTCATTCATACTAAATTTTACAAACCCAGAAACTTCAACAAATTCCAGAAAACCAAAAGATTCTTGGTAAGAGGATTTATTAATAGTGGGGGGGGATAGAAGATTCGGCTACAAAATGTAGAGGAAGAAGATTATTGTTCAAATCATTCTGCATTTTGATTAACTCAAACCCCACAAACTGATAAGTAAAATAAGAGGAATTTTTTCACAAAATAATGAATCAATGCTATTTACCAAAGCTTTTGCTCCCCTAGTTTTGAATAAATACTATATATTAAAATAGGACAATCTGCTTCTTAGAAATGTAATGTTCTTAAATAAGGAAAGGGAAACACATTAGTTAATAATCAAAGTGATTCAAAATGTGAATTCATTTTTAACCCACTAGATAATTTCCTTGACTAGAAAATAAACAGCAGCTTTTGTATCTTGGAGAAATAGATCTAACATGAAGAAAAATCTTGACACATTTCCTCAATCCTCCAAACTTTCTTGCCAAGTATTTCAATCATGACTAACTTATATTACATATGTGCATACAAAAATGCCCATGCATATATGCATATGCATGTTAATATATTCATACACACACATATATATATGAGTGTGTAGATATATAGATTAAAATTCAGAAAAAAATGAGATGCTTCCATTTGTATAACTATTCAGTTTTCTTCACTCTCATTGTTGAGACTACCAACAGTAGGCTCAATTTGTGCTGCAAAGAAGGTTGCCAACTATTTGAAAGTGGGCTATGGACAGAAATTAAAATAGCTGTTAGTAAAATTTCAGTGTGTATGATTTCTTATCTACCTTTTTTTTTAAAGAGGCAAGTGTGGGTTTCTAATGAGAGCACTGTTCTTTATATTTATATTTGTAGACTGGCATCTTTACATAGATTTTTAGCACACTTGCCCTCCCCATTATACCTAGCTGAGAGGGCTGAATAGCTATTATCTTCCTTCACACTGAGAGGGTATAAATTGTTCAATGGACCAAAGAGGGTAAGCTTCTTGAACTACTCTCTCCACTTAAGCACAAAGAAGCACAAGTCATGTTCTCTCCTGGAAGTACACAAGGAATTTGATCTTCTCCTCCAGTCCACTTGTATCCTGTATAGTCTGATTTATAACTAGTTGATCTAAAAATGTTCTTGACTTTCACATGAATGAAGGCCCCTGGCTCTTCTACAACAGTTAGAGAACACCCAGAAAATCTTCAATGGATCCCATTCATTACCCTTTGTTAATTCTAGCATATGCTGCCCCAAGGAATATGCTCTGGAAATAGAAAGATATTCTTTCTATGTATAGTAGAGGGATGAGTTCTTTCTATCAGAAATTTGTGAATTGAGTAGTTCCAGCCTACCTTCCTCTTCAGTCCCTGCTCTTGTGACATGTACTCTTCTCTGTGTCTTATCCTGTGTCTTATTCCCAAAGGAATTTACTGCCATATTTCAATAAGTATTAAGCAGCTACAGTATTCCAAGTTAACATAGTAAGCATAAGGAATATACTAAAGTAATTCATATCCTCAAGAAGTTTACTTGGGGGAGGTGTATTTATATATAAGTATGTCCTATAAATGGATAGATGGATAGATAAATAATACAAAATGAACACAAAATTGTTTTGAAAAGGAGCACTCTAGTAACTTGAGTGGGAAACAGGAAAAACTTTAGACAAGGCTCCATAGTTACGATATTAATCACAGGCAAAATCTTAATTTAAATCATGAAGGTTTGAGATTTCATGTGTAATCATCATTTTTATTCTACCATGTTACAGAAATGCTTGTTTTATTTCATAAATTAAAATAGAAATTCTTTAAAAGTTAAAAGGCATATGAGAGATACCTTTTCATTTCTTTTATTTTCCATGTGGAAATGTAACTTTAGAGAATTTCATGAAGACATACAACTGGTTTTCAGTTGCCATACCCCATGATAGAGGGATGGACCAGAAGTATTTCTATATTATAAGCACTTTGAGGGCAGGGATTTTTCTTAATGAGCTTTGAATCTTTTTTTTTTCCTAATGTAAGCACATAATTGTCACAACTTTTATTTTGAATGAAGGGATGGATAGGTGGATAGAAGGATGAGTGAATGAATGAATGAATGACCTTGAAATGCCTTTAAGTCATAGTTCTCTAAAATATCTATGATTCAGAAACTTATTTAAAATGTATTTTTCATATTAGATGAATAGGTAAATGCTATAGGAGAGAACTAAAATAATCCAAGTTTTGTAAGAATATGAGGTTTAGTAAAATATGAAGAGAAAAAAAAAACTTACTGACACTCTACTATAAAAACATGTTATTTGAGAATGTATCCCAGAAAGTAAACACTGGGTACTCCTAAATATTTAAAAAGATAAAAAACTACTATGGTGATTCCATTTTAAGACATGTAATTTCACACTTTCAGAGAAAAATATAGAAATAATGTAAACTGCTATAAAAATGAGGCATTTTGCATTTTATGTATTCTCTGAGGTCGCCTCCCACCATTGCCAAAAAAAGAAAGGAATCTTATGTTTTTCTTGGGAGAAAACTAAAAAGACAAAGTGTATGCATGGCATCACATGTCTATCAAGAGGATAAGCTATATTTTACTACATTCCAGCAAGGTAGAGGTCAGAGAAGAATTTCTGTGAAAGACTTTAAAGTCAATGGCACAACAGCAATAGATTTCAGGGTTATTTTGTCTGAAGAAGAGAGAAATATTTCACTCATCTGATTATTCCAACAGTGACTGCTTAACTCTGCAAAATGGCCAATTTGTCTTAAGTACAGAAAGTTGACCAACCATGGAAAGGGATCAAGTAAGAATGACCTTGCCCACCAACTTTTTATGGCTTAGACAGCATCCATCCACTTTTTGTCTAATACCCAGGAAATAAATGAAAGAGACAGTTTGTCTTTAGCTCTTTCCTGTCACTATATTTCTCTTCTATTTTCACTTTCCTTTTCTTTCTACCTTTATTTTAATTTTTAATATCCCAAGAAAGTAATAGTGTGGAAAAAAAAGGAAGTTTTGCTTAAGTTTCTTGTTTTCAATATTTTCACTTGAAAAAGGCAAGTAATACCATTCCAACTCTATTTCAATATTTTTACAGCTGTTTCATTCTCCTCTTCTTCTTTCATGTCTTTTCTACCTTTCTCAAACAAGTTTCTTTGATGGAGTGATACACCCAAGAAAATTTCAGCAGTAACATAATGAATCTGTCCTGTCTTGCTTGTCTTTTTCTAGAGTCTTAGAGGTGTGATTTGTAATGGTTAAAATTTTATACTAGATTGATGAAGAGGTTGGTACACTGATAAATAGATGGACCTGTAGGGGTATAATTTGGGGCAGACAGGGCCACATGATAGCGCTTCTCAGATTATACTTTGTGAGCAGGGCTTACAATTATTTCCATATTGCTAGGAAAAGGACATCCATTTTTTTACTATAATTTCTCTAATGCTATGGATTAAATTGACAAAGGATTAAGGGTATCAGACTAAATTATGTCTATCCATATTTATCTTCATATACTTTATATCTTTCATATACTTTGTTCATATTTATTTTTATAAATTCCACTGATTTAAAAAAATATTTCCATTTAAAAATATACTTCCATATTAAAGAGTCTTCCTTTTTTAAAATACAAATACTCCCAGGAAATATTAAGGATAAATAAATACCATTTATTAAGCATCTATTATATGTAAATCACTGTATTAGGTACTAAGAATGATTCAGAATTTAAAACATAAAGCCTGACCTTAAAGACTTTATAGTACTGTGGGGAGAAGATAACTATATTAAAAAGTAAATAGATAAGGGATAGGAAGAAATCAGACCTGAGACTTCATTGATAAAAATATTGGGTCCACAACTTTCCCAAATACATCCAGAACCAGATTAAAATATAATTTGGAAATATTTAACTAACTAAATAAGAATACATTAAAATAAATATAATGGTGATAGGTAGTCTTCTAAGTCAATAAGAGACCCACAGAGATCCTTATGCCTGGTTTATTTTTGCACCACTGATATAGGAAAATTTCAGAAAGGGAAATTCCCTTTACCAATAGAAGACAACATTTTCTCTACATCTTCCAAGCACACAAAACAGAGAAAGAAAAGCACAACAACAAAGGTGTTTTTTTAAAGCCAGCAAGTAGTCCAGGTTAGCTAGAATATAGAGAGCTAAAGATGAATAATTTTATATACTTCAAGAAAAGCATTTTACCATTAAACATAGAATCTTGAATGCCAAACAAAGGACTGTGAACTCAAAGCAAGAAAGAGTCATCAAAGAATTTTGAGCAGATTATTGTGACAATAGCTATCTTTCTATCTATCCATCCATCTGTCTGTATATCTATATAATTAATTATTTATCTACCTATCTTTATAAAAGGAAGAATTATTTGGCAAATAAATAAAATAGATACCAGAACAGAGATAATAAGATGAAATAACTGTCAAAAGGGTCTTGCAATAGTATTAATGGTGATAAGAAAGTCTAATACTTGGATGGAAACAACGGTAAGGAAGAAGAGAGATTTGATATAAAAGTTATTATGGAGGTAGAACTGAGAATACTTAGCAACTAATTTTATACAAGAATTGGAAGTCAAAGAATAAAAAATACGAATTAAATTTCAAATAGAATAATAGATGAGTGCATTATTACTCATCCTCTAGATGGATGAGTAGACATAGTGAGATCAAAAGAATGAATATCTTTAGTGGAAAATAAAATAAGCTCAATTTTAGATACTTTGATTTAGAAGTGTAAGTAGGACATCTAAATGGCAATGTCTCATAATCATTTAGAACTATATGTCTGGTCTGTCAAATAGACATCATAAATAGAAATAGAAATATTTATATAGTTAATAGTAGTTAAAGTCATGGAAGTGAATGAAATTGGGAAGAGAGAGACTATGCACCGAGGTCAAAGGGGGTAAAGAGTAGACCCTTGGAGAATGTCCAGGATAGAATAATAGGCATTACTCGTGAAGCATTCAGAGGAGAATCAATCAGAGCAGGGGTTCTTAACCTTTTTTGTGTGTGCCATGGACCTTCTAAGAATAATGTTTTTAAATGATTGAAGAAAATGCTCATTTCACTTAGAAGACTGTGAAAATAAAGGTATTTTTTTTTTCTCATTCAAGTTTATGGATGCTTCTGAAATCTATCCATGGACCCAAAGGAGCAGCATAAGAGTGTGGTATCTCTGAAGTCAAGGGAAGAAAAGATATCCAGGAGCCTTGAGCACAGAGACAAATACTTCAAAGAAATAAATCGAAACAAAAATTGACCATAGGTCATTATATTTGATTACAAAGTCAAGGCTCACTGTGAGAGTTTCTATAAACTATTAAGCAATGGAAAGCTTTTTCTGGAATATGATTGACCTAGAAGCTAAGATTCAAGCTTTGCTTCCCTTAATGAAATTTATTGGAAGTTTCTGCTTTTATTAACGTGCTTTCCTGATGATATAAGGGCAGATGAAGACTCACCAATGTGGAATTGGGATTCTTTAGATATAGCAGGCATCCCAAGATCTCTAACTTCATCACTTCCTGCCCTGTTAACCAGATGCATTATCATATGGAGAAAAGGGGAGCCACATTTTCCAGACTAAGTGCTGGAGTATCTTGTTGAACATTCTTTCTATGCTATGTTTTTATTAATTATTCAATGACCAATGAGTGCCTCATTTTTTGTTTCAGTCTCAAACTTGAACAGGATACCAATCTGGGTCTGATTTCACCAATTTAAGGAGGAGCAAGATAGGAAGCAGCTTGATAACAAAAAAAAAAAAGTCAGAAGAAACAAAAACTAAGAATTGAGATGAGTGTATTTGTAAGCAGAAGGGAGAAAGATGGTAAAAAGGAAATATTTAAAATTTCTAAGACATAGAATAATAATAACTTGAGATTCAACAAAAATACCAAAAAAGATAAAATTTACTCCTTTTCACATTCATTTAAATTATCTTATCTGTCTCTATCACTGAATTGTAGTGAAAATCCCATGAGTTCAGTATTCAATAGATTCATGATCTTGACAATCATGAGGATTGTAAGTTATTTATATCTCCTTATTCTTTGGGGATCTCTAGGCTTGGAATCAGAAAGACTTGTTTGCTGTGTGATTCTGGATAAGTCACTTCTCTTTCTGGCCTTAGTTTCCTCATATATCAAATGAAGAGGTGGACTGAATGATTTTCTGGTTCTAAAGTTATGGTCATATGAGTCTATGATTCTTCCTAAGCTTTTCATGGTCAGTCCAGCACACTATCCCGAGGGTCTTGCTCTGAAACATTTTTTTTCTAGTTCAAGGTACCTGTGAAATAGGTTATCCCTTGTTATCCCTTGTGTTATCCATGTGTTATCCCTTGCTCTCATTATTTGATCAGACCCTTTCCCTTTTCTATTCATTCATGTCCTTGATGATGTTTTTTTCATATCACTTCTTACACATATGTCATTGCTATAATATATTGAAGCCAATTTATACCCACGCCACAAAGTCACAGAGCTGCAGAATCTAGAAGGAAACCCATTCCTGTATGGGAATCCCCTTTAAATAACTCCAACAAGCTGTCATCCAGACTTTACTTAAATGTGTCTAATGGGTGAGAATCAATTCAATAAGCATTTATTAAGTACATAAGACACTCAGAATTTCAGAATTGTGCTTCTGAGTAGCATTAATTTATTAAGGGTATTCCCTATATTGAATATATATATATATATATATATAAATATAAATATATATATAAATATATATATATATATATATATATTTCACTTTGTGTTACTTGAAATTTTCATTTTTCAGAATTCATGATTCTATTCTATGATTGTATAATTCTGTGATTCATAGCAACAAAGGGAAAATTTTCATGTTACATACGTACATTCATTGAAAAGGAAAGTTTATAGCTCTGTCCTTACTTCTGTCTTTTAGAATCCTCAGAACTCTTTAAGCTAAGCTTAAGTATCACTATTTACCAGAAGCCTTTTTTTTTCATTCCTCCAGTTGTTAGCCTCCCCACTAAAATCTCTATGCTTTCTTTTTTGCATATCCTTTATATATTTATCTATAAATATATTCTATCTCCCTAGTAAAAGTTATAATATATTAAAAAGAGAACTATCTCAATTTTGTAACACCATAACTTGATACATCTAGCATATGTTAGGTTCTTCATAAATCCTTAATTATTGATTGATTCATGGTTTTACAAAAAATAATCTCACCTGATTTTCTTCTTCCTATTCAGCTCCACACCTAATTCATTATCCATATACTGTGCCCATGAAAATATAAGTATTGAGAGATACCCTCAATGCTCTATTGGAATATCCTCAATAGGAAAATATTAATTCTTCATCTGTTTTTCTCCCTTTTGTGGATATCTTAAGCATATTTTGAGTAGCCAAAGATTTTATTAATATGTCTCTACTGTGTTAAGAGGGCCAATGCAATCAGCACAGTCCTACTTAAAAAAAATCTAGAGAACTTCCACTTTTATTGAATATAAGGACATCTAACAAGACACCCTGGAGGTCTTTTTATTTCTTTATAAATTGTTTATGTTTCCAAAAGAATACTTACCTAAATGTTTATCTATACCATATATATATTAAGATGACAGTGTTGGTTATCATCTTAAGATTCTTTTGCTTTAATTGGGCCTCACACCAACTTTCTGCAGATTCTTTTTGGCTGTCTAGTGAAGTGAAATAGCTTCTAATCTTCCATCATCTTGTCCAAAAAGTTTTATAAATGAAATTATATTTCATAAATGAAATTATATTTCAAAATTATTCTGCCACAGTTTGCTATGATTCTGCTATTTAAGATATCTAGAAACCACTCAGTAGCCTGCATGAGTTTAAGTCATTTACCTCAGGCTAGGATGAATTTTAATCCAAATTATCTGAAGCAACTGACAAATGAAATGAGATAGCAGCTTTAAAAATATTACTCCTCTTTGGATAGGTTTTAGAGTTTACAAAGAGTTAATGTCTTCCCAAGAGTCCTGAAATAGGCACTGTAGGTATTTGGACCCCCATTTCAGAGTTGAGAAAACTGATTCTCAGAGCTTAAACCATTTACTCACCATAGCCAATAAAGAATAGAACCCAATTCTTCTGACACTGAATTGATAGCTCGCTCCCTTAATCCTGCTCTTTATTTACTATATTAATCCAATTAATTTCTGATCACTAATCATTTATTAAAGAACTACTTTCATAAGGCACTGGCAATAATGAGACAAAAATGAAAAGAACCTTTTTTAATCATATAAAGAGTTACCTTTGATATATTTTCAATATTCTTTGGTCCTTTGTTATTATTTAGTTATTGCAGTTTCATCCAATTCTTCACGACACAATTTGGGGTTTTCTTGGCAAAGATATTGATGTGATTTGCCATTTCCTTCTCCAGCTCATTTCATAGATGAAGAAACTGAGACAAAAGCAATAAGAGACTTGCCCAGAGTCATCCACCTAGTCAGGGCATATTTGCATTCAGGAAGATAAATCTTCCCAACTCCAGTCTCAGCTCTGAATGATTGTGTCAATTGGTTACTCTCCATTGGTTCTACTTCTACTCAGTAGTGGCTCTACTATCAAATAGAAACTTCTCCTATTTACCTTTTTAAGCCCTCTGAAACCTAGCTCCAAATATCCCTTCCAGGCTTTTAAAATATCCTTTCCCTTTTCATAACTTTATATCTTCCATGCAGCCAAACTTGACTTTTTTGTTTTTCCTACACGTTTCCCCTTTCCATGCTTTTATATAAACTAGTTTTCAGCACTGATCATATTGCCTTCTGACCTCAACCTATTAGAACCCATATTTTTTTCAAAGTTCAGCTCAACCACCATTTCTGATATGGTATTTAATAATCCCCTCTAAGATGCTTATTACTTCAAATTTACATATATATACATATACATATATATATATGTAGTTATGTGTTTAAGTTGTATCCCTGGATAGAATGTAAACTTTTAGGGTCAAAGTTATGTCTTTATACCTCTTATACCTAGGGTAATGTGTGGCAGATAGTAGATACTTAATAAATGCTTGGTGATTGATTGAGCTAAGGAGAAGATATAAGACTTTGCAATGATTCAAGCCCTGTTTCTTTAAAAGTCAATGATGAAAAGACTCAGTTTGAATATTTAATAGTCGGTGGATATTTGTTTAAGAAACACTCAGCAACAACAAAATAGAACTTATAAAAACAAACTTTCATTTAGAAGCTTACTCTGTCTCCTCTCTAACTCAAAACTATCAACATCAATTGGCAACTGAATTCTCCACTTTTGAAAGCTCAATAAACAAACACAGATGTCAAACCAGAAACAAATTGATAGGGTACACAAAATTATCTCAGTTGCCTTACAAGGTGACACTGAATATATTAAACAAAAGTTGGAAAGAGAATTTAATTTATGAATCTCACAAGAATATTGGTTTGATATTATAAGGGCTAGTTCATATACAATGAATTTTCCCTCTAGGAAAGAAAGCAAAAGAAAGCAATCTTCAGAAATTTTAACACTATAGTACAACACAATAAAATACATCAAAAATCATCTAATCAATGATGGAGAAATATCAAAATAGAAGTCCAGATTTACATTGCATTTAGCAAAGCCTTAGAACTGATTAATCTGCTTAGGTCTCCTGTTATGAGAAACAAAGAAAAAAGTATGGGATGTTTAAGTTATATGGCCTCAAGTTAAATATACAAGGGAGAGTATCTGAGTTTCCACTGCCAGTTTATAACTCCCCACATTCACTCTCCCAGCAACCCCCTCCTATGCTCTAAAGGATTCTCTTCCTTTCTGTACTTCACCTTTACTCATCCAGACACTAAAGGCTTGGCTTGGATGAATTATACCTAAAAGAGGGAATTTTTTTTAATGGTTCTTGCATTGTCAAGTGGAAAAAGGACAACTGACAAAAATTATTAAAGGAAAAATCATTGGAGGAAAATTCAGAAAATGGGTTGAAGTTTGGTCTCAGGCTTTTACCAACCTTTGATTTATTCTTGGACAAGAAACAATCTCTCTGAAATTCATTTTTCCAAGGATGTAAATGTGGCATAATACCTGTCCTGCTTTACTTGCAAAGTTGTCATAAACATGAAGTAAGCTAATATATAAGTAAATGTGTTTTGATAGGTAGCATAGTATACTGGGGACCATTCTATATATTGAGGCAGAAAATCAGGGGCTCAAATAATCCCTCTGATCAATGATACAAAAAACTCTGAAGTATTTTATCTCTAATTTGCAGTCATGATCCTCAATTGAGATTTTATATATATACATATATATGTATATATATATATATATACACTGATATGTACATAATTTATGTAAAGATTTATATACATACATTGTATATGCATGTATATTATTTTGGTGTTTATTATTTATCTTCAAATTTCTATATATTAAATATATTGGAGATAACTTTTGAACTGAACCTTGAGGTGATTAGAGGTTCAAAAAATGGAACACCCTATGTAAGAAAGTTTAATGATATATTTTGGATGGAGAAAAAAGTGCTGAAGGAAAGTTAATTAGGCATGATTAATCAAACTGGAAAAATATACTAAAGCTAGATTTGAAGTGGGACTGTTTTAGAATGGTGATAAGTGACCCTTGAAGAAAAAGTTTTATTCCCTGATGACTTGAATTTTTTTCTTTGCGTATTGCTACAGTGGAAGACTGTTATTTCCTAGCTATATTACACATGGGCCTGCAAAAGGGGATACATGGAAATTGGTCCCAGAGATAAATGCCAACTCAGTAAATGAAATTCAGAAGTTGTGACTTCACCAAGGTCACAAAAGTAATTTAGAAATGGACCTGGGAAGAATGAGGATTCAGGAATTGATTACCAGAACATTTAATGTTAAGTGGCAGGTCAATTCTCTGAGAACCTCCAAATCTGTGGATCATAGCATCTGAAGGAGTTGCAGGGCAGCCTTTGCTGACACAGGTGTTGCAGACTGGGAATGAAATAAGATGGAGGCAGAGGCAAGAGGAGAGATGTCAGACAATACAACAGCCTCTCAGAGAGGTCAGAGAACAGCAACTGCCAATCAGCCTCCTTGTATCATCCTCTCACAGAAGGAGATCCATTCTGGGTTGGATCTCCAGCAGCCACTGTCAGGTGGCTCCCGTGTATTCCAATAGCTCCCATAACATAACAATTTAATTATCTTCCTTAACTTTGAGGATTTTTTCTTTTTTTAAACAATTTTTAAAAACACATTTAAAGGCATCTCTCAATGTAGCTGAAAGATAACCAGTTTTATAGTCAGAAGACCTAGGTTTAAGTTCTATTTTGCCATTTAATGTCTATAGGATTGTGTTAACTTCCTGAGTAACAAAAGTGGATGAGTTCACTAATTAGTGCATTAGTGGATGCACTAATAATTGCAAATTGAGTTCCCAGACTTTTCTGCTTCCTTAAGTTAGGAATGTTCTGGTATTTGTCTATCTTCCTAATATTATGGGAAATAAGCCCCCATAGATGTGTTTCCCATAAACAATCAGCCCATTAACTCAGTCTATTCTCAGAGAATGCTTTTATTCAAATTATATAGCAAAAACATACTAAGCATTTCCACCAAAAGTTGAGGTTCTCTCTCCCACAAAATATAGTCTATATATAGATACATAGTAGAATAACAATGAAGTATATAGGTAAGGAATACATGTGGCCAAGGAAAATAACAATTCTGGAACTATATAGCCACAATGTCCTTTCTCTCTCGAGAAATGTTCCTTACAAAATTTGCTATTGATTGGGGCACTGCTCAATTACTTTTCTGGTTTTAGCGAGCCCAGGAATTCTTCTGCTTTTAGCAGGACACAGTATTTCTGTTGGAGTCAATAATTCACTTCTAAGCTAAGCCATAAAGTTCACTCAGGTGGCTCATCTCTTGTTATGGCCACTACTGGATTGAGAGTAGTTTAAACCTTGGGGGGATTCTCCTCATGGAACAGTGTCTCTACAGGATGAAATTCCTGAGATCACTCTTTGATAGATAACCACAGTCTCCAAAACCTCCAACATCCAGCTTGGCTGAGAATTCTTGTGTTCTTTCCTAAGGGGTCTCAAAATTTGTTCTTGTCAGATGGAACATCCTGTGCTTTTTCATAGAGGACCAAGACTCTTAATGTGGAATTAGCAAAAGTCTCTCCTGTCCTTCAGGGTCTTAACTCTAAGGTGTGTTCCTCTCAGAAGTAAGAAAGGTCTACTTTCACCTGATCAATCATTCTTTCAAGTTCAGAATGGTATGAGGAAACTCATCTTTACATGTTGACCTGGCAGTTCTATTTTCTAAATTCCTTTTGGGGTTTTATAAAATGAGCAACTAGGGACAAGGAAATACGGACATATATTATTTCCCTCTTTCATAATGAAAATTATGAAATTTATATTATTGTTATTTTTGAGAATTATAGACAAAGACAAGTATAATTGTCTTTTCTGGCCTTTCATATGCATTTGAGTTCTTTAAGCTTCAAAAAATCTTTTTTTTTTTGATAGTTTTGATAGCCTTAAGGTTATTACTCTCCTCATTATTTTTGCATACTACTTCTCTTCCTCTTATTAACCTCTACTGAATAAGATGTCAGTTTCCTATTTTCTCTGCTTTCTTTCTCCCTTCCCCTGAGTTTGAAATAATCTAACTTTTATTTCTTTGTTTTTTTCTCTCTCACTAACAAATTATAGTATGAGTAAAAGAAAGTATAGATGAATCATAGAATCTTAGCATTAGGAGAGACCTTGAGAGATCATCTAGTCTGTCTTTCTACTTCAAACAAGGATACACTTAAATCATCTCAATAAATGAGGTTTTATCTTGTCTCTTAAGACCTCAAGAGAAAAGAATTCTGCAGCCTACCTAGATAATTCATTTCAAATAAAATAATTCTCCTTGCCAGGGAATAATTATGCTCACATGTAGCCTAAATCCATCAGGCTTCAACCTAAGACTTTGTCCTCTGATTTAGTCCTCAATAGATATGCATTGGTTTTTTGGTTCTTTTTCTTTTGTTAATAAATAATATTCTATATGTTTTATTTGAAGATTGAAATGGTGGTGAAATAGTCAGGACTGAACCATTTTTTTAAAACCCAAGCCAGAGATTTATCTGTTCGCTATATTCAGACATGAAATTAGGAAATATGTGTAACATACACATAGGCACTATATCAAGGAGAAAGTAAGGTATCTACTTAATCAGGTGACCATTACTACAATCCCAGATGAAGAATCTTTGCAACTTTTTTGGAACTCATTAAACAAATATTTTATTCCTACTCTCTTCATTCCATTTGTCTTGACGCTGCCCTGTTCAAGTACACAGACAGTTGGGCAGGAGCCATTTTTCCAAGGAACCTGGACCTCTTTCTGTTATTTTGATGACATGGGGTTCCAGCTCAGGCCATTAGCCAACCCTTGGGGAGTCTAGAAGTGATTGAGTACTGCTCCTCCCAGCTAGAGAATACAAAATGACATAAGTCAGAGAGATGTCACCTTGCTGTATTAGGTCAATCTATGTCAGTCCAAGGGAAATGGATTCTAAAAGAAAAAAAAAAATAACAAGCAAATCAGACTTACGAGGTACTTCTATCTTCAAGTAGCTTTGTCTGTCTTATTTAGATTATAACTGCTTTCAAAAAGTGACATATCTTCCTTTATCTTCCATCTTTTATACTTAGCACCAAGTATACTTTTGGCCTCAATAAATTATAATAATAACACTCATTCCAAGACATATAGGTTTATTGAGGACATTTTTGCCCTGCGGAATAGGGGAGAGGGTATCTTGAATAAATGGATTGTTATTTTAAGCTGAATTCATGAAACTATTAAGTTTTCTGCCTTATAGTCTGCAGAATAGCATTTCAGAGATAAACCATCTTGATGTTTTCATTTCAAAGACAGGTAATAAGTAGAATACAACAATTTTCCAGAAACCTCAGACAGGAATAATCTACTTTATGTAACCCATCACCATCCCAAGGCTCTTAAAAGAGGTTTACTTTATAGTCAGTTTGAGCATCTGTAGGCTTTGCAGAGATAGCACTGGCTATATGGGAAAGATGGATTGCATGATTAATAAATTCCATAAGAAGAGGATGAAGCAAGAAGGACAAGCCAAAACACATAGGTGAAGTGAAAGAAGAAAATGGGTGAGGACAGTATTGATCTATGTCATAGGAGAAAGAAAGAAAAAGGAAAGATAATTCCTACTTTTTAAACACAACATATTCCAAAATGCTGTGTTTTCAATACTAGAAAGGAAAAAAAGTGATTCAGGAATTCTGATATATTCTCTGCTATGTAGAATATATTCCTCCTCCTTCTCATCTCTTATTTAAAAAGTAACAAATGTCCTCAAAGATGTATGGCATTGATCTCTTCTGCCTCCAGTTTATAAGACACACATTTCTTGTCACAGCCAGCAACAGGCAGGTCTCCCCAGTGCTAAATGTACACAGTGTGAAAGGATAAGAGGAAAGTGTTTCTATCATTCTCATATGAATAAGGAAATTGAAGATTAAACAGAGCACGCTTGTGGTCGGGAATTTGTAGTTAATTTAATCAGACACCCTCGTGATTCCTTGTATTAATGAGAAAAATGCAAGTTCCCCTGATATCTGAACATTAAAAAAATGAAAGCATTACAGGCATTAATAAATGAAGAGGAAATGGCCCCCATAGGGGGGGATGCTTTCTAGAATAGGAAATGCCCAAAACTAAAACAATTTAAGAGAAACTTACAGTTTAATGTGAACCAAGTAACATCTAACAAAACTAAAGAATGTTCTTGCAAAGATCTAAGGGTGAGAATGATCTGAATTTGTCCCCTCCTCCCTTTTAAAAAAAAAAAAGTCTACTCTGCAACCCAAAAAAGAAATTAGTCTGTTCCTACCACTAGGTTTATAAACAGTAAAAGGTGGTTTTAAATCCAGAGCTACTCTGTGTGAGAGAAAAAGGAGAGGACAGACACAAGAGCAGTAAATCACCTGAGCCTGCTGATTTATAACCCCTGTGGTATATGGTTTGAATATAAAAATTAAAGAAGGAAATTATAGACACCTAAGTTAGCAGGTAGTCAGAGCTATGTCTGTCTCAGACAGTTTACCTCGTGCTGGCCGCCTCCATTGCTTTTCTTCATCTTCAACCCCCACGCCAATCCTCTCCTCGTCAAACTGGCTCACTTTTGACATCTCAACAATCTGCCTTCAAATATATAAAAGAAGGGAGATCACAAATGCAGAGATGAAGGGGATCTTAGAAGCCAGCTAGTCATATTCCCTTATCTCATGGCTGAAGAAACTGAAGATCAGAACTTGGCTAAAGGGTCACATAAAGTAGTGAGGGACAGGGATAGTATTTGAACTCTTGTCCTGTGGCTCTAAATTCATCACCCTGTGTTTAGCACTCTTTCTCCCTCCATTTGTGATGGTTAGCCATAAGAAAGAAAGATGTATTATGTGCCTTCATAATAGTTATTTTCAATTATTTGAAGGAACATCTTGCGATTGAATTTGTCCTTCTAGACTTTTAGGTCAAAACTTGGAGTAATGGGTGCAAGTTATAGAATGATAGATGAAGGCTTGTGGTAAGGAAAACTTTCCATATGATGTTATGTTTCTAGCAGCATTATTTATTTTCTATTTTGTCTCATCGGTTCCTGGAACACAAATGGTACTTAAGAAGTACATGTTGAATAGAATTGACTTGAGTTAGAGCTTTCAAAAAGTAAATTGAGTTGATTCTCTAGGAAGTAAGTTTCCTCTCACTAGAGGCATTCAAGCAAAAGCGAGATTTCAGCTAGGATTCTCTTAAAGGTATGGGTTAGAGGATATCATTTCTGAAATGCCATCTAACTGTGAGAGTCTATGAGCTAAAGGACCACAGTTAGCACAAGAATTCTGGATTCTAATGAAAACCTCCTGATGTGCTTTATCAGAAGTGGTTTTGTTGCTTTTTTCCCACTGAATTAGTTTTCCCTTCCATATATTCCAGCAAAGAGCCTTATAAAGAGCATCCTCATAAACCAAGTTAATACATGAAAACATTGGGAAATCAGGAAAAAAAGCTGATTTAGCTTTCAAGCCAATTAGAAGTCAAAACTCAGATCCTTCACTGCCAAATCTTAGTAGCATCTCGGCAATTGCATTGTCTGTCTGTATGGCATAACAAAAGACAGGTCCACAATGCTTTGATTTTCTAAAGACAAGACAGAGTGGCTAGAACTACCTTAAATTGCTGTCACTTGCAAGAGAACATACTTAGAATGAATCTGCCTCAAATCATCTGTTAAAATACAGGTTATAGAGTACTTAAAATGTCCTCCTATTTCTTCAGACATGAAAAACAGTATGGACTTGTCCTTTACAAAGTGGTGTTTCTGTAACCCTCCTTTTGAGTCATTTACCCTCTATTTGCCAGTAGGCTTATTAAGTCAATGAGAGCTTTGACTAGATCAGATTTAAATAGAGGATGCTGAAGAGAGATGTTCTAGTAAGCTCAATGAAACACACTACTTCCATCTCTCCTTATGGTGGGTTATTATCTGTAAGACATTTTCTTTATTATATTAGGTGATTTTTTACTTCAAATGATGAACTGATTTGAAACATCATTTATATTTTGTTGTTTCTGTGATTTCTTTAAAGCTATAATTTTCAAAATTACTCCTTAGAAATTGGTTTTCACAGTTGAAATGTCAAGAACTTAATCAATGAAAAGGGAGAAATCAAGATAAGCATGGTTTGAGACCAGAGCTTAAAAGACATGGATTTCAGTTCCCATTCTGCTTTTCTAACTTTATAATCTTATACAGGCCCCTTCTTTTCTCTGAAATGGCTTATAGTTCCTCATCTCTAAAATAAAAGTATTGGACTAGATACATTTTAAGTTCTTTTGAGTGATATCATAATAAATGTAGAGTTAAATTGGTCCTTAGACACTCAAACTCTTCATTTCATAAATGAGAAAGTAAGATTGAGAGAGGTTAATTGAACTGTTCAACAACCCACAGGTAACAACAAGTGACACAGCTAAGACTTGAAGTTATTTGTAAACCTATTAATCATAATAGCTAACTTCTTCTTCTTCTTCTTCTTCTTCTTCTTCTTCTTCTTCTTCTTCTTCTTCTTCTTCTTCTTCTTCTTCTTCTTCTTCTTCTTCTTCTTCTTCTTCTTCTTCTTCTTCTTTTTTACAAATACATATTGGGTAATGGGAAAGAGTGAAAAGAATGGACAGGTTTGAGGTCCATCCATTATTATCTACAATTAACATATTAATTAGAATACAACTTTATCTGCTCTTTTTTTGTAGGTGTTCAGTGACTTCCATTTACCAACATCTGTCGGTTCTATTTTAGTAAATGATGATTTTGAAAATAATTTTGATACATTTCTTTGTAAATATTTGCCATTTAGTCTAAAAGCTAACAGTTACGTAGTGCTTGCTACAAATGGCTTATAACCCAGGTCTCCTGACTTTCAGATCATTTTCCTTTCTATTACCCAGAACTCTCTTCCTAGAAAGCTGGATTTGTTGGGAAGAGAAGGAGATTACAATAAGAGTATCTTTTGGGGAAATTACATGCTATAATTGGGGAGGGGCAAAGGGAAAAACCAGTGGGATGCATGATACTATGTTCCTCAGCCTTGACAAGCCTGGTAACCTCCTGAAAAGACAAAAATTCAAAAAAGTAATAAAAAGTAATAAGCATGTTTTGAGGAACATCTCATCCCAAGTGATGTTGAATTGAACCATGGACTAACCAATGAACTGTTTTGAGTGGCAGGGAACATTATCATAATGAAATAATATCATGTTACTAATTTATTTATTTTCTTTTGTTTTTCAAAAAAGTTTTGCCTGTGCCATTTAACAGGATTTTTACTTAATAAATTACTTTTAGCTATCTTAATAAAGAGTATTTTTACCGACAACCAGGAAAGCTGTGATATTCTAATTCTCAACTGCCAAGGACAGATAAAATTGGAACCACATAAATGTGACTCTTTTCTGCCACCTCGTGGCAATGAACACCTAGTCAGACCATAGGAAGAGCAATCCAGAGGGAGTAGTGGAAATTCTATCCAAAATACAGGATAGGTAAGTCTTCTTTTAACTCATCATTTAATCAGTCCTAGGTAATAAAAAGGAGTTCGGTTCTCAACATTTTTACTTTGCCAACAAAAAATTCAAATACAGAAAAGTCCCACAGTCATGTAGCTGATAAATCACAGAAATGAAAAGATCTCAGTGGCTATTCAGAAAAATTTTACTTTAACATGAATCCTATCTACCCTCTTTTTAGGTGTTTGGGTTTTTTCAAATTTTGTGTGAAGAGCTTTACTTCAAGATGCCCAAAGTACTTCCAAAGGAGTGTGTTGTCCAGAATGAGGGAGGAAGGAAAGGAGGGGAGAAGGAGGAGAATTACAGAATCCATTTTTGGACATATCCAAACAAGTCAATCAATCAACAAGCATTTACTAAGCACTTATGTAACACATAATATGCTCAAAACTGGAGACATATAGAAAGGTGAAAACATATCATATGCCTTCAAAGACTAATGGACTAATCATGTAAATTATTAAGTATCTGCAAGATTTACAGAGTAAGTAGAAGGTATTCAAAGAGAAAAAAGACACTAGTGTATGGGTTAGGGACCAGGAAAGGCCTTTTAACAAAGGCAGAACTTGAGCTGAGTTTTTTAAAAAAAAGAATAAGATGCAGAGGTGAGGGAGGAGAACATTTCAGGCATGAAAGACAAACAGTTCAGATGACTAGATAGAATGTTGTATGTGAGGTCAATGCAGTTGGATCACATAATATATAGAGAGTTATAAAGTATAAAATAACTAGAAAGGTAAAAGAAGCCAGGTAGTGAAGAGCTTTAAATGTCAGAGAACTTTCTATTTGAACCTAGCAGTAACAGAGAGTCACTGGAGTTTATTGAGTAAGGCAAGTGATATGGTCAGACCTACAGTTTAGGAAAGTCACTTTGGCAGCTGAGTGAAGGATAGATTGAAAAAAAGAGAAATTTGAAGCAGGAAAGCTAATTAGAAGGCTATTGCAATAATGTAAATGAGAAGTGATGAGAGCCTTCATTTAGTCAGTGGTTGGTATATGAATAGAGAGAAGAGGATATGTATTTATAAAGAGATTTATAAAGGCAAAAGCAACCAGATTTGTCAATTGATTTAAATTTGTGCAAATAGTGAAAATGAGCCTTCAAGGATGATCTGAGGTGTGAGCTTAGGTGACTGAAAGAATTATTGTGCCCTCACCAGTAAGAAGGAAGTTGGGACTCAAGAAGACCCAGGGGAAAAAAAAAGATAACAAATTGTATTTTAAGCATGTTATATTTTTTATGTCTACAAGACAGCAATTCAAGCTGTCCAAAAAGGCAATTAGTGATGCACATCTGGAGTTAAGGAGAAAGGCAAAAGCTTGATATATAAATTTGGAAATCATCTGCATAGAGATTATAATTGAACTCATATGAGGTGATAAAATCACCAGGTGATACAGTATAGATAGAAAAGAGAAAATGATCCAGGAAAGAACTTTATAGGATATCCCTAGTTAAGGAACATGACATAGATGAAAATTCAACAGAGAAGATTGAAGAGTGTTCATAGAAGTAGGAAGAAAACCAAGAGAGGAGAAATTCTTCAGGATGAGAAAATGATGATCAGTCACAAATGCTGGAAGAGAGGCTAAAAAGGATGAGGAAATGTGTTCATTGTGTTTGCCTCTCTGCAATATTTCTACATTCTGCTTTTTGAGACAAATTAAAATATATCAAATTCTCCTACTATATGAAAGCTCTACAAATACTCCAAGACAATTTTCCTATCCACCGAATATATGACATTAGATGGCATCTATCATGGATCTTTCCCCCCATTCCTCCTTTTCCTTCTCCTTTTCCCTTTTCCACTTTCCCTCTGCCCCTTCCCCTACCCCTTTTTTTTGGTTTCTTTCTTTCTCTCCTTCCCTTCTTTCTGTTTCCCTTTTCCCTCTCAGAAATTACATCCCTCCTTGCTCTCTCTCTATCTCTATTTTGATCTCTGTCTTTCTGTATCTTTCTATCTCTGTTTTTTCCTTGTCTCTCTGTCACTGTTTCTGGTGTTCTCTCCCTCTCTCTCTCTTTCTCCCTTTCCTTTTCCCTCTCTCCCTCCTTCTTTCTTTCTCTCTCTCTGTATGTGTGTCTTTCTGAATAGATTATAGAAGACTTTAAACTTCATTTTAAAGAATAAATATGAGAGATAAAATGGCAGCATAGAAAGAGTGGCATATAAAATGAAACTTGGATTGCTGACTTTGATGTCACTGGACCCAAGTTCAAATATAGGTTCTTCCTCTTACTAACTTGTGTGACTTTGAGCAAGTCACTCAAACTCTATGAGATTCAGATGCAACCTCTATGAATTGAGGAGGTTGGCTTAAGTGACCCAAAACATCCCATTCAAGTCTAGATGTATGATTATATGATTTCTTTCACTCAGCATGCATTAGGAAGGAAGCAACGAAACAGTTTTCATAATAGGAGTAATATGATTTGGCTGGTCTGTACATTAAGATTACTCTTCTAGAGCTTGTGATAAATGGATTAAAAAAAGAGTTGATAGGAAAAAGAAGGAAAAACAATTCTACATTATTCTCAAAGAATTTTCTTTGCAATCCAATGCTTTTTGATAATTAAACCTGTTTTATAAAAAGCATTTATGTCATTAAAATAATCAGCAGATAACATAGAGGAAATGCCATATTTTTTAGAAGGAACCTAAAAAGGTATTGGATTATGTCTGTCCTTCCAAAGGTGTGTTCCTACTTAACACTGTGATTGATCTAATTTACTCATATGTGCAAATCTTAAAGAAGAAAGGAAGCATGAGGTGATAAAAGCAGAATATTATAGAATCTTTGTTCTCTGGGGAAATAAACAACACACATGAGCTGCTTTAGATGCATAGTCAATAGGGGACCATCTAATTTTACTCATCTTTCAGCAAATGAAGAGAATCAAATGCAAAATCTAAAACTCTGGGGCTGTGCTATGGACTTGTGACACTCCCTAGAGGTCTTCAAGCACGTAAAATAATGAATGGATTATGCTCACACATAACTAATTTTCTCATTTCTGGAAGATCATACAGGAAAGATTCTTCATTTAATAACTAATCAGAGTATAGCTCACTATAAATTAGCAGTATTCCTTAGGCTATTTAACCATTTCAGAACACTATAAAAGGGGAATTATAATTGGATGGTAGTCACTTATAACTGAATAGACATGAGTGAAGTATTTGGTAAGGAAATATCTGTACTTGTATCCATAATACTCTGCTATACAGACACACACACACAGAAAGGGAGAGAGGAGAGTAAAGAGAGAGGGGGAAGAGAGGGAGGGAGAGAGAGATGGGGAAGAGAGAGAGAGAGAGAAAGAGAGAGAGAGAGAGAGAGAGAGAGAGAGAGAGAGAGAGAGAGAGAGAGAGAGAGAGAAAGAGAGAGAGAGAGAGAAAGAGAGAGAGAGAGAAGAGAGAGAGAGAGAGAGAAAGAGAGAGAGAGAGAAAGAGAGAGAGAGAAAGAGAGAGAGAGAGAAAGAGAGAGAGAGAGAAAGAGAGAGAGAGAGAAAGAGAGAGAGAGAGAGAGAGAGAGAGAGAGAGAGAGAGAGAGAGAGAGAGAGAGAGAGAGAAGAGAGATCTTAACAAAGATAGTTGGCTCAGTAGAGAGAGGATGCTGAGCCTGGATCTTGGAAGACCTGAATTCAAATACAACCTCAGACACTAGTTACGACTCTAAGAAAGTCACTCTTTGTCTACCTCAGTCTCCTCAACTATAAAATGTATAAAATGGGGATAACAATAGTACCTACCTGCAAGGATTGTTCAGAGAATCAAATGAGATGCTATTTGTAAAGCGCCTGGCATGTCATGGTTTAAGCTTCTTAAAGTCAGGGACTACTTTTTGTCTCTTTTTGTATTCCAATATTAGCATAGTGTCTGGCACACAGTGGAAACCTAATAAATGTTTATTGATTAAAAGCAAAGAATTCAATTATACAAACATTTATTAAGTACCTACCAAGTTTAGAATACTCTCCTAAACACTGGAGGAGGTACAACATTTAATGCTGAATCTTTCTGCTTAACAACACACAATCTATTCCTATCTCATGAGATAAACTTCCAGATTCCTAGTAGAATACAGCAACATGGCAGAGATACCAATTGAGGACTGAGATAATCTTGAACTTGCTACTCAGCTGCCTTCTGGGCTGACTCATTGTCCAGTACTTCGTATAATTCTACAACCTATTACTTTCCCTATCCCAATGAAATTAAGTCCCTGATTACAAATAAATAAAACCGTTCCCCAAATTCAGCTGTCGACTCCCTCATTCCCAGTGACTTCAATTCTAATCTTGCAATGTCACACTCTAGATCTGTCTTACTTTGCCACTGTATCCTTCAGACTTCGCGTTCCATAATTAACAAAATTACTTTTCATACTACACTATTTCTACTCTTATCTTTTGGAATTTATTAATCCCCAGCTCCCCTGTAACTGTAGCTACCCTTTTCAATACTGACTGCTCCTTTGCTTACATCTAAGTGTTGATACTCCCTCAAACACTGTAATTTCCCAGTTTTTCAATCTATTCAGCCTCTGTGACCTAGCACAGCTAAAGAAAGAGAATCTTTGGTCTTTAATCTTGCAATCACCTACAAGTGTTCCTCTTTTATATTCATGAACTCTGAAATTATCAAATCAAAATATTTTATCTTTCTATCTCAATCTATGCCTCTCCCCTCCTAAGTCTCACCTTCACCAAAATCTCTGTTCCTTAATAATATTTTACAACATCTGAGTCTTGACTATTCCTTCTTCTTTTAATAATCTTTACTCCCTGCTGAAATAGTTTAACTCTACACTATCCTCTATTCTGTAATAAACTGTTCCTGAGGATTTTCACCAATTGATGATTTTCTAGCGAAGCCCTATTCCTGAATTATTCCTATCATTCACCTCCTTCATTCCTATTCAGATGTTGCAGAATAGAACTAAAGGAAATTGCAAAATTGGGCTAACTAGATCTGCTACAAATTTATAAAATCTATTGCAATTAGGGCTCTTATTGAACCCAAGGAAATTCTATTCCTATTCCTTGATTCTTTATACCATTTATCACAGGGACTACTTCAAACTTCTCTTTACAAGTCTCCACTTTCACATATGAAGACATGGTCCCATATTTCACCAAAATTCACCAAGTTCTCTATCACTTCTCTTTCTCCTCTCCTTCCATCCATTTGACATTGTCTTCTATAAACACCTTTGCTTTATCTCTGAGGAAAAGTGGTCCTTCTTCTTGACAAAGCTAACCAATATGTATCCCAAATACCATTCCCTGCACGTTTCTCCATCAGATTGTTCCCACTATCACTCTCCCTAATTCTAAATTCTCACTATCTGTTTTTTTTCCTTACTGTCTAAATATTTTTCATCCATTAAAACTCTCACCACTACAGTCTATCTTCTAATCAGTTGCTAGATCTTATAATTTCCTTCTTCATATTCCTCACATATACATATTCCCCATTCTCCAAACTCCAAAGACTCCTTATTATCATTAGGATCAAATGTACATTCCTTTGTTTTTTTCTCATTTAAAACACTTCACAGCCTGGTCTATTCCTATCTTTCAAGTCATTATTCCACTTGATACATCCTGCAATTCTTGACATATTAAACTACTTGCGTTCTTTATATGAATGCTATCTCCCATACTATTGCCTTTACCCTGCATGTTTCCTTGTCTCAAATGTAATTATATATAAGTATGCATGTGTGTGTGTTTGTGTGTGTGTGTGTGTGTGTGTTCTCCCAATTAGAATGTCTTTTGACAAGGTTTTCTTTTTTTTCTCCGTATCCCTGGTGTTTAAAATAGGGACATTTAGGCAATAAAAACATCTTTGTTCATTGACAAATTGCATTCTACCTAAAATTGAGGCTCTCGGTTCTTTGAACTTTCGATCAAAGTCCCTGCCACTCTGTCTAGCCTCTGCTCCTAAAGGCTTCTGAGGAACCTTTAGGCTTACCAAGAAGGTCCTTTAAATCAGGGTTTCTTGACCTTTTTCCAATCATAACTTTTTCCACCTAAGAAATTTTTACATGATTTTGGATATACAGATATGTAAGAAGTACACAAATTAAACATTTACTATTATAAATCATAATTTTGTGACCTCCACATTCAATTATGAGATCCTGTGGTCATAAACTACAGCATAAAAAGCTGAGCTCTAAATATTTGTTCTATCTATCCTTCTAGTTTTATGTCACAATCTTCTTGCTCCAGACCATGATACTCCTAAACATTTTTCAGTTCTTTACTGTATTAATTTAATGTCTTTGCTCAAATGAGCAACATAGCCCATTTCTTCTAATCCTTGATGAGATATTACAAAATAGAGAACAAAATCATGCACCTGAAGGCAGGAGATAAATTTCATCTGTGACATATACAAGTTATGTGACTCCAAATAAATATCCTTAACCCCTTGGAGCCTTAGATGCTTCATCTTTAAAAGAAAGCTAATAGTTTTGAGGCTCAACTGAACCTCAACTGCAAAGTACTATGCAAACTATAAAACTTTACAACTATTAATTATTTTTTCTTCCTTAATCTTTCAAGTCTTAGTTCAAATTTTGGGCTGCATGCATATATGCATTTTTGCATGCCTGGTACATTTCATTCATTCAGATTTTATGAATATCTACTGCTTCATACCCAAGAGAGCACAGCATATAATTAGCATATCCTTGCTAATACCCTAATCCCAATCAAGTATTGCCTTTGACTACCAATTTATTAAACTTAATGGCCTCCTCTTACCTATTCTTTTCTCCTCTTTCCTTTTGTTCCTGATAAGATTCTGTGCTTGTTGTCTGATACCTAGATAGTCCTTTAGAGTGACCAAGCAACTTTATAAACATTATCTAACTTGTTCTTCACCACAGCCCTGTGAAGTAAATACTGGAGGCATTATTATCTATTTCCACAGGCAAAAACACATGCACGCACACACACACACACACACACACACGCACACACACACACACACACACACACACACACACACACACACACACACACACACATATATATATATATATATATCTTGGACCCTCTTGTTCAGGTGCATCCTAGGGGAACATTTCCATTGGCTTTTCCCCTCAGAACCATATTGAAATTAAAAAAAAAAAAAAAAAGTTGACCTGAATAATCTGGTGACATAATAGTCCGTGGCCCTTTCCAAGAAGAGAAAAAAGAGCCAGTGAGAATTTTTCCCCAGAGTAATCTAACATACATAGCCCATGTCCTACAAATTTCTTTATTCAATTGACACATAAGGATGTTGAGGTTCAACTGTGTTTTGTGACTTGCTAGGGATAACATAACTGGTATATGTCAAAAATGGGTTTTCCCATTTTTTTGCAACCAACATCATATCCTATACCATGCTGCTTCACTCATTTTGAAATATGATGTTATGGCTTCAAATGGATAATGTGATGTTTTAATATAAATCAATAAATTCTTATTAAGCTCCTATTATGCCCCAGGAACTGTCTGTGGTAAGTACTGAGGATATAAAAAATGGCCAGAAAAAAAAAAAAAGAAGAATCGCTGCTCCCAAAGAAACTATTGGAGAAGACAATATATACAAACATATATATATATATATATATATATATATATATATATATATATATATATTTCAAGCAAACTATATACAGGATAAATACAGGATACTAATGGAGGAAAGGCAATGGAGTTAAGATAATAAAGAATTATATTATAAAATTTAAAAGCAAAGAGGATGGAAATTTCATGATTCTGACCTAGATCTTACCTAAAAGGATAATTAAAGTGGTACATTTAATTGGTACAGTAGATAGAGCACTAGGTCTAGAGGCAGGAAAACTCATCTTCTTGAGTTCAAATCTGGTCTCAGACATTTACTAGCTACATGGACCTTGGCAAATCATTTAACCTGTCAGCCTCAGGTTCCTCATCCATAAAATGAACTGCATAAGAAAATGACAACCCCACTCCAGTATCATTGCCAAAAAAACCCCAAATGGAGTCAGGAAAAATTGTGCACAAATAAAATGATTAACCAATAATAAAAGTGGAAACAAAAAAAATAGAGACAGCAACAAATATAATGCATCCAGGACTAATAGGAAAAGATAGTTGAATGCAATAAAAGTGCATATATACACTGGGTGATGGTGAGAAATGTTTGACTAGGTATGGAAGGATGAGATTATGGAATGATTTGAAAACCAATCAAGTAGGTCATTCAGTTGTTCAATTGATAAGCATTTATTTAAGTGATTACTATGTACCAGGCACTCTGCTAAGTGTTAGGTATACAAATAAAAGAAAAAATAATAATCCCTACCATCAAGAAGCTCACATTAATATGGGGTAGATAACATGTGAGCAACTAAGTACATACAAAAAAATGAAAAGAGTAAAAGGAAGGAAATTTGGAACAAGAAGGAATTACTGAATGGACCAGGAAAAATCTTCTATCAAAAATGAGATTTGAGTTGAATCTTGAAGAAATCCAGGAAAAATAAAAAGCAGCGCATTCCAGGAATAGGGTACAGCCAACACAAAATTGAAGAGATGAGAGAGGAGGTGTTGTGCTTGAAGAGGCCAGTGTTCCTAAACAAGACGACATAGAGTGGAATAAAATGCAAGAATCCTGGAAGGCTTTGGCAATCAGGTGCCAGGATTAATTCTTTTGTTTGTTTGTTTGTTTGTTTTTTTATTATATATTTTTATAATATTATCCCTTGTATTCATTTTTCCAAATTATCCCTCCCTCCCTCTACTCCCTCCCCCCGATGACAGGCAGTCCCATACATTTTACGTGTGTTACAATATAACCTAGATACAATACATGTGTGCAAATACCATTTTCTTGTTGCACAATAAGCATTAGATTCCGAAGGTACATGTAACCTGGGCAGACAGATATTAGTGCTAACAATTTACATTCACTTCCCATTGTTTCTTCTTTGGGTGTAGCTACCTCTGTCCATCATTGATCAACTGAAAGTGAGTTGGCTCTTCTTTATGTTGAATATTTCCACTTCCATCAGAATACACAGGATTAATTCTTGAAAGGTAATTTCTCTGATGTAAGAATTTTAGAAAAAAAAATTAGTCTGGTAATATTATGCAAGATGAATTGGAAGAGCAAGAAAATAGATGCAAACACACCAATTAGGAGTCTGATGCATTTATCTAGACATCTACATAGACACTCAAATCTGAGTGGTAGCAGTGGGGATAGAAATAAAGACAGGGCAATGAGATCCACAAACACATGTCTCACATTCAGAAGGGGAAGGTATAGAGTCAAAGACAATGCCAAAGTATCAAGCTGGGAAGAATAGCTAAATGAGCTTATTTAAAGAAGATCTAAGTACAAATAAAGTAAGATTTAGTGAAAGCCCAAAATCCTTCCAATAATATCAACACAATGAGAAAACCAAAACATGAGGAAAATGGTCATTACCTCAAAAATTAAGCCTAAATTCATCAGCATCCAAAATGGCACCCTATGAAGTTTTAATGAGAATGGTGGAAAAGGAAATCCAGCTTCCTACTAGAATGGCACCCAAATGCCAGTTTGATACCAACTGGTAAGCAGAGATTATTGTCTAGCAAAGTAGAAAACAAATTAAGAGAAGAGAGAAGAAAAAGATTTTCCACTAGACTGTTACCATACATCTGTTTCTTAAAAAGTCTTTGCCACAGCATTCCTGTCAGTATGACTGTTGTGTTTCCCCTCAAACATAATCAGCAAATCATGACAAACAAGCTAACAGACTGAGGCAATGCTTTAGTTGTGAGGAACAGGAGGAAACTTTGTTAGCTTGTGCTTTCTGCCTGTGACTGTCACTCGTAAATCACCGATGAGAATTGTGAACTCCCCTGGAAGTGAATCTGAGCACCATCCCTGCAGGATGTCCATTTCACATGCATTTATGATTTGCTCCCTATAAAACTTGTTTCTTGCCATCTGTTTGGAATTTGTCATCTTTAGTTTACATTACAAAAAACAGTAAACTAGATTGACATTAAACAGGCAGTTTAAGGTTTTTATTTCTACCAATAAATTTCTTCATAACCATTCATCTGAACTCTATATACTTTCCTCCATTTTCTCTATCCTTAAAATACCATTCCAGTACACAAACATTTCTTGGGTTCACCTTTAAAATGTATACTCCAATATTTCTTTGATAAGAAGTGTCTTCTCTTATTTCATTCTATTATCTTAAGCTCTTTGCTATGGGCGGTAACTAAACCATTATTTTGCTTTCCTTTTGCTTTCTCAATTTTTTCATTCAAAGCTCATTATTCCTCCAACAGAATCTCATTTCCTAGACCACTTCATTTAAATCCCCCCTAAATGCTCATTTGTAACTCACCAATGAAGGGCTCTTCCGGGTATAATTGTTTTCTAAAAATGGAACCTTTCACCCCTAACAATCATCTCCAAAATCATCCATATTCTTCATGTTTGTCTAAATTGTTTGTTCAATTTAACACCTAAGGAAAGAGAAGTTGACTCCTTTCATTCTCAGTAAATTATTTGTCTTTGTTGTATTGCTAGTTCCTGCTTTATTGCATTTCATTATTTTATATTAGGTTTTGGGTTTTATTATCTATAGATCTGCCTCCACTGATACCTTATGATGACATGGTACTGAGTTCTTAAGGGCAGAAATTGTCAAACACAAGCTCTGGCTAGTTCTGCCAATCTGAAAAGATGTTGAATATGAATCTGGAGACTTGAATGAATGCATACCCACTATCCAATGACCAAAGACATCAAAAGCTTGGCTATAAGCTGATGAACGTTTCAGTCGCAGTGGCTTATTAAAACTATCCATTAAATCTTATCATAGGACCACAGATTGAGAGCTGGAGGAACTCTCTTAAAACTCTCTTATTTTACCCATGACTCCCCCAACAAATTTGTGACTTGCCCAAGATCATGTAATTATTTATCAAATAGCAGGGTTAGAATCCAAATTCAGGTGCTCTGAATCTAAATTCAGCACCTTGCTCATAGGCTTCTTAGAGAAGTTATGAACTATGATGAAATTAGGGATGTTTAAAATAAATTTTGATAGCTACTCTTAAATTTCGCTTCACATAAAATGCCACAAAAAGCATGTCTGCTGGAAACACTTATTAAAACAGCTTCTCTTCAACACATTTATAGGTTCTTCTGGGCATCCATGCTTATGTCTAGTTATATAGAATCCCTTGATCATCCCCAAAACACAAATTCTTTTTTCCATGATATTAGATGAACTTGATATTATAGGTTAGCAGTGTAGAACTATGGATCACTATGAAACAATGCTTATTTCCATCCCCTTTCCACCCTTGATCTTGAACCCAAATGGGGACTACAGACCTAGATATGCTTTATCTCTCTTCACAGATAGGGCTATATAATTAACTCCATATAGTATGATTTTTATATAGTCAATTTTCTTTCTTCATAAATACAATAGAAAACCAATTGACATCATTAAAAATCACATAATTTCAATGTCATCACCTCCCTTTCAACTCCCAAACTAACTCTCTCTTATTCCTGTTTGAGTTTAAGGAATTCCCATCTCATCAGTTACCCAGGCTAGAGACTTGGAGTTACTTTCAACTCTTCTTTCTACCTCAATGTTCTATATCCAATTAGTTTTTAAGTCTTGTCAGTTCCATTTCTGAATATTTCTCCTATCTGTTCTCTATTTTCCCTTTCCATTTGCTACTACACTGATTCAGAACTTCATTGCTTCTCATCTGGCTTTTTACAATAACCCATTGCCTTCAATCATTGTCCCTCCCCTCTCAATTCAAGCTTACTAGAACAAACTGCCCGATGATCAACAGCTTTGATCACATCATTTATATTTAAAACACAAATGTATGAATAAATACATAAATAAATACACACAAATATATGTTTGTATTTATGTAAATGCATAAATTTATATCTATAGACATATATACATATATTCAGAAAGACTGTTAACCCACAAGAATTTATTTAGCCCATACTATGTGTCAGCCCATATTGAGTACTGGAGTTCAAAAGGCAAAAACAGGTCCTACTGTCAAGAATGTTTATTCTAATGGCAAAGAAAACATGCAAACAAATATGTATGTATAATAGAGTATATAGAATATAATCTCAGAGAGAAGGCACTAGCTGTGGGGTGATCCAGAAAAGCCTTCTTGTAGGTGGTCAAGATTGAACTGAATCTTGAAGGAGGACTAAATCTAAGGTGAGCAGGAAGAATATATGAGGCATACTAGACAAACAGTGGGAAAAAATGGTCAGGAGATGAATTGAAGTATATAGAGAATATCAAGAAGGCTGGTATTGGTGTATATAGTGTATGAAGATGAGCAAAATATAAGAAGATTGGGAAAGTAGGAAGGAACTGTTAAAAAAAAACTTTAAAGGCCCAACAGAAGAATCTTAATAGTACTATAGAGCCATTATAAAATTAGTTAATAATAACATCTAACATTTATAAAGCACTTTGAGGTTTGCAAAGTGCTTTACAACTAATCTCCTTTGATCCATACAACAAGACTATGAGCTGAGTGCTATTATTGTCATTCCCATTTTAGAAACGAGAAACTGAGGCTAAGAGGGTCCAGGTTCATATTGTTAATGTCTGAGGCAGCATTTGAACCAAGCTCTTTGGCTTTAGGATCAACTCTCTATCATCTATAACAAATAGATGCCTAACCAGTTAGCTAGTAAACTCTAAACTAGGACACAATCATATCTTCAGCTATCCATTCAATAGCAATGGATTTTAAGAATAATAATGTTCATGTTAATAGGAAGATTAGAGATTTTAAACCAACTTATTACTGGTTACATTCATCTGGTTTTTGCATCAACCATGTAGGGTAAAGGTTCTTTTATTCCTCTCTTTCTAGCAGAAGAGATTTATTGATGCTAGTCACTCAACTCATAATTGTCTGAGACAAGAGTTGTGATCAAAGTCATCCAACTCCAGGTCCATCCCTCTAATGCCACAGGGAACAATATTGTTTCTTGTTCCCTCTAAGTAATTCTAGGGCTCAAAGCACACAAAATGCTTGCATCTAGCCTTGAATGAGAATGAGAGCAATTCTGGGACTTCTAGGCCAAGTGAGAATGTCAAAGGAAATGAAAGTATGTCAGAAGGAAGTAATGTTGAGAGGAGGTATATTTTGTGTTAAAGGTGTCATATGGGCCTAAATCTTGTTTTCTTTTAAAACCATTAGTCTGGCTAGAAGAATTTTCAGGAACACGTAAACCCCCTGATGGGTCAATTTATATAATTATAAGCATTTCTGATCTGTCTTTTAGGAAAGTGAGTTCTCCCCAGCCCTTCCCCTCACTCTTCCTGCCATTATTAGTTTTTTTGTTTGTTTGTTTGTTTGTTTGTTTTTAGCAACTGCATTCTCTTTCCCACTTTCTTAGATCTTTACTTAGGTCCCAAGAACTACATGTGATATATCTTCTCTTGTAAATAAGTTTTCCTAAGACTCATTAAGATTTTGATCTTTTTCAACAGTTGAATTCTCATATTGCTTATTTTCCCTGAAGAATCCTTCAGCAAGTCATGGGGTTTCTGCACAGGGAGAAGGAGCAGGTGCAAAACAAGAAAGAACAAGAACAAATGAGAATCTGGTTTTTATTGTAGCCATCCCTTATGTGAATTTGTTTTTCATCTGCATACAATGAATGCAGGAAACATTTTCCTTCCTGCTCTGTATTCTCTTTGGGAAACTTGGTGTCTGTCCTCATTAATGGGAAACTCTGCTAAAGGTCTAATTCCCATTTTGGTATAAAGGGAAGTAGACCAGTATACTAATAAAGGTCAATACTAAGCAAAGAAATTAGAATATGTCAAAGACTCTCCAGGAGAGGCAACATGGGACAATAGATAAAGTGAGGGCTCCAAATCCAACAGTTTCTAGCTGAAATCTTGTTAACACTTGATAGTTTTATGAGCATAGGCAAGTCATATAACCTGGTCAAGTTTCTGAAAAATATCTTTCTCATTCCTAAATTGAGGATAGTGGTAATAGTACAATAGGATTACTGTAAGGCTCAAACGATTTATAGAGAGCATTTTTGGTACTTCCTATTTGTCAATAATCATTACCCTGGCTCTTATCTAGATAACCTTCTTTTTTGGGGGGAGGAGATTACCACTTAGCACTCAGAAATCATATTCCTCTGTAAATGAAGGGGATAAGAATAAGACCTGTGGCTTTATCACCTAGGGAACTCCAGGATGAAGAAATTCCTCCAAGAAATTCAGGTTTGCATTTTCTAAGCAATTTACAGTCTCAGAGAATTGCCTATAGTTTTGAGAAGTCCCACAACCAATATGTGTCAGAGTATGCTATTACTAATATCAAGGTAAGGTCTCCATTTCCTATGACATGGTAGGTATTTAGTGATTTAAAGGAACTAAATATATATGTATATACTATCTGTTTCTGAATATTATCAATATGTACAAGATGATTTTATTCATATGTAAAATAACTGCCTGCTGATTTCAAATATAAATAAGGCAGACTTCTACATATGGGTAGCAACATGACAAATATGGAAAACTTCTCTGTACAATCCCCATTAAGCATCATAGGCTTTAATTCCATAATTACAGATAAACTCAAAATGTAAATATCTCTGGGTGTGGTAATTCACAAACTTAGCTTCCTTCATACTATATAAATGACTTATGTATAATAATTTCCTGAGATAAGAGTTTGTTGGGGAAAGGAGGGAGGGAGACACAATAATACAAGATTTTTTAAAAAAGGTTTTAAGGAGAAGAGAAAAAAGAGAAGGGAATACATGAGAAAAGAAGGTAAGGCAAGAGAAGAGACAGAGTAGCTCAGGTAAGAATGTGAACTTAATCTACACCAATATTTTAATAAAGGTCAGTCCTAAAAATGAGGATTTATTTCCCTGAAAATTCATCGTATTCAAGAAATCATTCATTTGATCACTGATCCTCCAGATGCTTCTTCTCTGTCAGCTAGACATGGTACTCTCAGCATACTTGTCTTTTTTTTATTTTTTTTTATTTTTAAAAAACAGCATAAGGAAAAAAAAGAAAAGAAAAGCCAAAAAGAAGTATAAAACAAAATAAAACAAAACAAAAGGGAACATTGTCACATGCCCAGCGGAAGATCAGAGAGGATTCAAAATCTATAACAGTGAATTACCAGTTCAAGAAATAATATATTTTAGTAGAAAAATTATATTTGAGTTTCTTTCTTTTCTTCCTTGTTGATTGTTCTTTTATTCTCTGCTGCATACTTTTTATTTTATTTTATTCTTTTTCATTCTCCTTTTATCCCCTCTAATCCACCTCCCCCAAATAGGTCATAGTTAAGAAAGGATATATTTATACATACATACATGTTACTATGGATAAATTTCTTCCCTTGTTATGTTTTAACATAATGACTTCTTTCCTCTCTAGGCTGCACTTCTGACTCCCCTAGACTTTCTCTACAAGGCATAATGCTTTCCATCATGCAAGCTCACTTAAACTCTAGACTTTGCACACTGGAAGTATCCACTGCTTCTGCATCCTCTCCCTTTGATTGTCTATTTCCTCTCACACTTCTATTTTAATATGGAATCCCAGACTTGCTATGAATTCATTCCTATATAGGGTACTCTTGCCTCTCTCAGACTTTCTCTAAAATTTTGCTCCAACCAGCGTTATTTGCCCCTTTCCATTTTGTTGTTGTTTGTCAGTTGTATCTGACTCTTAATGGAACCAGTTGGAATTTTCTTGACAAAGATACTAGAATATGATACTGTGATTTTCTTCTCCAGTTCATTTTACAAGTTAAGAAACTGAAAGAAATAGGGTTGAGTGACTTATTAGGGTCACACAATCCTTTTCATTTTACCTTCCTTTTGTGTGTGGTCTTCTACCTTACAATGCAAGTTCCTTGAGGACAAGGGCTATCTTTCTGATTTGTGTTCTAGGGCTTAGAACAATGAATAATATAGTAAGGACTTAATGTTGAGTGACTTGACTTGGCTCAGCATCTCTAAGTCAAATTTTCCTCTGCTGCAAAATGAAATAGTTGGATTGGTTATTGCTAACATCCTTTTGAACTCAAACACCTGTAGTTGACAATATTTTCATTTGCCTGCCCTGTGACAATACTTTGTAACCATGAAGGTAATCTACTGTGTGCTACAAACTTGCCTGTGCTACAAGCGTGGTTATTTTACAGTAGCACTTCCCTGAGAAATATTTATTACATCTAGTGACCCAGTGGACTTTTAAGCACATGAATCTGTTCCAGATTCCCTTTTGGTTATTTTTAAGCAGTTAATGGAAGACCCTTGCTATCCATACCAATCTAGGACTGTTTTTCAACCTATTAGTAGCTCTTCAGAAGCTCTATAATTATAGTTTTTCTAATCATTTAAGGATTCCTTTGATAAATAACAATCCTAGACTGACAGGAGTGAGTGTGTCCCCTTTATATCTGTAAAATAATCACTCTGAAATTGTGTCCCCTTTGATTCGGGGATCACCAAGACTCCAAAGAGTCTAGGAAAAGGCATATTCCCCCTTGATCTTTTGGGTAGCCAGAGCCCCATTCAGGAAGCCTTCAAAGTGATTTTCATTCAATTGAAGATATGGGCCTGATATTGAGTGGCTGAAACTCCAAGACAAGTATCTAGGCCTGGGGGCATTGGCTTTCTTTTCAACTGGAAGTTTTAGCCTCAGACTTCTATAAAGGACAGTTCTAAACTCTGTAGATACCTTCTCAGTGAAAACCTCTTGTTATTTCTCTGCCAGGATCTTGCCACTGAGGAAGTCAGTCTTCCTAGCAAAGCTGGCTTTTCAGTGCCAACAGAATAAACTTCCCTTTTTGTCATTCAAACTTTTCAGGTTCGTGAATTCTTTTCACACTAGGCCTGCATCTCCTACCAAAGATTCCCACAACTCTCTGCATTGCCACTAGAGCAGCATCACTATGAAGGAAATTATTTGACTAGATAGAACAGTAAATATGACATGAGGTCTCCAGTTAGGAAGACCTGAATTCAAATGCAGCTTGAAACACCTGAGTAATCCGAGTTGTCCTTAGCTTTGTGCTTGCCTCAGTTATCTTATCTGTAAAATGAAGATAATAAAAGCATCTGTCTCCCAGACTTGTTGTGAGGATCAAAGGATATAATAATTATAAAATATTTTGTTGCATAGTGCTGGTACATAGCAAGCCTATGAATTTTTATGTGATTTGAGAAACCTGGGTTTATTATCATTCTTCCTTCCACTGTTTTTGAAAATGCAATAAACTGTATCAGGTAATTTGAAGAAATATATAAGATAGGTATGTACTCTATGTACAGTGTATATTTATGTAACAAAATAATTTCTTTGTAAGGCTTATAAGTTAAAAAAAGCAAGGAAAATACTGTATAGCTGCTATCTTGTAAGTTACACCACTACCCTAAGGGCTATAGCTCAAAAATATAAATAAAGCTTCCATTGAAATATTAAGGAGCTTTAAAAATAGCAGAAAAAAAAAGTTATCCAATGCTATCTCTTCTTACTGATTTCAGGCATAATAAAAAACTGCCTCTTAATAAATTGAAGGCAGCACAATAAATACAAATTGCAACACAGATATAGCCCACCAAGGAAGCATAATTTTAAGACCCCAAGGTTTCTGATTAAAGTACTATATGTAGCTAAAGGCAAAGAATAAACCTAGAGATAATTGCAAGCATGAGTTTTTCTGAGTAGTTAATACATAGGGGAGAGGGGACAAAGGAGGATTTTTCAAAACAAAAGAAGTCCTTTAAAAAATAGCTCTTTAAAAATATGTGAAAAGCATCCCAGTATTATGTACAGACAATAGAACACTGATTTGGAAAACATATGTGCAAAAAAGGACAATGACGGATTAAAACTCATTAAAATTAAAGCAGCTCATTATGTATTCTTAGCTGAAAGAAAAATGATTCTTTTGTGAAAACATGTATGCTATGGGTTCCCACTCCCATTTTCCTTTAAAGTGCAGTGGTCGGGCAAGTTCAGCACTTCTCACCCTTCCCAGAGACTTTCTCCAATGTTACTTGGAATAGAGGAAACTGTCATGGTACCCAAGCATCCAGGACATCAGAGAAACTTTGCAGTCAAAACTTTGGCCATCAACCCACCCAGCTGAGAAAAAAAGCCAAGAATACTGTCATTTCTGCCTTTTTGTGTTTTTTTCCCCTAGTGGAGAACTAATTAGCCCAAACTCGTTTTCTTTTCTTTTTTTTTCTGATACCTAAAAGATCTAATTGAGGTTGCTGATGAATATAGTTGGCAAAATATAAACTTGTGTGTGACATGTCTCAGAGGGTGCTGAATAGGGATTCTTCTAAAAATGCTCTTGGGTATGTTCAAAAGAGCTTCTGTACAATATTCCCACTGAAGTGTTATACATAAGCAAGGATTCATGCAACTAAATAGTCTTTTAGCAAGACAAGTTGCTGGACCCTTTAAGCCTCCGGAGACAGATGAGAAAGAAGTTTGGGAAATAAAACTTAATTGGTTTTTGGTTCGTATGGTTATTTCCCCCCCAATAACTTCCCTCCACCCTGCTGAAAAATTTAGAGGGATTTTAGAAGGTGCAAAAGTCAACAAATCTCCACTGAGGTAAAGGACAATCACTGTGAACTGTGTCTTGTTTTGTTTTTGTTTTTATTTTTTATTTTTTGAGAAAGGAATTAAAAATCAAAGAGAGAGAAAAAGAAATCCTCAAATTGAAATCCTCTGAGAACAAGTTATTGACTGCTTTTTTTTAGTATATACAAGATATGATAGTAATAATGAAATTAAATGCATTTGCATTTCTGAAGATTTCTTTAGCATTGCAAATCTAATACAAGAGTAAGCAGTTGGCCATATATTTCTAAACCAATCACAAATGTTTCATTTTTGAATAGTGTCATCTCCTAATTGATGAATAAATAACTTTTTCATTCCTACTGTATAATAGTTATAGCAACTGGGGAAGACACAAATCTTTCAAAATTCAATGTTTTCAATCAGTGTCCAACATCCAGACACATTTACTCTAATAACCATAAAGTCTGTTTTTAAAGATAAAAAATAAAAAGGTAAAACACCAGACACAGAACAGATGTACATACATGCCTTGGGATTAGTGCATTTTGAAACCTAGAAGCATTGCCTCATAATCCTGCTTTATTTTTAGGCACCTGCTCATGTAGTATACACCTGTGGTAGGGTTTGGCAACTAATATGTTTGCAGGAGAGTCCCATAGCTTCAGAAGCAGCTTGGTACCCACTCCCTGCTCTAGTTATTCCAGGCCAATACTCTAATACTAACATGTTTTCTCTGTCTTGGGCAATTATTTCACCAAAATGTGTAAACCCTGTTTTCCATGGGGGACACAATTACCGTGGGTAATTGTGCATAGGCAAATACCTGCCTTTCCATTGGCTAGACATGGTAACACCCACGTTCAGAGGCTCTATACTCCCTGTCTGGGGATTTGCTTAACATCTCATCTCTGAAGTAATTAGTACATTTAGAGGGTTTTTTTTTAAATGCATAAATGCATCAAATTTTCACAAGGGATTTGTTTTTTGGTTCTTGTCAAAATTTTTAATATAACAATGCATGAATTATAATAGGAAGTTACTGGAACATAGTTGTTGAATAGGAACACTTTGAAATGTCAGGCTACTTCTATTCAGAATTTGCAATGTTGAAACTGTCAAAATTTAGCCATAATGTGACACAAAGATATGAAGCCAGGATGGGATTTACCCCATATGGCATTGAAAACAATAATTTTAGCACCAGAGTAGCAAGAATAACTATTAAAAACAGCAAACCATGTATTGGCCCGGCTGTACTCTGTTTCTCCCTTATCCAGTGGACCCTCTAGCATCAGTTTCCAGCCCCAAGGATAAGTGTTCTGAAATATCTCTCTCCTTCCTATAGAACAGGAACTTCAGGTCTGAGATCTGGTTTTGTGCTATGTACTATTGTTAGAAATAACAAGAGCTGAGATGTCTACATATGCCTCAGGTAAAAAAAAAATATGTTAGAACTCTGACAACACCTCAGTAAAAGCACTCACATATATTGTAATGAAAACACTGGGAACTACCTCTAATGCATCTTTGGTAGAAGGCAAATACACCAATTTTCCAAACTCACTGTGTCACTTTCAAGAGACTGCATTCTGCCTGTTTAACTAATTCTGCCTGAACAAATAAAGACTGTATGCCTATAGTGGACAAGGCATTCTATTAAGCATTGTAGAGGATCTGAACAAAACTGGTATAATCCCTACCCTCTGGGGATTTAGCATCTATAAGGATAGTAGTACCCATAAGCCCAATCCATGAACAAAAAAAACGAAATAAAAATAATTCTCCCAATGAAAATTGTCAATCTAATTTATAAAAGGTGACTAAAAATATCAAAAACTAGGTATGGAATACAAATATAGCCATCTGTTACTCACCCACATGTATAGTGGCAAATAGAGAAGCTAAAAACCATTGATGTTTGATTTTGAAATGCAAATATGATTTTTCTCCTAGGTTTGCCTTCATAATTAAAATGCCTTTGGTTTTTAATTCATTACCATTCCAGAATGGGCAATGTACTGTGTTAAGTGCTAGAGAGGTAAACAGAAAATAACACATTTGTGCCTTCATGAGCTTATACTTGAAACTAGTTTGTATTCTCACATTTCACATTTTTCAGCAAAAGATGGTGAAAACTATGTACCATGTTGCATAGAAGAAACAAAGCTCACTGTATCTCTTTCTATATAAACTATATAAAAGTCATCATGAAAAATCAATAGAATAAGCAAAGGTCATAAAGGCAATGAATCATTGAACTAAAAGGAAATCTGCATGCTAGTCCCATATAATTAATTTAACTCTAGGTGATCTGGAGCTACTCTCCTACCCTCTGGAAAGTTCAGGTTTTTCATCTGATAAAGATTGTTACCTGAAGTGTCTACATGTTGTCATATGATTAAAAAAACAAGCTTGTTAAAAGCATAGTAAAAATTCAACCATTCAATCATTCATTCTTTTAATAAAGATGTATTAGGACCCTAGGATGTATGATGCATTTTGAATGGTGATAGGGCAGCCAGATAAATAAGACATAGAACTTGTGTCTGGTATGGATAAAAAGGCATGTACAATAAACGAATATATAACAAAACTAGAATATGAATCATTCAATACAATTTAGTATATATTTATTAACTACCAACTATATGTAAGTTATATAAGAGGATGATATAAGAGCACAAAATGTTACAATGGGAATAGAGACAGAAAAAGAAACAGAGAGAAAGAAAGAGAAACAGACAGATAGACACAGAGACAGAGAGAAATATCAATCACACCTAGGGAGAGTAGAGAGGATTTCATGCAGAATGGTGCTTTAAGTTTGACCTTGAAAGAACAGATAGAATGTTAGGCAAACAGAGGAAAGCATATAGCAAGTATATCAAATAATATGAACAGAGGTAAATAAGAGGGGAATCCCTGGGCTTGCTCTGGTAATAATAAATAATATAGTTTGGCTGGAACATAGAGTATACAACAGAGAATAGGACTTAAAAAAAGACTAGAAAGGTAAGTTGGAAACTATGGAAATCCTGTAATATCCATATCTAAATGTGGATTTTAGCATTCATTGAAAAATAGGGAAGCAAAGAAGATTTTCTTTTTTTTTAATTTGCACTTATTTTTATTAAGTGTTTTTTATTAATTTTATAATTATAACATTTTTGACAGTACATATGCATAGGTATTTTTTTACATTATCCCTTGTTCTCCCTTCTGTTCCAAATTTTTTCCCCTCCTTCCCTCTACCCCTTCCCCTAGATGGCAGGCATTTCCATACATATTAAATATGTTATAGTATACAGCAAGGAAGATTTTCAAACAAGAGTTCTACATATTAATATCAATCTGAAAGTAGTGTGTAGAATGAATTGGACAGGAGAAACTGAAGATGAGATTTGTTAGAGGAAACACTTACAATACTAGAGTAGTAACAGTTGTAATTCTAAGGTGACAGGTGCATACAATAATGTGGAAATAGAATCAATGGGCTTTAGAAGCTCAATTTAATGATAGAAATATAGATATTATATTCCAAATAATAAAGAGACAATAATACATATATACATAGATATATGTTTATATATGTATATATATACATCCATATATATATATATATATATATATATGTAATATTTAGTAGGGATGATAAATGATACTGTCAATATATCAATCCAGAGAAGCTTTCCACATTGATTCAGGGTTGAATTTCAGAAGACAAATATCTTTAATCCTTCTCTCATTATTGTTTTTAAATGATGAACTTTTCTTCATCTAGGAAACAGAGCAAGATAAGATATATCATGACTCTCTTCTTATGGAAATTCAAATGAAAAATTCACCATTACCTTATATGCAATCCATCATTAAAATTTCTCAACTAACTGACACTTCCATTTTTCTTAAATACAGTGATAATTAACATTCTTAATCATCAAATTAGGCAATAAAGATCTTGAAGTATCTTCTAAACAATTAAAAATATTAAATTATCTTAATATTAAATTAAATAAGTATTATAAATAAATAAAATTAAATTATTTAATATTTCAATGTGAAGCAATGGTTAGCCAGGGGAAAAGTATCCTGTAAGCAGCTGTGGTAATATTGTTCATTCTTTCCAAACTTTTCAATGCTTGTTGCTTTCTGATAGGCTGCCCATTCCTCAGTTCCCTCCAGGATCAGTAAGGTTGAAACAGGGAAAAAAACAGCTAGCTTAAAAGCTGTAAAAGAACATAACTTTCAAAAAAGGCCTTTTGTTTTGCTTTGCTCTGCTTAGATCCATGTTTACATCGAAGATTTCTGTGAAGTGGAAAGCAATACACTCTAGAGAAAACTGTATGCAAACCATAGAGAGAATTCAAAATAATGAGCAGAGCTCACTGGGCCATTTGCTCCCAATGCAGCAAATTGCTGATTTGATTTCAGGGCTCATTTTGATCATTAAAGTATGAGGAATTTTTTTTGTAGTTTACCTGAAATGCTAGTATGTATTAACCCCATGTTGTAGAGGAGGATAGAGAGGATCATCCCAAAATGATAACCTGAAAAGAAAGCAAAGTTATCTGATGTGTTATAGATAATAATATAGTTTGCACTTTGCCTTAATAACACTAGTTTTCAAAACACCTCTCTCTCTCTCTCTCTCTCTCTCTCTCTCTCTCTCTCTCTCTCTCTCTCTCTCTCTCTCTCTCTGTCTCTTTCTCTCTGTCTCTCTCTCTCTGTCTCTCTCTCTCTGTCTCTCTCTCTCTGTCTCTCTCTCTCTCTATCTATCTATCTGTCTTGATAGATAGATAGATAGATAGATAGATAGATAGATAGATTAGATAGATAGATTCTCGTATTTGTTCTCATAATAGTCTTGCGAGCAGAGCAGATCTAGGAATGCTGAGACAAGGAAGGAGAAAGAAACCTTAAAAGACACTAAAAAGACAGCTATGGAAATTTTGCCAGGTGGCATTGTAGGAAAAGGTGAGAGACATTCACCAGGGGCTTAAGACTTAGGTTCTTACCTCTGCAGCACAAGAGAATTTGCCATCATTGTACCATAGGAGATTTTCCTGTAGGCCATTACTCATGGTAGAGTGTAGTTAAAATGGGGAAGTAAAGGCCTATAGTCCAGGCAATCTGGCCCACTTCAACTATAGCACAGTTCATTGTGCTTAAGGGTATTTGATGGTTCCATTACCATCTTCCCAAGAATGCAGAGATTTTGGAAGACGATATGATGACCATTTCCCTCAAAGATAGGATCATAAGTTTAAGTTTAGAAAGATCAAATCCAGTTTTCATTGGGCTGAAGTTATGTTTGCATGGATAAGAGAACTGGACCACTTGTTGTGGATATGGGGCTGGTGTTCTGATGGTAGCATAAGCCATACCAGTTGGGAGGATAGACTGCAAAACTTGTATCATAACTTCTCGGCCTTATCAATTGCTACACTTTCTACAAATTCCTTTGATCTCCACCTTAATTTAGATTGTGATATTAAACTCCATTTTACTGAAGTGTCTTAGACAGACTACAAAAATCATAACATTGAAGCTATTCTTTGAATCTTCTCTTTCCATAGCCTTGGATGTTAAGTCTGATGATCAAAAAGTAATGGATTTTGTAGCAGAAGCTTGAGTCTTATGTTGAACTTTCTAGTAGTTAAAGCAAAGAGTAATTTGTAATGATTTTCACAGCTTAGATAACTAAGTAGTTTGTTCACAAAGGTCATAACGAAATAAAAATGTGAGTGTTGCTGTAAACTTTGGAGTAGAATATTTAGGGAGTTATTTGCAATCTATACATAAATTACAAACATTGTGACTTAGGGGAAAAACATTGTTTGGAAGATTTTTTGTGTAAAAAGCAATCTTTTCTAAAATGTGTTACTAATATTAAGCGTATTCAGAACAGAATAATTTAACCAATTGTTTGAATAAGAGGTTGACTCTCCTGTTGTCCTGATGTTGATTGTTGTTATGATTTAAATATCTATATAAATAGGCAAAATGCCTGTGGCTGCCATGTGGAAGAAGTAGCTTCTTGTTACATTTATGTCCAAGTATAAATCCATTCCTGGAAATTGTGGAAACAAGGTAGATCTAGAGGCAGCTTGTAGAGAGCTGAAAATCTGTATGATTGATTTAAACAAGGTGCTAACTCAGTGGAATTGATAAAACAATTGTTATCTAGTTTAGCATGGTGATTAATAGTTCTCTAGTTTAATATGATTGAATTAATGTTATAACAAATAATGGTTCCCTTGTGATATAATGATTGGCTTATACTCAGTATGATGAATGGATTTAATTGTAATAAAGTATTTACAAAGATCAGAGTCAGACTTAGTGGGGGATCAAAGAAGGCTCAGAGACAGACTCAGGGAAGACAGAGGACCAAAGGCTGGAGCATAAGCTCTTGGACTGAGACAGACTTCAATACAGAGACTGTCTTGGTGGTCCTCCTGACTCCCCCACAGAAACCAAGGCACAGTCAGGGAGGTCCTCCAGAAAGCTAGCCAAGCCCCAGGCAAAGAGACAATAAAGACTTTTGGACTTTATCACTTGGCAATTCTCGTGGTGATTACTCAGTTGAAACTAAGGCTGGACTAAAGACCTCCAGAAAACTAACCAGAACATTACAATTTGGCATCCGAACATGGGGCTAAGGATTTACACTCAAAGGTCCAGACTGACAGGATCCTGAATTCAGTAGAAAAGTCTTGTGACCCATAAATTAGAGTGAGCACAAAAAATATTGAAAATCATGAAGAATTAGACAAGAAAGGAGTTAAGTACAATGGTGAAATTAAGGAGTGCAATGCTTCACAGCAGGAGCCATTAAGGTATTCCCCATCTCATGACCCTCCCCTCAATGGGTGGAGGGAGAAGGAGGAGGGAGAGGGGCAGTAACACCATAAGCACCATCCATGAAGCAGCTTTGTCCACCCCCATGACAAGATTACAAAAGGCACTGGTTAAAGTTAAAAAAGAAGGACAGGATATATCTAAAAATAAATGCATAGCCTGTTATTCAAGAGTTTGACTCTTCAGGTCAAGAAAGAAGATACATTCCTTTTGATCTGGAAATTATTAAAGATCTGAAAAAGGCTTGGACTCTTTATGGGTCTACATCATCTTATGTTAAGATGGTATTAAAGAATTTGGCTTATGAAATTTTAACCCTTAGTGATTAGAAATCTTTAGCAAGGACATGTTTAGAACCTGGATAAAATTTGTTGTGGCTTTTGGGGTATAGAGACTATATAGAATACAAGACCAACAAAATAGGCAAACTGGAGTCAACATACAAGTCACCTTTGATCAAGTAGCAGATAAAGGTCAGTATGCAGACACTTCAGCACAGATTAATTACCCTTTGATAGTAAATTGTGCTGCTGCTATCAAAGCATGGGGCACCGTCCCAGGAGAACAAGATAGAGGGGAAGCCTTCACAAAAATAGAGCAAGGTCCAAATGAACCTTTTGCTGATTTTGTGGGCCATCTGCAGATAGGTGTCATATGAATAATTGGTGAAAATGCAGCAACAGAAATAATGATCAAAAATTTTGCTAGAGAAAATGCTAATGAGGTTTATAGAAGAATTATTCTAGAACTATACAAAGATGCTCCTTTAGAGGAGATCATAAGAGGCTGTGCCACAATGGGCACAAATGCCTTTTATACCCGGGTAATGATGCAGAACATGGGAAGACAGGGTCACTCTTGGCAAGGGACTTCCAGAGAGACTCATCAATGCTTTCAATATGGTAAAGTAGGGCATCTGGAAGCTCAATGTTGGCAGAAAGATAGAGTGAGAAGATAGAATGAGAGAATAAGACCCAAAACCCCATGTCCAAAATGCAACAGAGGCTTCCACTGGGTCTCAGAATGTAGATTCACCCAGGAAATGAGAGGCGGGGCTCAGCTCCAAGACCTCAAACAAAAAACAGGTGGGGCATGATGGCAGCTGCAGGAATCATTGAATTCCCTGGCACATGAAGTAATTGACAATAGATTGGTTTTGGACTATTTCTAGGACTTATGGACATGTAAAATTCCTCATGTTGATTCAGTTGTTTGTTATATCACTACTAGCCTGTGTTACTATGTGCTTGTGTAATATTGATGGATTTATGTATACTTGTTTAAAGTGAGACCCTCCAGAAACCCAATGATCTGGTTTGACTCTCCATTTCCCTTTAGTGTTTTCATCTTTGTTTTGAGAAGTCAGGGAGGGTGTGACCACCTATGTTCTAAAACAAAAGAAAGTGGGAGATGTAGAAGGCTCAAACTCTATATGATTATTTAAACAAGGTGCTAACTCAGTGGAATTGATAAGACAATTGTTATCTAGTTTAGCATGGTCATGATTAATAGTTCTCTAGTTCAGTATGATTGAATTAATCTTACAACAAACAATGGTTCTCTAGTGATATGATGATTGGCTTATACTCAGTATGATGAATGGATTTAATGTAATAGAGTATTTAAGAAGGTCAAGACATTCCAAGTATGAGTCAGAGTGAAGGCATAGAGATAAGAAATGGAGTCCTGTGTTCCAGGAACAACATGAATGTCTATATAACTGAAATTCAAAATGCATGAAATGTAAGCAAAATATAAGGATCCTTGAAGGAGAAGAAGTCAGACTCCCAAAATTAATCAATCAATCAATTAATTAATTAAATGAGTGGTTCCTCCAAACAGAAGATTTTTATAGTTGATCCCGGAGGTATTAAAAAAAATTAATTGACAGAAAGAAGAGACCTAGAACTGTATTTAAGGGAAAATTACTTGGACAGCTGACCAGAGGATGGGTTAAAGTGAAGAAAGACTGTCAGAGAAACCAGTTAGAAGGCTTTTAAAACAGTCTACATGAAAAGTAATGAGGGAATAAATTAGGTTGGTTGACATGCAAGTGGAGAGAAGAATATAGATATAAAAAATTATGCAAAAGGAAAAATAACAAGATTTGATGAAGGATTGGATATGTATAGTAAATACAAATGAGAAATCATGGATGACAATAAGTTAACAAGAATGACTATTAAATGTATGCACTCCAAATCATATAGTAACCACATTGTTAAAACCAAAACCAAGGTAGTTGCAAAAAGAAAATATCACCAAAACAGAAACTATCATATAGAAAATACAACATAATAACAGTAGGAGACTTTAACATTCCTTTCTCAGATAAGGAGACATCCAGTGAAAAGATAAACAAAATGGAAAACATGGAGCATTGTTGGAAGACTTAGATTTGACAGAACTTCGGTGATTATTGAATAAAACATATTTTAATATTTAATATTTAAAGAAAATTAGAGACTACAGTAAAAAAAATTCTCCTAAATAGAGGCAATATGCATTTTTCAAATTTTTATGAGTCAATGCTACTCAGGGACAGACAAGAAAAGAAAGAGAACTATTAACCAAATTCATTAATAAATATCAATGCAAAAATCATAAATATAATCCTCACCAGGAAACTTTCTTTTTTATATATAAAACTTTTTATTTTCAAAACACATACATAGATAGTTTTCAACATTAACCCTTGCAAAAAACCTTATGTTTCAAATTTTTTTTCTCCCTTCCTTCCTCTGACTCTGTCCCCTAGAAGACAAGTAATCCAATATGTTAAACATGTGCAATTCTTCTATATATAGTTTCATAATTATCATGCTTCACAAGAAAAATCAGATCAATAGAAAAAAATGATAAAGAAAACAAAATGCAAGCAAACGACAACAATGACAAAAGGAAAAATACTATGTTGTGATCCATACTCAGTCCCCAGTCTTCTCTCTGGGTGCAGATGGCTCTCTTCATCACAAGACCATTGGAACTGGCCTGAGTCACCTTATTGTTGAAAAGAGCTATGTCCATCAGAATTGATCATCGTATAATCTTATTGCTGTGTACTGTGTTCTCTTGTTTCTACTCGCGTCATTTAACATCAGTATAGAACAATAATATTTTATAATATTCATATACCATAACTTATTCAGCTATTCTCCACCTGATGAGCATCAACTCAGCTTTCAGTTCTTTGCCACTACAAAATAGACTGCTACAAACATTTTTTGCCTATGTGAGTCTTTTCCCTTTTTTATGATCTCTTTGGGATACAGGCCCACTAAAGATTCTTCTGGGTCAAAGGGTATGCACAGTTTGATAACTCCTTGGACATAATTCCAAATTGCTCTCCAGAATAATTGGATAAGTTCACAACTCCACCAAAAATGTATTAGTGGCCCAGTTTTCCCACATCCCCTCCAATATTCATCATTACAATTTAGGAAACTTTCACAATACATCCAGAAAATAATTCATTGTAACCAAATTTGAGTCTTTTCAAGGTTGCAAGGATGGCTTAACATTGGGGGAAATGTAACATAATTATGTTTATTAAAGATAATGGAAAATAACATGATTAATTTAAGGACATAGAAAAAACTTTTGACAAAATACAGTTTTAATTTACATTTTTTTAAACTTTAAAATTCTAACCAGGGCCAGTCCATAACTTTGGTAAAGTACATATGTAAAACCTAGAACTAGTCTTACTGGCAATGAAGAAGCACAAGAAACTTTCTGAGTATATACAGTAATGCAGCAAGTTTAACTGCTCTTCTAGAAATACTAGCTAAGGCAATGATGCCAAAATTAAACATCAACAAAGAGGAGACAAAATACCCTATTTGCAGATAGTATTATGTACTTCTAAAATCCCAGAGCACCAGAGAAGAAATTGAGGTGATAAATAGGTTAAAAAAAGTAGAATAATTCAAAATAAATTGACCCCCCAAAACCTGCATTTCCTTATAGAGTAACACACATCATGAAGAATGAATCATACAAGTAATCACTTTCAAAATGTCATCAAAATGCTTAAATATCTAAGTTACTCATTGACACAAACACAAGATTTATATAAATTCAGTTACAAAATGTTAACTACAAAATACTCTTTATACAAATAGTGAGACACAATTGTATACACATTCTTTTTGGTTAAGCAATACAAATATAATGAAAAGAATAAAACTACCTTAATTTACTAATTTTTGTCATATATCAAATTAGTAACGGGATATATTAATATGTGAAATAAGAACAAAACATTTTAAGAGCAGCAAAAAACTCAGAATATAAAGGGAAATTAATAGAAAAAAGTAATAATAAAGGAGACATAGAATTACCAGACCTCAGACTATATTTAAAACATGAGGTATCAAAATTATTTAGTAATAGTAAAACAAAAAAGAAAAATAGATCAGTAACATGGATTAAATAAGTAAAAGAAATAACTGAACAAAGAACATTACTAGAAAAGGAACTATTTTTTGCACAGGAGCTATTGGAAAACTCGACAGAAATTAGATTTAGATCAATAAATTAATCCATATGCCACAATTAACTCAAAATGGATATGTGATTTGATTAGACAAGGTCACAGTGGGAAAAATTAAAAGGTGAGAATAATAGCAGGCAACTATTGCTAAGAGAAAAATTCTTAGCTAGGGTCAGAAGACTTCATTAAAAAAAAGATAAGCTAGAGCACATTAAACTTTTGCATGTAAATTAAATAATAGAAGAAAAATATTCAATTAGAAAAAATGTGTATCAAATACCAGGAATAAAATTCTGATATCAATTTTCATGTGTAATTAATACAAATATGTAATATCAAAAACAATTACCCAATAGATAAATGATCAATAAAAGAAATGCAAATTAAAGAAAATTTGGGATTTCAGAATATAACATTAAAATAAGCAAAAATGACAGAACTCAATAGGAATTATAGATAGGCATGCTAATATGCTATTATGAAAGCTATAAATTGAATAGTAGTTTGATATTGCGAAAGGAAAATGAATAAGCCATTTATCTCTCATTTATATCAAAGAAGTCAAAGAACAAGCAAAAGTGCACTATGTAGTATTAATATGTCGGTATGTATACATGTGTATATACACACATATATGTATATATAATATTTATTCATAGCATCATTCTGTCTTGTCCCCATCAATTAAAGAGGAGCTAAAAAATACTATGGTATATAACTAATAGAATATGATTATGCATTGTGTGACAAATATAAGAAATTCAGAGACACAAGATTTGTATAAAGTGATATAAAACTAAATGAGCAAAACCCACATAAAATATATCATACCTTCATAAGAATCAAATAAAAATATCCCAAAATGGCAGTTAAACTCTGAGTGAATAAAAAAAACAATCAATATCCCAGAAATCAAATGAGAAATATATTCCCTTCTACCACTATTACTACCACTTCAGTAACATCCCCAGCTCAGCAGAAATGTCTGGTCTCAGAAATTATTCATCAAAATATAATATATATATATATATATATATATATATATACATATATATATATATATATATATTGTTTAAAGTGAGTGAAAATTTCCCCAAGATTGTTTTCCCTTATCAAAAGGGAGTGTTAAATCCTAAAGAGAAAGTTGAAATAGCTATAATATGAAGACAAAAGGTATCCCAAAAAACAGAATAAATAAACTAATGTAAGGTTGAGAGAAAATTCCATTTGCCCTGGGGGTCTACCTGTGAGAGAATTAATTCATAATAAAATATAAGACAGACATAACTCTTCTCATTTATTATTTTTTAAATTAGGAAACTGAGATCAGAGAGGTGATGGGTCAGCAAGAAAAGTATAAACACTGGAATCAAAAAGCAGTATCAAATTCTATCTGTGCAACTTATTATTTGTTTGACATTAAACAAGTTACTTGAGATTGAGTTAAATAAACTCTAAGTTTAGTTTTGCTTTTTAAAGTAATATGATCTTTTTTGCACCAGTATTGCTAATGAATGACAGAGAGAATACCAGAGCACAGGTCTCCAGATTCCTTATTCATTCTTCTTTCTAATACACCATGCCATGTCAAGGATTCTGAATAAGAGCATTCTTAAAAGAGATATACTTGAATTTAAAAGAATACAAATTTTGGGTTTTTTTCAAATTCTCAAGTAATGAGCTTCATTATACTAATGATGTACTAATGGTGTGTATTATGGAAATAATTTTGGATTTTGTAATGATTTTTAAAAAAAATTTATTTCATAAACCAGAAAAATCACTTACCTTTCTATTTTATTTCAAAAATAGCTTTTTTGGCTTGTCCAACTTTTATGTACCTTTAAACTTTCAATGAGACTGAGCTTTATTCTTACATGTGACTGCTTAAATGGTAACCTAGTTCCACTTTTCTTGTTATTTTGATATCATTTCCTAGTTATAATTTTGTAAATTCCATCAAACTTTTAGTCACCCAGAAAAGATAAAACTGAATCTTGTAATGTATAGAATGGCAAAAATGGCAAAAGTTTGCCAAGAAAATGTGTTGAATTTATAAGTCATTAATCTGCTTTCCAGCAATTAATTGATCAAAAAAAAATCTTTGTCAAGATAATCAAATAATTTAACTCATAAAATAAATAATTACTTCACAACATTAAGAAAGTATATTTATGAATATTTGATACCTCTATTTCTGGTTTTCAAATTTTTCTTTAACAGTTCATCTTTCATAATAATAATAAACACTTTATTATCCATAAAAAGGAATAAAAGCAATCAAAAGAATTTCAATAATTACTGACTCACACACTTACTATCCTAGTTATAAATAGATATAGATATATGTATATGTATATGCCTAATATAAGTATATATATATATATATATATATACATATACACACAAATATATTGAGGGAATTCTTGATTAAAATATATGAAGAAGAAAAAAAGATTTTTACAAATCTTTTCTATACAATAGACACAATGAGAGGTATTGTGGCACAATGGAAAATGAGGGAACCTTAGAGCCAGGATTAATAAGCTTCAAGTCCTGCCTCTGGGACATTATATTTATGTAATGTCAGGCAAGTTACTTAATCTTAAAGTACACTATAAAATGCTAAACAGTTGCCAATGTACATTTGGTTAAGAAAATTTCTTCCCTAGCAATTCCTTACATCATTAAATCATAGGTGTAGAACACCAACTATATATATATATGTATGTATATATACATATATATAGTACCTTTGCAAGATACTATAATAAATATCTTTTTAACATCAAAATTCTTCCATTAATATCATGTGCCAATAATAGCCTTTGGAATATTAAACTTTAGTATCAACAAAAGAGAAAATAAAAAAAAAAAAAACAGTTGGTGGATAAAAAAAGAAAGAGCATATTACCAATGGTAAATTAAAGAAAACCTTTAAAAGTAAAGACAACTGGCCAAGCTAATATAATAAAAATTATAAATCTACCTAAATTAACTTATTTATTCACTGTCATACCAATTAAACTCCCAAGAAATTACTTTACAGAGTAGAAAAAAATAACAAAGTTCATCTGGAAAAACAAAAGGTCAAGAATTTCAAGGAAATTAATGAAAAAATTTGCAAATGAAGGTGGCTTAGCTTTCATCAAAACTATTTGGTACTGACTTCTATTAGTGTTAGGTTCTCAAGACACAATAGTCAATGACTATAGTAATCTAGTGTTTGATAAATCAAAAGATTCCAGCTTCTGGGATAAGAACTCACTATTTGACAAAAATTTCTGGGAAAATCGGAAATTAGTATGGCAGAAACTAGCATAAATCCACATCTAATACCTTCTACCAAGATAAGGTTGAAATGGATTCATATTTAGACATAGTGATATTAAAAGCAAATTAGAACAATAGAGGATAATCTACTTCTCAGACCTGTGGAGAAGGAAGGAATTTGTGACCAAAGAAGAACTAGAGTATATTATTGAACGCAAAATGGATAATTTAGGTTATATTAAGTTAAAAAGTTTTTTTTTTTTATACAAACAAAACCAATTGCAAATAAGTTTAGAAGGGAAGCAGCAAACGGGGAAATTTTGCATTCAAAAGTTCTGATGAAGGTCTCATTTCTAAAATGTATAGAGAATAGACTCAAATTTATAAGAATTTAAGTTATTCACCAATTGATAAATGGTCAAAGACTATCAGATGAAAAAATTAAAGTCATTTGTAATCATATGAAAAATGCTTTAAGTTGCTATGGATCAGAGAAATACAAATTAAGACAACACTACACACATCTCAGATTGGCTAAGATGAAGGAAAAGATAATGATGAATGTTGGAGGGGATGTGGGAAAACTGGGATGCTAATAGATTGTTGGTACAGTTGTGAACTGATCCATCTATTCTGGAGATCAATTTAGAACTATGCCCAGGGGCCTATCACACACACTGTATATCCTTTGATCCAGCAGTGTCTCTACTGAGCCTGTATCCCAAAGATATCATAATAAAGGAGAAAGGACCCTATGTGTGCAAAAATATTTGTAGCTATACTTTTAGTAGTGGCAAGAAACCAGAAACTGAGTGGATGCTCATCAGTTAGAAAATGGTTAAAAAAGTTATAGTATTGAGTTATGGATTATTATTGTTCTATAAGAAACTGATTAGCAGGATGATTTCAGAAAGGCCTGGAGTTACTTACATGAACTGATGCTAAGGGAAGTGAATAGAACCAAGAGAACATCGTACATGGCAATAAAAAGATTATATGATGATAAATTCTGATGGATTTGGCTCTTTTCAACAATGAGGTGCCTCAGGCCAGTTCCAATGGTCTTGTGATAGAGGGAGTCATCTGCCCTCAGAGAGAGGACTGTGGGAACTGAGTGTGGATCACAACATAGCATTTTCACTTTTTGTTGTTGTTTGCTTGCATTTTGTTTTCTTTCTCATTTTTTCCCTATTTGATTTGATTTTTTTCTTGTGCAGCATGATGATTGTAGAAATATGTATAGAAGAATTGAATATGTTTAATGCATATTGTACTACTTGCCATCCAGGGCAGGGAGGTAAGGGAAGGAGGAAAAAAAATTTGGAACACAAGGTTTTGCAGGCGTGAATGTTGAAAGCTATCTATGCATACATTTCAAAAATAAAAACATTTTAATTAAAACATTAAAATAAAGATAAAGACAATTATCAGAGATATGTATGGATATTTTTTTAAATTAGGCAATCACATAGCTAGAATGAATAATAACATATTTATTGCTGATGTCTTCTATTAACATCAATATAATATCATGAAAACATGAGAAAAGGCCCTGGCATGTTTAGTGTAACCTTTTTGGGTATTTAGGAGAAGGCATGGACAACAGTCACAAGATGGAAACTTCTATTGATCGAGCCAAATTTTGCATAACACCTGACATAAAATAATAATAAATTGTTGCTTGTTTTATATCACTACTTAACTAAATAATAAATTAACATTATATGCTTAATAAATGCTTGTTAACTCTGGTTAATTGGAAGTAGTATCTCCTTTGATGAAATCATACTACATTGTGGAATAAAGTATGTATTTATTACTAAGAAAGGAGAACCTAAGGACTTTCTGTAAGCAGCAGACTAAGCAAATAACATGATCAGTGTAATTATATTGATCATCTTCATTATTGATCCTCATCATTGCAATCAAATATTCTACAGTCATAGATTTGAAAGGGACCTTCAGGGTTAAGATATTCCATTCTGCTTTCAGGAAAGTAAATAAATATTTCTCTTTATTTACTTTGTAGCAGAAGACTGATATATTAAATTTCCAGGATCCCATTTTCTGTTTTCATTATCATCTAACTGATAAGATGACCAATTTAAAATGACCATTGCCTCCTCATTTTCAACAAAAAGACCTTTTCCAAGCCTCAAGAATCTGAAGATCATAGGAATAATAAAAGATACTGATATGGTGGATAGAAAGCTAGCTTCAATCAGGCATTCCTGGATTCCAGTTTTGCCTCTGAATCATACTATCCATGGAGCTTTTGCAAGTCACCTGGAAACTATTTGTCCTTAGACAATTCCTAATCGACTCTCAGACTGAATCTCAGAGCAGTTTTTGCTATGTAATAATGGAGGGAATTCACTTTATGAGAATAACCAACACTGATGAAATCCCAGAATTCAAGTTCTGACCTAAAGACTATATAAAAGATGAAGGCTCTGTAAAGACTTCTAAGAAATGTGGCATTGATTCACCCATTATTTCTCCCATTACTACCATCATATACGTTTGTATCTGAAATGAATTAATTCTGTGAAATTTGTAAATTATACATTTTATCCAACCAAAAACTTTGAGTGAATATAGATTGTAAAAAATGAATTCCATCCAATTTGGGTCAAATTAAATATTAAAAGAATTTTTTCCACCAGAATTGTTTTCTTAATCTAATCACATCATTAAAATCCATAATTTATTTATGGATAAATTTGTAGATATCTTGCAATTACTCAAATCAAACAGTGTTTGAATAAGCTCCTAAGGAATGGATAGGGAAGAACAAAAGATCTCTGGACAGTCTCTATCACACATCCCCTCTGACAATAATTCCATGTACTCATCAAAGAGATTGCCCTTGCAAGGATTTCTTCAAATGTCAAATATGAACTGAATAAGAATGCCAAAGTTTCCAGTCATTTTCCTTTTAGGACTCTATGATCATTTAACAGTTTTTCAGCTAATCAATCAATGTTTACTAATGGTTTACTATGTGCCATGCATGTGCTAATAGCTAGGGATATAAAAAGAAATAAAATAGTCCCCCATCCTCAAGAAGCAATATTTAGAAGTGAGATGGTAATTCTATGCTTTAGAACATCTGTCATTTTGCTGGTAAAGGTCTTCTCTTCTAAAAAGAGGGGAAAAAAAAGAAATTATCATTCTGTGGTTAACCTGATAATAAGGAGAGACATCAGGTGCAGGCAATAATTTTCTAGGTCCAGAATCATTTACTTTTTCTTTATATTTAAATCTCCACTAATTTTGCTGTTCAGAGAAACCTTTCCATTCAAAATCTTAAACAAATCTTTTCCTAAGAGAGGGTGTAACAACAAGCTACTTTTATTTGCAGTTTGTTTAGTTCCTTCAAAGATAATGAATTCACTCACTTCATGAGTGCCTTATCAATTATGATAGGTTCTTTTTTACTCTTTAAGATACCGATGTCAATACTAGTAAATCTACCAAAGAAGGGGGAAATGATATTTCCAAACCAAAATCTAATTACATTTTTCAGGTTCTTTACCTGTAAGTAAGCTTGCAAGAGGATATGATCAGTTTCTTTTCCTTGATAACTGATAAAATTGTATTTACTTTTTCTTTTTCTTTTCCTCTTAAGAGGTGAGGAGCAAACTTCAACAATTAAAGTAACAATTTTTATTTATGACTTTTTTAAGGAAAATATAAAATATATTATTCTACATTCCTGAAATGAAATTTACATCATTAAAAAGAATGTGGCAATGGGTTAAAAATAATAAGGCAATAAGTTCTGATAATTGAGAGGATGACATCAGCATTTATGAAAAATGAATTACTAATAACACAATATAGCTATATGCATTCATTCTTTTGCTTTGGAGTAATAATATAAATATGAATTAAATTAAATTCAACAAAAGATTTATTAAACTCAAACCTGTTCAGTGGACTAATAATTAATTGCAAGTAGACTAATCATTCATTATAAGTACAATCCAAGCCAATTCTAAAAAATGAATCATAGTAAAATATTAACATATAAACCTAAATTAATTAAACATTAAAAAAGAAAGAATTAAGAATAGCCAATTTATTGAGATTTTAAAGGAAAGTAAAGGGTTAGTATTGAAGGGTATATAAAATTAATTAATAGTACAAACATGCAGCAGCTAGATTTATAATTTAAAAAATAATTTTATGAGATAGATAAAAGGCCAGATATGCTGAATTATTGATATAGAAAATAAGTGTTTTTGCAATTGGAATAAAGAGTTTGTTGTTTGGCTTTAGAAAATGAAGAGAGAGAGAGAGAGAGAGAGAGAGAGAGAGAGAGAGAGAGAGAGAGAGAGAAATGGAGAAAGAAAGGAAGGAAGAAAGAAAGGGAGAGAGGGAGGGAGGGAGGGAAGAAGGAAATAAGGAAGGAAAGAAATACAGAAAATGAGGCAATTTAATAATTATCTTAATTATCTCTTCATCTATAATGATTTCAAAGAAACTAACTAGAATGTCTGTCCCAGGTCTCATTAATAAACTGCTACAAAATCTCATTCTTGATATGAAGATTCCCAAAAGCTATGACAGCACTCCATATTGTGACAAGTCTTATTAAGTTTTATGTGCAGGTTCCAGGAAAAACTATCTGAATGACCAAATAAGCAAATTGGGAGAAGTTATTACAAGTTTACTTCCAAGAGATCATTTAGTTTGCCTTTGTTTCAACTTATCAATTGAGGTGTGAAAAAGTTTTGACTGACTTTGTGGAAGATAATATCCATCTAGATGAAATTATGGATCATAAGAGTTTCAGAGGAGGTAAAGCTAAGATTGTGGAGCAAAACCGTGGGCTCGCCTGATATTTCCCTCAAACTCTTCCAAATAATTATTTAAACAAATTCTAGAAAGGCATAAACAATAAAATTCAGAGTGAAATATTTTTCAACCCACAACAACTATAATGTTGGCAGAAAAGGTCTGTTACACCAGAGTGAAAGTGGAACACAGTCAAGCACAGACCAGAAAAGCAGGAGCAAGTGATTGAATCAGTAGCAACGGTGAAAATTTCCAGATCTCTCAGCCCATAGATGCCAAAGACAACTTAAAACATCAGCAGTATCTTTTGCACCTGGATGAGCTGTTTAAAATACAAACAAAACAAAGATTTAGTTGATCATTCAAGTTATGACAACAAATTTTTATTACACACCTACTGTGTTCCTGGCATTATGTTAAGCATTGTTGATAGAAAGATAAAACCAATAATGTAAAAGATAAGATATACAGATGTAAGTGTTTGTCAAAAATAAATAAGAAATTATACACATGACATCTTGCTACTTATATTTTGTTCTGGAAGAGAACCTGAAGAGAATGATGTCTTTACTTGCAAGTGAACCAGATTCAAGCAATGCAAAGTAAGCAATCTCATTCTCTTTTCCAGTCATCCACATATAACACACTTTTAAGTTTATTCTGCATAGATTTTTCTCCATCATTTTATAAATTCTTAACCACAAGACAATAACTCAAACCATTATTTGTAGAATTTACCTATTTTGGGGGTGTATATAATCCTGGGAATATACAAGATTAACATGCTCAAAGTCCCACAGCTATTATATGCAAAAATGTGGTATATATTGTACCATAACTGCCAATTCATAGTCCAAGTCTAGTACAACTGCCTTATAATTAAGAAGCAATTAATAAAGTTGTGTTGATTGGAATAGAACAGAATTAGATGACTCTTTCAACAGAATAGTCAACATTTAAAATAGTGTATCCCCCTTTTCACAGGAGATGTTTGAACAGAGCCTGGATGACCACTTGCTAACAATGTCACAGAAAGAATTCTCTAGAGAGAATGGGGTTACACTACATGACCTTCACAATCCCAAAGAACTGAGATTCTTTAAGTCTATAAAAATGCTTTCTTTCTTTGATGCATTCTCTTTACTCTTCACCTAGTCAAAATACTATTTCTTTGTCTCTAGCCTGTAAAACATTTATCAAGAATTGGGACAAGAGGCTAAAAGGTGAGGTGTTTGAGCAGAAGGAAGAATGAGCTAATACTCTGCTGGTCATGACTATTAGTAGCAACTCCCCTATATACCTGCAATCACAGGAGAGAATCCAGTGAGTCTAATCTTCAACTAGAAAATCTTCAATTGAGTTCTTAATAAATCCATTCTTATCTGCTTTCCTCCCTTGACATTCTTCAATTACATCTAAAGGACTTAAATGTTTGCTTTTTCCAAAGGACTATGCATAGTTTCTCTCTCTTAAAAAATAGGGATTACTTTCTGTAGCAATCTCATATTCTAATCAGTGGAGCTCATTGTTCAGGCTTGGTTCTGCTTGCCTAGGCAGTATCATCATTAAGCATTTATAGAGCACTTTAGACTTATTTACTATTTACGAACTTATCATATCCCTGTAAGGTAACTTATTAAAGTGGTATTCTATTATAAATGAGAAAATGGAGGTCCAAGGTCACAGTGCTAATTTGGATGAAAAACTCAAAGTCTCTGAATCCCAGTTTAATGTTTAAATGAAAATTCTTTCCTAAAAGTCAAAAAATCAAATGTGTTAAAACTTAATTCAGTTCTTACTGGACAATAATCAGTCACTTTTAAAAAAAAAATTAGCAATTGTGAAAAATCAGTTTCTTAGGTTTATGAAAATAATTAACATTTGTGGAATAGTTTAAGGTTATATTCAACTATATTACTGGATTTTCATAGCATTTTGAGGCAAGTGTTTTTAGATGAGGAAAATATGTCTTAGAGAAGGTAACTTGGATATGGTTATATATCTAATAAACTTAGAAAGTAGGATTTGGGACCAAATCTCTACATAATCTAAATTTAACCATCTTTTCATTATTTCCATGCTACCTATCCTATATCAGACTGCTTCAATTAAAAATACAGATATTGCTATATCATTTAAGAAAACCATATGTCTCTACCTATCATTTTACCAGTACAACCTTGTTTGAAAAAGACTGTGAATATTATATATTTCTGTGCTTCAAGGATTCATAATTTCATTGATATAGATAGGTACTCTCTCTCCTGGTGCATTTTACAATCCCTCCATACTACATAAGAAACCATTATGGATTCTGTGTCCAAAAAAAATAATCATTTCAAGCCTGACTTCCAAGAGTTAAATTCAATGAAGCCAGAGATTGTTTCCTTTTATGGTCAATATACATTTATTAAGTGCCTACGATATGCCCTACTCTGTATAAAACTCTAGGGATACAAAGAGTTAAGTGCTTTGCCCTAAAATAACTCATAAGCAAAGAGGAAGATAATATGAAAACAACTACATACAGAGAACCATATAGGTTGATTTATATAAACTTACAGAATAAGTGGAAAATAGTAAACAGAAGGAACACCTTAGAAAAAAAGGCTTGCTGAAGGAGGGATTTTAGCTGATACTTGAAGAATGCCAGGGAAGCCAGGAAGTGGAAATGATAGTGCCCAATACATAGTTGTGTCTTAATAAATGCATGATTTATGGAATTTATTATCTTATTCTTAGTAGAAGATACATAGATGGAACAGTAGATTCTACACTGAGCCCAAAGTCAGTCAAAACCAGTCTCAGAAACTTATTAGCTATGTGTAGAAAGTTGACAGAATGAAGTGACAATCATATTAGAGACTTGATGACTAGATACTAATTAATAACAACAATAATAATAAATTTGGGGCAGCTAGGTGGAGCAGTAAATAAGAGTAACAGCCCTGAATTCAGGAGAACCTGAGTTCAAATCTGGCCTCAGACACTTAACACTTCCTAACTGTGTGACCCTGGGCAAGTCACTTAACCCCAATTACCTCAGCAAAAAACTAAAACAAACGAAAAAACCCAATAATAATAAATTGGCATTCACTTAGGTTCATGAAGTACTTTTATAGCTTTTATCATGATTTGAGCTTCACAACATTTGAATAGTTCTTTATTGTTTAGGTGGTATCATCATTAAACATTTGTAGAGCACTTTAGACTTATTTACTAGCTAAGAATTTACCGTATCCTTGAAAGATAACTTGTTATAGTGGTATTCTATTATAAATTAGAATATGGATACTAAATTATTTGTCCAAAGTCACACTGATAATTTGGACAAAAAAACTAAAAATCCCTGAATTCCAGCTTAATGTTTAAATGAAAATTCTTACCCAAAAGCCAAAAAGTCAAGTGTGTCAAAAACTTTTAGCTCAATTTTTACTGGATAATAGTCAGACTTTTTTTTTTTAATTTTAGCAATTGTGAAAAAAAAAATCAGTTTTTTGGGTTTAGGATGATATTATTTATACAACACTTTCTGGTTATATTCAATTCTAAAACTGGATCCTCATAATAATTTTTTGAAATGAAATTGCTTTCTCTTTATTTTTTGAAGGGAAAGAATTAATGACCAATGTTAACATGGAAATTATCAATGGCTTCCCATGACAAAATATTTCTCTATTCTGTTTCTCTATTCTATTCTAGCTTTCAAACACACTTGAATCTTCTATATGAAAATCATCATCATTTACTCATTTAAAATTTTAAAAAATAAAATATTTCCTATTTGACTTGACCCTAAATTCCAATATCATAATGTATCTATGTCATCCTTATTTACAACATATAGAGTATATTATATTGAATCTGTATTATAATAATTTCCACATCTATGTATCTTTAAGATTTTTGAGGAATTTATATTTTAAAGAGTTGAATCTGTATAATTACATAAAATAGCAATTTATATGTCCTTTTTTTTTTCTTTTGGGGGAGGATAAGGCAACTGCCTGAAAATGCTGCAGCCAATCCCACTACTGATTAGCACAAGACATTCATTCTATTCAGATGTAATATTGGCTAATTCACCTCCCCTTAATCAATCTGATGTCTCTCCTTTCTCAAGGATACCCCACATTGCTGCTAAATTGATGTAGACAACCAATCACCTCAACTCAAAACTATTAAACTCAAGTCATCTAGTAGATGACCCACCAATAATAGGGACTCCAAGCATGCACAAGGGCGGTGTAAGGCAAAAATGAGCTGATAGTTGTTAAGTCCTTTGCAAAACTTAAAATGTTATATAAATTTTAATAATATTAAATATAGTAAACAATATTGTTTAATTATTTAAATATTAATGTTCTTGATATTAAGTATTTAATATCATTAATTATAATAATAATACCATCAATATACAGCATCAGGCCTCTGATAATGACTTCATTTCTCAGTCTTCTGCTCTCCTACTGAGTTCAAGTAATGTTAATAGAGCAATAGGGGGTGCACTGGTAAATGTTTCTTGTGTGCGCACACACTTTTAAGTTTAATCTTCATTATTATCAATTTTAAAGTCTACACAATCAACTATACAATGAATTAAATCCTGGTTTTTAGTAACTACTGATTTCTGAAGTGAAAATATTCATATTGGAAATTTAATGATTGGAACTTGTAAGATATTTAGAGCTAATCCAGGAAAACCCCTACATGTACCAACAATTCACATTTCTATTGTGACTTAAGAGTAAGAAAACATGATCTTTACAATTACAGTGTTAGATAGATTTTGCAAGTGTTCTTATCTCTATTTTATAGATTAGGAAATGGAGGCCTTCTGAAGTTAGTGGTGTTGCAATTGGTAGAGCTAGGTTTCCAACCAGGTAGATACCGTGTCTCTACCAACCTCTTTTCTGTCATTTCTTTTCCATTGCAGTTATCAGAGAAGTAGAACTTGTATTACAGTACATGGAGGTAACTTTTCCAAAGTTCCAATCCAAATCGGAAAGAAAGAATAAACAAAACCAAAATCAGCTTCATGCATATGCTCTGAAAGCTATAAAATAAGCAATACAAGTGAACTTGGTAATTATTATCATCATTTTTATGATTGTTATCTCTAATTTCCAAGCTTCTGGTTTGAAAATGCCTTCCTTGTCATGATTCCCCACTCCCTACCTCCTACCCTACCACCCTCAATGCTAGAAAAGATGCAGGTGCCCTACAATGACAATGAGATAATATTGAAGGAGTATAAGGAAAAAGTAGGCTTCATGCTAGATTTCACACCCATCCAAATGTCACTCCCAAAATTTAAAAACCAAACTTTTCTTTTTTAAAATGGATAGGTTGGTTATTTAAAAAAATAATAAAACCAAACTTATTTGAATTTTAATTATTTGGGATAATTTTCTTAAATTTGGTTAGTTCTGCTTATTCTTTGGCTAATTTCCCAGACACTAATTCCAATTTTTTGGGACCTAAGTTTATTACTGAATATAATGCTCTGTATTCAGGATCTGACTTGTGTCATATGTGCTTATTTGTTATTATTATTGTTATTATTTCCAACTTGCTGCTGTGTATTTTTACACAGCTGCCTCAGCTAAAGTTGTCAAATGATCATAACTATCCTTCTGCTCCTACAAAGCACTCATTAAGATGTTCACAGCTTCTAATTTATTAACTAATGTCTTCACCAACCTCTCCATTGCTTTTGTTGTGTAATTTTCCACTCAGTATTTCCAGCAACATCTTCAGAAAATAATTGCGGGTGTATAACTTAAATTTATCCACAAAGTTTCTCTTCTTCATTCATTCAGAATCAGATTAGAAGATTAGAAGATCTAATCCCTGATTTTAGGACTTGATTATGGTTCAAAGTGAAGTTTAGCTCACCTCAAAGATGGATTCTTCATCCCAAAATTATCAAAGAATGCCTTAATGCTAACTAAGGGGCTATAAATCATTTTCTGATTCCCTTGTCCCTGGTTCTCTGAAATTTTAGAGTTGACCCTGCAAGTGCACATAAGAAATAAATTAATTGTCATAAAGAAAGTTTATTCAGAGCATAACAATATTTTGGTGTCATAAAGTTGTTATATGTTTATAAGAAATCAAATAAGTTAGAAAGAGCTTTTGTTCTGTTTCTTGTTAACCACAAATTTTGTTTCAATTATAGTTTTTGGAAGAGACACAAATGTATCATATTCTGCTTCCACTTTGCTTTTCATTTTGATTTGATTGAGGACAGGACTAAAAATCATGATTCTTAAGATAAGTAGTTATAAACAGAATAAAAGCAAGTTCAGTAAGAATGAGATCTGTTTCTCCAAACTCTTCTGACATGGTTGACTGGAAATCAATTCAGTTTCTGGTTATTTAATAGATCAATTAGCTCATCTTTTACTGGATCATCATCACTGATTTTTTTTCTAGGTCAATGTAAAGAGTTGTTATCGAAACCTCACTCATTTGGTGTAGATAATCAATAATTATTATTTCAACTCTCACCTTTTTAAGATGTCTCTTTAACCTTCTTCCTTTTTTTCCACTACTATACTGATGCCTTCCCACTCTCTTTCCAAATCACACATTTTGTTACTTAACATCCTGAATTTTGGAATATTTCAATAGGAAGGCAACATTATTTTTTTAACTATTCAATGTGATTCCTTGACAATATTCTCTTAATACTGAATATGTGCAAATATTTAGGGAAATAGTTTTGTAACATAAATGATTTAGAACTTTTGAAAGTGATGAATTTGCCTATTTTTATCACCATAATCTATGTGTTTATTGAAAATCTATAATATGTCAGGGCCCAGTGAAAAGATATTGAAACATAATCAGTGCTCTCAAAAGTTTTAAACTTACTTGGAGAAATAGGGTATACATGGTATAGACTCAATAAATGTTTCTTAGGAGAGAAAACAATAAAATAGAATGAATGTAGACTTAAATGTAGAAGGTGACTCCTCAAGGGTCACCTAATCCAAACTCCTCATTTTGTGGATAAAGAAACTGAGGCCTAAAAAGGTAAAATTATTTGTTCAAAGCTACAATCAGCAGAGGATACTAAGCCATGTCTCCTGGTTCTAAAGCAGTATTTTTGGCCACTACTTTTTTTCATTTTCCTCCCTCTACCTTTCCTTTCCTTCCCTTAACTCCCCCTTTATCTTACCACCCTTTCTTTTAATATCTTCACCTTCTTTTCTGTCCTTCCCCTCCCCTTTTTTAACTTTCCCCTTATCTCCATTTCCTTCCCCTTCCTTTTCTTTTTTTTCCGCTTTCCTTTTCCTTACCTCCCCTTTCCTCACCTTGTTTCCCCTCCCTTTCCCCCTTCATCACCTTTCCTCTTCTCCTTTTCCTTCCACTTCTCTTTCCTTCCTTTCCCTACCTTCTTCTTCCCTTCCCTTCCTCAGTTAATTCCAAATATAGTATGTAAAAAAAAATTAATGTACAATAAGTCAGGAAAGTTCAATTGGATTCAAGTTGTAAAGAGCTTTAAGTGCCAAAAAGAAGAGTCTGTATTTGATCCTACAGTTAATAAGGAAGGAGTTACTAGAATTTATTTAGTAGAGTAGTAATATAGTCAGACCTGCACTTTAGGAAAATCATTTTGGCAATTCTATGGAAGATAGATTGGAGAATTTAGAGACTGGAAACAGGGAGAGCCGTTCAAACAATTAAAAAAGTTAAGATTAGCATTTTTATCTCTCCTTAGAAAAGATTTCCTAATAATTTAGAATTTGGCATCTAACATGCTTTTATGGATGAATTATCTTCTTGAAATACATTCTTCAGTGGTATAAATCTTGACTTTGCTTTGGTTGCTCGCTCTGAAAACTGTGCATATGCCACGCCATTCCTTGACTCCTCCATAGAGTATCAGGAGAACATTTTCTGATCTCTTAATATTTTATAAAAATCATTGCAGCACATACCTACATATAGTTGATTCATCAAAAAAAAGATCGTTCCAACAGTGGAAAGATCACTGAATCTTATGTAGGAATACATGGATTTCAATCATGATTTAATAACCTATTACCTTGGACCTTTAACCTCTATGTAACTCAGCTTTCTCATCTTTTAAACAAGAGGGTTAAATTAAATGGTCTCTTAAGTTTCTCACCACATCTACCTTTTCAATCCTATTAATAATTTACTATGTACAAGATATTATGACCTTGGCAATGTCTTTAATAAATGACCTCAATGATGGAATTTATAACACTTGTATTCTCATGTACCTAATAGTAGCCTGCTTAAATCCAACCATGCATTTCTACTTTGTCCTTTTATTCATCCACAATTCTGATTGTTCATAGATCTTGGTTTTCTATGATTTTCCACAGAAACAATATTGGTACCAAAAAAAGTTTTTGGTTGGTATCTTTGTTTTATGTCAGGCAGTAACCTGAAATCATAGAAAGTTCCACACAGTTCTCCCAAGGCAATCTAGTCTACTCGACATTTCTTGCTCAGTTCTGGAACCATATTATTTTCTGTCTTCACACCATGTCCAAGGTATGCATTTTTTGCATATATGTGTGTGTGTGTGTGTGTGTGTGTGTGTGTGTGTGTGTATAGGCAAGCATGATTTATTAACTCAGTGAGCTATTATCTATTCATCTACCTACGTTATAATTTTGGCAATATGCATCTTTCCTTCTTTTATTTTTATGTGAATTAATACTTTTGAATGGGATTCTCTCAATGAATAGTCCATATAATACTATCATTCACAAATAGGACCCACTGGACAAACTAATAATCTCTAAATTACTTATCTTCCTTGTGCCTCAGTTTCCTTATATGCAAAATGAACATTTGTTTTAGATGGTTTCTAAGACACCTTGCAATTCTACCTCTCTGGCTGTATGATTGAATTACTATGATGAACTCCCAGCTGAGTGAGATGAGAAATGCAGATCTGTAAATTACCGCCATATAGAATCATTTGGGCATTCAAAGCCTTAGTAATTGGACCACATTCAATAATGTGTAAGAGGAAGGCCCTCAACCTAGATAGTCCTGAGTCTAAGATTGATGTAATATATCCACTATGCCAATCTGACTCTTACATATAAACTAGCACTCAATAAATATTTGTAGAATAGATAAAAGTATTGCTAGCTTTTCAGCATTTAAAAAATAGCTTGAGGGAAGAAGTAATCTTTGTTTCTGAAACTTTTTAAAAGGGATTTGATCATCATCATTAAATGGTACAATATTTATTAATTTGATGTTCCAAGTCATTCAGCATTTCCCTTCTCATAATGTTCAGTGCACAATCCAGTGTTCCTTGGTCAGCACTGTAATGACAATAAACAGATCAACAATGAAAATGTTATATACTAGGAAATGAAGAAGTCAATAATTAAATGGAAATATGGAAAATAACTACAAATTCTCCAAACCAAGCTAAACTAATACAATTATCTGAGTGAAGAAAAGTTTGTGGTGATCAAAAAGAGGATGCCAAACAATTGGGGGAAAATAATAAGTGTAAATTATTAATAGTAACAAATAATTGCAATAATTAATAATAACATATTGTAATAATTGATAATGAATTATTACAATAAGTATATAAATAATAATGATAAATGATTATCCAATAAAGATTTCTGTGAGTTTCAAGGAGTTATTCCAGTGTGTTTGTGTAGGCTCAGGAAGGAAGAACTCTTTTGAATCTAACTTATTAGAATCCAGAATCACAGAAGCTGAGACTCTCAAGTTTAGGAGTAGAGGAGCAGTTAGGTGACACCATGGATAGAGCACTAACCTTAGAGTCAGGAGGACCTGAGTTCAAATGCTGCCTTAGTCATTTGTCATTAAACTAGCTGTTTAATGACCTAAGTGACATGTCACTTAACTCTGATTCACACACACACACACACACACACACACACACACACACACACACACACCACCACCACCACCACCACCACCACCACCACACAAAATTAAATTAAAAAGGAGTGTCAAAGGTCATTTATCCAAACTGTACCAAGGCATTAATATCCTCTAAAATATTCACAAAAAGTGATTTTCCTCATTTCATTTGAAGACCTCCAGGTATGAGTAGCTCACTACTTCATAAAGCAGCTCATTCCACTTTAAATAAGTCTAATTGTTGGAGGTTTTTCCTCTTTTATATCAAGTTGCATTTCTTCAATTTTCCCTCTACTATTATTATATATTGTGCTAATCTCTTGGATGAAATAAAACAAATCTATTCCATACAATAGCCTTTCAAGTGCTTGTGGATAGTTATCTTGTTTTCCCTAAGTCTTTTCTCCAGACTAAAGTCTCCAGAGTTTATATGGCATAGCCCTCCATCCCCCTAATACCTTGGTCACCCTACTTTAGGTACACTTCAATTTGTCAATGATTATGATAAAATAATGTCACTCAGAATTCAACATGTCCTTTCAAATTAGGTCTTACTTCAATCACCAGTAATTTGGTATCACTATAAGAACTAAATTACAACCATAGTACCATTGTATGATATAAGATTTGGACAGAGGAGGGAAAAAATGAATGATAAAGATTACTATAGTAAAAGGAAAAGTTAATAGAAAAATGAAAGGAAGATTATAAATAAAATAGAAGAAAGAAGAAGACAGTTGGGAAATGATTAAATGTTAATTATAATGTACTTGGGTACCTAAGATTATTTATCCATATTACATATTCAATAATTGTAATCAATGAAGTCGCTTTCGCCAGCAATAAATTGGTGGAAAGGGCTCCTTTGAATGGAACACTCATCATATTCTGCTAAAGGCAGTCAATCACCATGCTCTGAGTAGGATAGGAGAAGACCGAATGACATCTCATTTAATTTCAAGTGACATGTAGCTTACCTAAAGGACTATACTCATTGATAAATCATCCCTATTTCATAGACCTCCTCTTCCTATTATTTCCAACTTCATACACTAGGAGAGAATCCATTCCTATTTCATAAAGTCAGGAAATTCTGCCACTATCTTTCCACCATTATTTATGTCACAGAGACAATGCAATACATAGGAAATGTGGATTGATTTAGTATTACTTAGGTTCAAATCCTGGTCTGGCTACTAACAACCTATGTGGCAAGTTGTTTAACCAAATTGATCCTCAATTCATCTGTGAAATGAAAGATTTAAATGAAATAGTTAAGAATATAAAATCCTATACAATCTTTGGGTAGAAAATGTATTTTATTCCTTTATTTTTTCCAAAAGAAACAAACCAACCATCTCTTGACCTTTTAGTTTTTAGTCACAAATCAGATGCTAGTTATTAGAACTCACTAGCAATATCTGTGATAACCATTTCCAAAATTGAGTATTAACGGCAAAATCCTAAGTCACACATGCTGGCAAAGCCAGGGAAGAGTTAGTTCAAGTAATTTTTTTTTAAATTCTGTAGCCCTTCTTAGACAACATATATACATACATATACATGCACACATACATAAACCCACGTTTTCTATTTCCCCTTAGAGTCTGTGTATCAAGTCATTACAAAAATCTATTCTGAATGCAGAGCAGACATTACTTTGCTGTTGTTTCAAATCTCACTATCTATACAATTTAATGCATTTATACACTTTCAAAAAATAGCTAAAGCACTAATCTCTATCAAGGAGTAATGGCCCACAAAATTTCATGTTTTATCTTGGAACTGTGTTTGAATTAGAAGTCACTGGGGCTTTCTATATCTTCCCATTACTTAACATATCCAAAGTTGACTTTATTTTATTTTTATTTTATAATATGTAGATTAGCTTCCAAGCCAAAAGCATTAAAACCCCTGCAAAATGTGAAGTTTAAAAGGAATTTAGCAAACTGGGCTGAATGACAAAACCTTGAATCAGGAAATTTCTTGCCAAGACTCTGGCAGGTATTAATCTAGTCATGGTAGTAAGCATGGTCACCTAGAATAATTCTAATATACTTCAGTATGGTGTTTATTTTTCCTGTCAGCTGAATGCTTCAAAACAATCTGAAAATAAAATGTTATTCCAAAGCCATAGCTCTGAATGAGATAAGGCTAGGATCAACCTTGGTAACAGAACTGAGAGGAAATGAGGAAGCAGGGATTGAGTTTCTTGGCTTCCAAATGCCTGGATCTTGAAGTGTTAGGATTGAGGCAAGTACCCTATTCTATAAAGACGGAAACTGCTGCAGAAAAATCCTAGACATATATCAGAGTTCACTATCAAACCCACTCATTACTATTCCATCCACGTCTACCCAATATCCATCCTCAAACCAAAATAAATTTGTTTCTTAAGAAAGTTAGAAACAAGATGGTATGGTTAAAATAATACTGAATCTGAAGTTTTGAATCCTAGCCTCATTATTATCTCTGTGTTTTGAATTTATTACTTTCTTCGTTTTTCAATTTTCTCACTGTGAAGTGGGAAAATTCAGGATAGATGATCTCTAAGTAATCTTCCATTTCTAAATTTTATGATCCTATGCTATACACAAGTCAGATAAATAGTACAGTAGATAGAAAGTCAGTTCTAAAGTCAGGAGTACTCAAATTCAAATCCAGCCTCAGACACTTTCTGGCTATAGACGCCTGGGCAAGTCACCTCACTTTCTTTACCTCAGTTTTCTCATTTGTTAAATGAGCTGGAGAAGGAAATGGCAAAACATTCCAGAATTTTTGCCAAGAAGTCCCTAATGGAATCATAAAGAATTGAACAACTAACACAACTCAATAACACTGACAAAATGTTATGCAAGATGTGAAACTAGGGAAGAAGAATTAGTCAAGAATTCTTTCTGGCCCAACTTAAAGAGATTATGAGAGATAAAATGTGTTCTCTCTTTTGTCACTTTCTCATCCAAAGCCCAAGGTTAACCAAGAACCTTCAGTGTGGTGCCCCACCCAGTTATGCCCATGAAGACAGTGGACACAGATACTGTGGAGCCTTTAGAGCAGTAGTCCTCAAACTTTTTAAATATGGAGCCAGTTCACTGTCCCTCAGACTGTGGGAGGGTCGAATTAGAGGAAAAACAAAAACTCACACTCTGCCTCCGCCCCCCATCCCATTTACCATAACCAGGTGGGCCGCATAACCGTCCTCAGTGGACGGCATCTGGCCCGTGGGCCGAAGTTTGAGAACCCCTTCTTTAGAGCTTGGTTAGACATTAAAGACACAAAGGTAGTCTACTGTATTTTGAGCCATACCCAATCTCTTTGAATTTCCACTAGATTCCAATAACTTTGAGAGAGTGAAGTCAAGAACTTTGTCTGACTCAGCCTCACTTAAATCCAACTTTTCTATGAGTCAAAAGACATTAGCCATGCCATTTTACCTACCACCTCAAAGTAATGGAGAAGTAATGAAGAAGCACATATAAATACATGAGGAGCTGTCATTGCAACCCTGTACACATCTTTCCACTGGACTAAAATATTAGTGGGATTCATCAGTCTAGCCTTTTTTTGATGGACTGCACTGCTAATTTCCTGGTGGAAGTGATAAAAATAATGTGGAAATTCAGAAGATACTAAGGAAAAAAGGAAAATTTCACAGAGTTCACCTGCAGGATAGTATATTCATCTCTAAGAAAGCAATGTTTTATTCCATCAAAAGTAAAGTTCAAGCAAAGCTTAGAGATGCAGGATTCTTGGATCTGTAAGGCCAACAAAATTCAATTTTATGCTGATAGTAACAATCCAAAGTGCTTTTATAATGCCTTGAAGGTTATTTATGAGCCAAAGATTTATCGTGTATCTAAGCTATTCAGGGCTGATGGAGCCATGATAAGAACATGATCCTGGGGAGATAGGTTGCACACTTCCATAGTATTCACAATAGATTATCATTAATTAATGCTGAAGCCACTGACTGTATACCTCAAGTTTAAATCAATTCTTTTAATTGAACTTCCAACTTAAGAAGAGATTAAATGACTCTTCTCATGTGGCAAAATGCCTGGTGCTGATTCTCTTTCAACTTAGATTTATAAGGATGGGGGTCCACTGCCCATACAAAATCTTACTGAAATTTTCCAAGTTGTCTGGCAAGATGTTATGTCTCCATTGCTTATTTCTAATAAAAGTAAAGGAAATTTCTATAAAGAGTAAGGTTACAGTGAGTGATACATGATTAATTTTTGTTCTCAGATGATTATGCACTTAATGCAGCCTCTGAGGCTTAGATATAACAATTAATACCAAAAAAGCACAAGTTCTCCACCAACCAGGACCACATTATTCATACATGCAGCCATTGGTTACAGAAAATGGAGAATTATTGAATGCTATGGATAAGTTCACCTACCTTAGCAGCATATTTTCCAGGGATGTGCACATTAGATGATAAGGGTAATATGCACATTGCTAGAGGTAGTTTAGTTTTGGGGAAAGTTTGATGGAAAATATGTACTAAACTGAAGGTATACACAGTCATTATATTGATCTCATTGTTGTATGTCTGTGGAACCTGGATATTATACCAGCATCTAGTCAGAAAACTGAAGCTCTTGTCATGGCTCATGTTTGGGAGATCCTATACCTGAATGCTCTAGAAAAGTTTAAAATCTAGATGTTCAGATCTTTAAATACATATGGCAGCTTTTTGGGATTTATTGGACACTGGAAAAACAATAATTCCTGCTTTGTGGGGGGACATAATTCACAAAAAACAATGGTTACCTCTGATATTGTGAATGTGTGTCTACAGAGACCTTCTTTTGCAGAGGTCTCAATTCCTTTTTTAAAAATCACGAATTATTTTTAATGTGAACAAAGAAGTAGAATCAGTTTGGAAATGGCAGCAAAGACTACAATGTATTAATGCAATGAAATTATTTTATAGTAAGAAATGACAAATATGATGAATTCAAAGAAACATGGGGAAAAGTTTTTTGAATAGACATAGAGTGAAATAATTAGAACTAAAAGAAGAAAATACGCAATTGGCAAGTATATTAAAAATAAAAGGATGACTAAAATAAAATTTCAGAATTACAGAAAACTAATATTGAATCCAGAAACAGATAAGCAAAGTTGCAGAAGGTATGGGACAATAGGACAGAATATTATATATGTCACCAAATGTAGTCATTGTTATCAGGCATATTTGGTTTTCCATTATTTGTTAAAAGGGAAGGTTTAATTTGGGGGAGAGAGATGAGAAAATGACTTTTATGATCAAAAAAGCAATTTCAATAACATTTCAGCTTTTCAAGTTTACAATTAGAAGAATTGGAAGTTTAGTAGCCAGACAAGGGGCCCTTGATGGAAGGGAAAGCCAGAGTGAAAACGAATTCCATCTTCAGAATCAATTAGGTTTGGTGTTTACAGTAATATTTTTAGCTCTATGAGCCCAAAGTTCTCATCCTATTCTTTATTCAGGTAGTGGCTTTAAGTATCATGTAGCTTGATAAGTTGAAGTGAATTTTCTGTGTGGTTAATAAGCTCTCTCAGCAATATTAATGAACAATGACCTTGCACTGAGACAAATGCTCTATAAGTGTTTGTCTCTTCATTACTGCCTTAATATCTTAGAGCTTCCACTCATCTTGATCATTGTGGCTAAGATTCCAGCTTCATTAAAAATAAGTGAAGGAATAGCTGCATTGTCACCCCACCCCTCAAAAAAGTGACCTGGTATAAAATTCTATGATATGTATTTTATTAAGTTACATCTTTCCATATGTATTGATCTTGACATGAAGGATTCTAAATGAATCCAAAGAAGGTCTCAAAACAGGTTAGCCAAAAATATTTACTGAGAAGTTATATCCTGAGCACTTAGATACAAAAGAAAACTGTTAAGAGACTTTCTGAGAATGTATACTTTGAAATAAGCTTTTTGTAGATTGATTTTTCAGATTGTGATTTTGTAGATTCTTTTGTAGATTTTGTAAATTTTTGTACTTTACCTTCTATATATCTGCATAGGAAAAATTTACAATAACGTGTCTCCTTATTGAACAACTTTAATCCCTTTATTTCAAAGATGAAGACATAAAGACCAAATAGGTTGAATGACAGCCTAAAAGTCTAAAACATAGTAGACATAAGAGGTAGTATTTGACTCTAGATCTTATAATCCAATAACAGACACACAGTGAAAATTACTTTTCTAACAATAAGTCTTGGAGGAGAGTTCATCAGTGGGATTTGTGACAGGATGTTAGAGATGATTTGTTGATGTTAGCTAGAAAGGACATTCTCAGTTCAAAACTGTTTGGACATTAAAAGGGACTACCTTCAAAATGAAATCTATGAGTGTGTTAACACTCTGATTACAAATCCTCTGCTCAGCTAAGTTTAATGGTGCAAGCAGATAGAAGGCTGGGTTTGGAGTCAGAATGACCAGAATCCTAATTACTAAGTACACATTTAAGACATATATTTGTCATGTGATTCTGGGCAAGTCACTTAACTTTTCTGTCCTTCAATTTCCTCCTTGGTTAATGGAAATAAAAAATAGCACCTATTTTGTGAGGTCATTATGATAATTAAATCAAATAGCATACATAAAGTTCTTTGCAAACCTTAAAGCTCTATATAAATGTTAGTTATTATTACTCACCTAGTCTAATGCCTCTCTCTCTAACAATGGATACCCTCCCTTTTTTTTTGCTCTCCTTCTTTTTCACTCCTTCTGTTTCCCCCTAGCCATATTTTGTGAATGCCCATTCATATACTTTGATTTTGATTCCTGAGTCGCTTCAGTTCTCAACTGAGATATATAAAATATAAGTCCTGTGCTTTTTGCAGGAATCTAAATGTATTTTGAGTATTAATGCCAAAAATTATAATTTCATTTATAATAATTCTGATCAATTTACATTTTTGTTTTAAACTAGAAATTTCCTTGAAAATCCACACTCTAGCTAGTCCTTATGTAAAAACCATTGCTTTTCCCAGGCAAAAGCTATACCTGTCATATTTAAATTCAGGCAGGCACAAACCCTATTTGGCAAATGTAAAAGATTTCAGGAGTTATTTTATGTGAAGAGTTAAAAACAAATTCTGAATCACTCTAGTATTTGTAATAGTCCTTATTCTCAAAAACTATTCCAACTTGTGAACCTTCTGCCCAAGTAGACTGGGAAAGAAGCTCACTTTGTTCTTGGGGAGGGAACACAATTATGCAGAACTCTGTAGTTATAAAGTCCTTCAAAATTATTGAATAATGATTTATTTTAAAGCAGAAGCTCTTAACCGGACATCCTTACACTTATTTTTTTTAATATTTTATTACTTTAGTTCAATATAATTTATTTCCTTGGTAATTCTATCTATTTTGTTTTTATGCATTTAAAAACATTATTATGAGAAAAAGTCCACAGTCTTTACCAGAATGCCAAAAGGGTCTTTGACACACATAAAAAAATTAAGAAGACATTTTTAAAGACAAAGATATTGAACCTGTGCAAGGTAAATGGAAAAGATGTACTACTAACTTTTCTATTACTTTAAGATACATAAATCAATAATTCTGACTATAGGAACTACTTGGAAGTTTCTGGATTAGTCATTGAATAATTCCTGACTTTCATTTTTACTTTTGCTAATCATCAAAAATGTTATTTGAAATGTATAAATTGGTGGTTTGTATATATATATATATATATATATATATAATTTATATAATATTAACACATTGTATATGTTTATATATAATATGTTAATATTAAATATATAATAAAATTGTATTTTTTACCTTAACTGGGAATGAAATTCAAGTCACAGGGTAAGATTTTGCTTTTTCTCCCCTAGAATATCTCTCCTCATTTATGTTTATTCATTAGATTCTTGTCTTATATTCTGTTTCCCTTCCCTTTCTACCCTAAGGACAGACACACACACACACACACACACACACACACACACACACACACGCATGCATGCATGCAAACACACAACCTCTCATTATTCCTCTGCAAGAATTAATCAAATAAAATTGCCCTTGCTACTGAAAAAGCATGCTAAACAATTGTCATCCCTGTAACTCACCAGACCAAAACTCCCTTCCTTGACCAATTCTCCACTACAAGTGCTGTCTCCTTTTATTAATCCAAAATACTTGAGCAGGGATATCTATATCCTTTACGCCTAACAGTCCTTGGCTCATAGTAGGTTATAAATAAATGTTGTTTTAATCCTTGAAACCTTGGGAATTCATTCTTTTTCATACAAATTAGAAATTCATCTATAGCTGATATTGTTAAATGTTAAAGTTCAACACTTTGGATTAGAATAATTATCCACAATTACCCTTGTATACTACATGAGTATTGGTTTAACAAACTGGTCTAGACCTATTCGTGATCATGCTCTTCATTTTATGAATTGATATGCTTTCCTAATTACCAAGTAAAGAAAAAAGCAGATTTCAGTTGATTAATGATAACATGCCTTAGTATCTGATGTCACATGCATAAATAAATTAGTTGTTCACTTGTTTATTTTTAGTCATTGATGCTGTCCTAAAGAGCAGACTTATTTTAGCCTGAAAGAGATAAAAGCACAAATGTACAAAAGCACAAAGTATTTTATTTTGTCATGAAACTAAAATTCTGTTGTTTTTCTGCTAAAACACCTCATTGACAAAAGCCCTAGAAGCCTCAGATGGCAGCTTCAAGAACTGTCACACAAGCAATAGTCATAGTTGTTTTTACTTTGCTTCGGCTTGTCAAACTCAGAGATGCTCTCACTTATTTCTTCTCTGCTTCATTTGTAATTTCTCTGCTAAGGTACATGAGTAACTATGATGAAGTAAACTCCCAAGTGTCAGAAGGAGGCTAGAAAGAAAGCTATCATGTGCACACACAAATCATTTTTATGCAGTGAGACTTGTCACAGTAAAGGACCTTCTTGCCATTTCTAGAACACCACTCAGCCCCTTTCTATCCCCACCCATCCACTTATACAGACATTCAGCTCTGTTGTCCTCCTCCTCCTCTGGGGAAGAATGGATAGGTCAGGCAGAAAGAGAGCTCAAAAATTCTGCCATAACAGAAAACTAATGTACTGAGACTAGATGGCCCAAAAGATAAGTAATGGGTTGTAAAGACAGATGCCTTTAGGTCACCAGTTCAATTTTGGTCTACTCCTGGAATGTCTCTGATATGTGTATACAATGAACAGTGGTGAATTGAAGTAATTATCTAGATAATTTATACCCTTCTTTTGTGTTAAATATACTTTCTGCCTCAAAAAAGTGAATTATCTGGATAATTTTCTCAGTTCTTTGCTTCATGAAGTAAGTGTAGCCATAGCTTTTCAAGTAATTGTCTTTGAAAGGCTCTTTGGAAATTGTTCTTGCTACTGCACAGGAATGAATGAAATGGATTGTGAGTTTGAACTATCACCAGTAACATTTTCAGCAGCCAAAACAAAGCCACAAATTTAACAGGTGTACATTTGTGAGAGAATCTTCAAGTATAGTGAGGTTTGCCTAAGAAGTATTTTAGCATTCCTTTTTTAAAAATTCCTAAGGTGTCAGGAAGAAAACACACTTTCTAGAATGAGTACATTAGTTAATGTCAGAATGCTATTCAGAAAACCCTTTTCTACATCTTTTATTAACTTTCTCTTTCTTGTTCCCCATAGGAGGAAGAAAGGCAGGGGGGAGGAGTAAAAGGGGAAACAGTAAGGTAAGGAAAAGGAAAGAAGGAAGGAAAGAAGGGGGGAAAGGAATGGAGGGAGGGAAAGAGGAAAGAAAGAATAGAGGGGGGAAAAAAAAGAAACTTTAAATTAAATGACGTGCTTATCTGCCCATACTAGAAAATCATCCCTTGGTCTTACAATCTCCTGAAGACCGTATTTTACCCTTCATTATAAATTTTTTTTCTTATTTATTATAAACAGTCTGCTTTTGCTACCTTTACTTTCCCATCCTCCACTCTCCTCAAATCCATTATCATGATATTTCACAGGGTCTTATGAAAAGAAGGAATGAAGAGAAGGACTGGAAGGCAAAAGAGAAATGATTCAGGTTTCACTTCTGGCATGTGCTAGCTGTGTGATCATGTACAAATTGTTTTACCTCTCTGAGTTTCAGGCTTCTTTTCTAGAAAATGTGGATAGCAATATCAGTAGCACCTACTTAATATAGTTGATGGGAGGATCAAATGAGATAATCTATATAAAGTACTTTGTAAAGAACTACAAATGTCAGCTATTATTGTAATCTAGTTTCTACCCTTACCACTTTATTGCAGCTGTCTTTTAAAGGTCACTAATGAATTCCTAAATCATCAAATTACTGTGGCCTTTCCTTCAGTCTTCAACCTCCTTGATCTTTTTGCACTATTTGACTCTTTTGTCCATTTTCAAAATCCTCTTCAATTGTGACATTTGTATGATTCCTAACTTATCTTAATTCTCTGGTTGTATTTATCTCCTACACTGGTTCTATCTCCTTCCCCACTAAAATATTGACACTACTCAAAGTTCTGCCCTTACTATTTTTCTTTTCTGTCCCTACACTTTTTAATGATTTTTTTTAATGATTTCAAATCAATTCAATAATTATTGGACTATTCTAGTGGATTAAATTATACAACTATGCAGATGATAACCAAGTCTTTGCTAAAGTTTATTTCCAAATTCCTCCTGAGAATCTTAATCTAGATTTTCCATTGAAATGTTCAAAACAAGTGCATTGTCTTTCTAACCAAATGTACTTTTATTTTATAATTATTTTTATTCTTTTTAAATTTATTTATTTTTAATACAGATTACTTTATGCATTATGTTAGGAGAGAAAAGTCAGAGCAAAAAGGAAAATCATGGAAAAGAAAACAGAAAAAAGAAGTGAACATAGCATTTGTGGATTTATATTCAATCTCCATAAATCTTTTTTTCTGGATGCAGATGGCATTTTCCGTCTACAGTGTTTAGGACTGCTTTAGATCACTGAACCACTAAGAAGAACCAAGTCTTTCCTAGTTGGTCCTCACATTTTCTTGCTATTATTGATTGCAATGTATTCCTGGTTTTGCTGGAATCATTCAGCATTAATTCATGTAAATCTTTCCAGGCCTTTCTAAAATCAGCTTGTTCACCACATTTTTATAGAACAACAATATTACTTATTCTGCCATTCCCTAATAGATGGGCATCTACTCATTTTCCAATTTCTTGCCAGCACAAAAAGAACTGCTACAAACATTTTTGCACATGTATTTCCCCCTCCTTTATGATTTCCTTGGGATACAGACCCAGTAGTAGCACTGCTGGGTCAAAGGGTATGCACAGTTTTATAGTTGTTTGGATTCCAGATTGATCTCCAGTTGGATCACTTCACAACTCCCTCAACAATGCATCAGTGTCCCAGTTTTCCCACATCCCCTCCAACATTTATCATTATCTTTTCCTGGCATTTTTGACAATCTGAGAGCTGTGAGATGTTACCTCAGAGTTGTTTTAATTTGCATTTCTCTCATCAATAGTGATTTAGAGGATTTTTTTTCATATGATTATAGATGGTTTTAATTCCATTATCTGAAAATTGTTCATATATCCTTTGAACACATCAATTGGAGAATGACTTGTGTTCTTATAAATTTGACACAGTTCTTTATATATTTTAGAAATGAGACCTTTATCAGAAATACTGACTGTAAAGATTTTTGCCAACTTTGTACATCTTTTTTAATTCGCTTGTGTTGATTTGGTTTGTGCAAAAGCTTTTTAATTTAATTTAATATAATCAAAGTTGTCTATTTTGCCTTTCATAATGTTCTCTGAATCTTTGGTCATAAATTCCTCCCTTCTCTAAAGATCTGATAGGTAAATTATTCCTTGTTCTCCTAATTTGTTTATGGTATCCTTTATGCCCCCAATATATCTATTATGACCTTATTTTGGTATGGGATATGAGATGTAGGTCTGTGAAGAGTTTCTAATATGATTTTCCAATTTTCCTAGCAATTTTTGTCAAATAGTGAGTTCTTATCCTAAAGCTAGAGTTAGAGGTTTATCAATTACTAGATTATTATAGGCCTTAATTATTATTCGAAGTGTATCTAATCTTTTCCATTGATCTACCACTCTTATGGGAATATTTAATTAATTTGTTTCCTCTTCTGTTAATCTGGGCAATTTATATTTTTGTAAATATATAACAAAATAAATTTTGGTTAGGTCAGACTTGTTGAGATACAATTGGGCAAAATATCTCTTAATTTTTTTTAATGTTTTTTTCATTGTAAGTTTACCCTTTTCATTTTTGATGTCAATGATTGGGTTTTTTCTTTCCTTTTTCTTAGTCAGTACCAAATGATTTTGATGACTGATGGTTTATGATAGTTTTAAGTTCAGTAATACTAAACCACAATACTTTGTAATTTTTATCATTAACTCTTGACCTTTGGTCATCCAGAAGATTTTTGTCATTATTTTTTTCTAGTTCTATAAAATAATTTTTGGCAGTTTGATTGGAATGGCATTGAACAAGTACTTACATTTAGGCAGAATTGTCATTTTTATTATATTAGCTCTGGCTCCCCATGAGTAATTGATATTGTTTAGATCTGACTTTAATTGTGTGAGAAGTGTTTTGTAATTGTGTTCATATAGTTCTTGGGTTTATCTTGGCAGGTAGACATCCAAATATTTTATTTTGACTACAGTTATTTTAAATGGAACTTCTTTATCTCTTGCCTGATGGGCTTTTTTCAGTAATAAAAAGAAATGTTGATGATTTGTGTGGATTTATTTTATATCCTGCAATTTTGCTAAAGCTGTGAATTATTTCCATTTTTGGTTTTCCAGGTTTGGGGATTATTTTCTAGGCTTCTTTAAGTATATCATCTGCAAAGAGTTATAATTTAATTTCCTCATTTCCTATTCTAATCCCTTTAATTTCTTTTTCTTATAGCTAAATTTGTATTTCTAATACAGTGTTGAATCACAATTATGGGTATTCCTGATCTTACTGGAAATGCATCCAGCCTCTAACCATTAGAAATAATGCTTGCTATTGGTTTTAAATAGATACTTACTATTTTAATGGAAGCTCCCTTTATCACTGTGCTCTCTAGTGTTTTTAAGAGGAATGGGTACTGTTTTGTTTTGTTTTGTTTTGTTTTCCAAAGCTTTTTCGCTTTTTCTACATCTATTGAGATTATCATATGAATTCTGTTGATTTTGTTATTGATATGCTCAATTATGGTGATACTTTTCCTAATATTAAACCTGCCCTGAATTTCTAGCATAAATCCCACTTGGTGATAGTGTTATTACTTTTTTATAAGTTGTAATCTTTTTGCTAACAACTTATTTAAAATTGTTACATGAATTTTGATTAAAGACATTGGCTTGAAATTTTCTTTCTCTATTTTGGCTTTTCCTAATTAAGGTATCAGTACCATAATTATGTCATAGAAGGAATCTGGTAGGACTCCTTCTTTACCTATTTTTCCAAATAATATATATAGTATATAATTAATTGTTCATTAAATGTTTGGTAAAATTCACTTGTGAATCCACCTGGCTCTGGAGATTTTTTTCTTGGGAAATACATTAATGGCTTATTCAGTTTCTTTTTCTAAAATGGGAATATTTAAATAATTTGTCTCCTCTTCTGTTAATCTGGGCAATTTATATTTTTGTAAATATCTATCCATTTTGGTTATATTGTCAGACTTGCTGCAATACAGTTGGGCAGAATATCTATTAATTATTTTTTAATTTATTTTTCATTATAAGTTTACCCTTTTCTTTTTTGATACCAATGATTGGGTTTTTTCTTTCTCTTTTCTAATCAAATTAACCAAAAGTTTATCTATTTTTGTTGTTGTTGTTGTTGTTGTTGTTGTTGTTTATAAAACCAACTCTTAGTTTAATTAATTAGTTAAATAGTTTTCTTAGTTTCAATTTCATTAATCTCTCTGTTGTTTCATAATTTCTAATTTGTTATTTAATTGGGGGGGGTATTTTTTTTCCTAGCTCTTTTTGTTGCATGCCCATTTCATTGGTCTCTTTCTCTATTTTATTCACATACTATTTAGAGATATAAAACTTCCCTTAATAAATGTTTTGGCTGCATCTCATAGGTTTTGGTATGTTGAATCATTATTGTCCTTCTTTTGGATGAAATTATGGATTGTTTCTGTGATTTGTTGTTTGACCCACTCATTCTTTAGCATTAGATCATTTAATTTCCAAAGGTTTATAGTTCATCTTTCCCGGCCCCTTTATTCAATATATTTTTATTACTTTGTGGTCTGAAAAAAGAAGCATACTATTTCTGCCTTTCTACATTTGATTGTAAGGTTTTTATGCCCTAATACATGGTCAATTTTTGTGTAAGTGCTATGTATTGCCAAAAAAAAAAAAAAAAAAAAAAAAAAAAGGTGTATTCCTTTCTGTCCCTACTCAATTTTCTCCAGAGGTCTATCATATCTAAATTTCTAGAATTCTACTAACCTCCCTCATTTCTTTCCTTTTTATTTTATGATTATATTTGTCTGATTCTGAGAGGGGTGTGTTGAGGTCCCCCAGTAATATAATTTTGCTGTCTATTTCTTCTTGTAACTGATTTAAAATCTTCTCTAGGAATTTGACTGCCCTATACATTTAGTATCATTACTACTCCATTGTTTATGGTACCCTTTATCAAGATGTACTCTCCTTCCTTATCTCTTTTAATTAGATTTGCTTTTACTTTTTTTACTTATCTGAGATCAGAATTGCTACTCCTGTTTTTTTTTACATCAGCTGGAGTATAATAAATTCTCTTTCAGTCTTTTACCTTTACTCTGTATGGGTCTCTCTATGTTAGATGTGTTTCTTGTAAATAATATATTATAGGATTCTGTTTTTTAATGTACTCTGCTATTTGCTTCTGTTTTTTTAAGAGAGTTCATCCCATTTACATTCACACTTAAGACTACTAGCTCTGTATTTATCTTCACCCAATTTTCTCCCCATATGTACTTTTGTTCTCTTTCCACCCTCTCCTTAGTAGTGTTTCGTTTTTACCCACCCCATTCACTACTTTTTCTCCTATCATCCCTCCCCCTTCTCTTAATAGCATTTTTTTTAATCTACCTCACTTGCTACCTTATCTTCTATTACACTTCCCCCTTCTCTTACCTTTTTTTTCCTAGTGTTTCTACTCTCTCTTCTGTCAAGCCCCTACCTTTTCTTTTCCCTTCTTTCCCTCCATTGTCATAGGTCTTTTGTACATTTTCATGTGATCTAATTTGTCCTGTTACCTTTCTCTTTCCTCTTCTTCCAGTACAGACCTTTTCCCACCTCTTAAAGTCTTTTTTGCTTTGATATCATCACATCAGAGTCCACAACCACACCCTCAATCCATGTGATGCCCCACTCTGTCTGCTTCAGTAACACAGTTCTCAAGAGTTACACATATCATCTTCCCATATAAAAATTTAAACCGTTTAACCTTTAAATAATATACATATTTTCCCCCTGTTTACCTTTCTATGATTCTCTTGAATTTTGTTTGTAGATTAAATTTTCTGTTTAGTTCTATTTTTTCAATAGAAATGGTTGAAAGTCTCTTACTTCATTAAAGATCCATTGTCTCCCCTGAAAGGTGATGCTGAGTCTCACTACGTAGTTATTTCTTGGTTGCAACTCCAGGCCCTTTGCTTTCTGTAATAAGGTATTCCAGGCTCTCTGATATTTTATTGTAGAAGCTGCCTTTTTGTCTGTCAACTTCAGTATTGTTTCCTTGAGATTATAGTTTGGGAGTTTCACAGCAATGTTCCTTGGAGTTTTCCTTGTGTAATCTCTTTCTGAAGGTGACTGATAGATTCTTTCAATGACTACTTCCCCCTCTATTTCTAGAATATCAGGGAAGTTTTCCTTGATGATCTCTTGAAGAATGCTAAATAGGCTCTTTTTTTTGGTAATGGCGTCAGGTAGGCCAATAACTTTAAAATTGTCTCATCCATCCTAGACACCATTGATAGAGTCATTACCTGAAGTGTACCTCTGATCATCATATCATTACCACGTTGAAAGCTACACACAAGCTACATATTGCTAATTTAAGCCATTCTACATTCTATCCTGTGGAATGAAAGACTTTCCAAGTGCTGGTTTCATTATCTCCCACTACTTCCCTTCTTGTACCTACACCATAACCAAATTGTTCTATTCTCTACCCAGTGAAAACCTTCCATATTCTAGACTGATGTTTCCCTTCACCTAGAATACTAACTACTGTCTCCAACTTTCATTTCCTCCTTTTTGACATTTTCCCTGCTAAATCCCTGACTAAAAAATGGCCTCCTCACCCTCAACCTCTGAATTGAAATGTTGTGTGTTTTTTACCTAATAACACAATGTGGTATTCATATAGCACTTTAGAGTTCACAAAGCATTTACCACACATTTACCACACATTTCTGTACAATGTACGGTCTCAGAAGACATCTTAAGGTCACTTTTATAACTATCATTAGTCCTAATTTATTGACAAGAAAATAGAATTTCAAAAAATCTCAGAGATCTAGCCCTAATCTCACAGCCAATAATTGTGAGAGACAAAATTTGAATCCAAATCTTCCTTTCTCAAAGTCCAGTGCTATACCATGATATTTCATTTAATGATTTGTGTGTGTGTGTGTGTGTGTGTGTGTGTGTGTGTGTGTGTGTATGTAGATGTTTTCTCTCCCACAGGATTATTAACTTCTTGGGGAGAAAAATCAGCCTTATTCATCCTTATATCTTTCCTATCAAAACAGCAATAAGTACTTAAAAGGAGCTTAATAAATGTTAATTAAAGCAATTAATATATCCCTGTATACTGTTTTTAACCTTTTAGTTTTTGAAATAATCGCTGTTAGCTATTGGATGTGGTATCTATTTCACTTGTCCCTATGCATTTAAATAGACAAGTCAATTAAAAACTTTTCCTTAAAATTCTCCAAGAAAACAAGTTTTTAAAGATAGTTAAAGAAGGTTCACAAAATGCATCATACCCCTCTCTTCCAGACAGAGGTCTGTCTCTATATGGAATTTATGTCTGAAAAGTCCAAAATGGAATTTCAGCACATCCATGCCCAAATGTTCTGGCTAGTTGACAATAGAATTGGCAAGCTAACAACTTCCAAACTGACACTATCTTGCTTTCCTGGGGAGAATGACTAAAAGCAATTTACACATTATAGACAGGCTGAGAGTGTCTTTTCTTTCTCTTCTACACAAAGCACAGTAATTGATACTGGTTTCAGGGATTCAGTCTTCTCCATATCCTGTATGGTCTGATTCAAAAGTTGAATTTCTAACATCTCTCTCTTCTTTACCTTGCCTTCTCCGTTTTCATTTTTTCCAGCATCTGAAGTCTCCATTCTCTCCTCTTAACCCTATCTAATTCTTGCCCTTTCCTTTGTGAGTTTAACAATTTCTTACACTACCAATCTTTCCAATTTTTCTTCCCAGAGCACTTTCTTCATTAAAGATATTGGCTTTCTTTGTTCATCCATACATTTCAATTTACTGCTCTCACTCCCTTCTCTTCTCAATATAATACTTTCTTGGCCTGTCATCTCATTTGATCTCCCTTCAAATTCTCTGTGCCATTTTCTCTTTTACAGAGACCTTTGCTGTCTGCCATTCATTCAGTCATATTCAAGTTGGATTTACCCAAGAGCTGATCACAAAACCAGGAAAATTATTCTTGGTCACAACGAGGGTGATTAGGGATTCTAGAAGCTTTAAAAAAAATCACTTCCAGTAGTCAAGGACAATAGCATTTGTCATCTGAGGCATTTCCTAACTAATTTTATTCTGTAATCTGCATCATAGTGCCACTTTGACTAAATATTCAACAGACTTTTTTTTTTAATTAAATAATGCAACTTATATTTATGGGTCAGATTGTTTGATACTCCATGCATGCATGTATATGTATTCTTAATTTCCACAAGTTATTCTAATGCCGCATAGAAATGAACTAAGGATCACTAGAAACAGTTTGACAGATTTTAGAAAGATAGACTATCTCTCTGGAGAAGAAAGCCCCATCTATACTCAAGGAAATTTGAAAGCATGAATTTGAGGTAATGTTGTTGTTCTATCATGTAAGACTCTTCTTAAGACCATGGACTTGTTTTTGAGATTTTCTTGACAAAGATATTAAAGTGGTCTCCTATTTTCTCCTCCAGTGTCTTTCATATTATGGATGAGGAACTAAGGCAAATGGTTCTTGCCTAGTAACTTAGCCAGCATCACATAGATAGGAAGTGTCTAAGTTCCTATTTGAACTCAGAACTTCCTGATTCGAAGATGAGCACTCTATACTCACAAACACCAACTAGATTCCTCCTTATATATTCATCAGCATAGAACCATAAACTTCTACAGTTGGAAAAGTCCTTAGAAATTATCCAGTCCAATATTCTGGGCAAATCACTTTACCCAATAACAGTCTGTGCTACTGGGACCTAAAAGAAACAAACTGAATTGTCAAGAGTAATATAGTTAAGGGCAGAATTAAATCAGAATCCAAATCCTTAGACTAGTAAACCATTGTCATTCTATGAACTGGACAAACTGAAAAATAGTTATAAAGAGATATCCCTGCTTCTTTTTTTTTTTTTTAATAATGCAACCTATATTGATGGGTTAGATTTTTGATATTTCCTGAATGCATGTATATGTATTCTTAATTTTCATAACTTATTCCAATACCTTGTATTGTTGTTTCTGTTGTTCAATTTTGTCCAATTTCTCATGACCCTATTTGGGGTTTTCTTGACAAAGATATCATTTCCTTCTCCAAGTCATAGTTTAGAAACCTAAAACAAACAGGGTTAGAAAACTTGCCCAGAGTCAAATAACTGTCTGAAGCCAGATTTGAACTGTGGAAGAAAATCTTCTGAGTCCAGGTTCAGTACTCTATATATTACATCACCTAGATTATGTAGTGAAAAGTAAAGGAAGTAATCCTCCTTCCTCATCCCCACCCACCTATTAGTTACAGAGAAAGATAACAGGGATAGAAATACATTTAAACTTACTCTGAGCAACTGGAAGTTGAATGGATGTCCATCAAACTGGAGAATGGTTGGGTAAATTGTGGTATATGAAGGTTATGGAATATTATTGCTCTGTAAGAAATGACCAGCAGGAGGAATACAGAGAGGCTTGGAGAGACTTAAATCAACTGTTGCTGAGTGAAATGAGCAGAACCAGAAAATCACTATACACTTCAACAACAATACTGTATGAGGATGTATTCTGATGGAAGTGGAAATCTTCAACATAAAGAAGATCCAACTCACTTCCAGTTGATCAATGATGGACAGAAATAACTATACCCAGAGAAGGAACACTGGGAAGCGAATGTAAATTGTTAGCACTACTGTCTATCTACCCAGGTTACTTACACCTTCGGAAGCTAATAATTAATGTGCAACAAGAAAATGGTATTTACACACATATATTGTATCTAAGTTATATTGTAACACATGTAAAATGTATGGGATTACCTGCCATCAGGGGGAGGGAGTGGAGGGAGGGAGGGGATAATTTGGAAAAATGAATAATAAATAAATAAATAAATAAATAAATAAATAAATAAATAAATAAAAACCTTACTCTGAGCAAAGTGCTGTGCTAAGTGTGGGGAACACAAATAGAGCCCCTGTCCTCAAAAAGCTCATATTCTAATTGGGTGGGGCAAGAGAAAATATAAAAGAAGATTCATGTTTATGCTAGAAAAGACAAGTAATATTTTTTAGGGAAAGAAGTAGGGCATATAGCAATGCGCAGAAGACCTTGGGGAATATAGGTAGGACACATAATATCTTATATCAGGAAGATATCTACTAGAGCTGTCAAGAGATAGAATGGGACTCTGGGATGCTTCCCGCAGAAATTGGGATATGAACATCTCCCTGATAATGCATGTCCTACACCTGATGGAAATTGAGCAGTGGATCAGTGAGGTTATAATACCAGGTTATTGGGTGAAGGAAAAAGTCTGGTTTCCATTAGGTAGCAGGTTGCTCTTTGAGTGCCCATCACAAGGCTCTCTGATACGACAATTAATAATAGTAGTTAGTCTTGGTAGTCACACTAGAAGAGAAGTTTTCTATTCTTTGAAAAAGACAGAGGGTAGCCAGATGGTGCAGTGGATAGAGCACCAGTCCTGAAGTCAGAAGAACCTGAATTCAAAACTGACCTCAAACACTTAACACTTCCTATCTGTGCAACTCTGAAGTACAATATCTCTAGTTGTATTTGCCAGTAAAACATTTTATCATCTGGTGGAAAGAAGAAAGGAAGGGAGGGAGGGAGGAAGAGAAGAAAAGAGGGAAGGAAGGAAGGAAGGAAGGAAGGAAGGAAGGAAGGAAGGAAGGAAGGAAGGAAGGAAGGAAGGAAGGAAGGAAGGAAGGAAGGAAAAAAGGCAATTTAGTCTGATATTGTTATTTTTGTTTATTTGTTTTTAAGTTATAGTAATTGCCTATTACCCATTGCTGCTCCCCAGGGATAAAATCTAGGGATTTTATCTTTTCAAATACTTAGTGTGTTTTATTTCCTCAGTACAGGCATTGTTGTAGAGTAAGAAATGAGGCTACCTTGCAGTCACAAATACTACCTCTGACACACATAACCTCTTCATGTGCTAGGCAACTCTCTGAGATAATATCTTATAAAGTAGGTACTACCTTATACAAGTAGAATAAAAACCTCTCACTGGACTCTCCCTATTCTATTGAAATCACAATTGTGCTTAAAAAAATTAAAAAAAATTTCACCATTATGAATGCCAAAATATAATGGAAAATTCTTGATAATAGGACTATTTTTCATTTATTTTGTGTCTTCCCCATTAACAAACATATTTACCTTTAAATGCTTGTACATTTAAAGATTATTTAATCAAAACCCTTTACTGTACAGATAAGAAAACTAAGGTCCAGGGAAACATAACTAGCAATGAACATCTTGATGTAGGATTTGAACTGTTTTCTTGAACTCCAAAGTTAGAGTGCTTGCCAGGGTGCCATACTACCTATTGATAGTAGATGATGCGGGTGTAGCCCCCTTTAAGATTACTTGTACCTTTGATTTACAAGATCCGGTCAAAACCCCAAGGGGAGAGATCAGTATCTGAGCCAGTTTGGGTTTGTATAACCCAACCCCAACTATCTGTTCAGGTTTCCCCAAAAAAGTTTCCTCCTTATCTGAAAAGCCTGCCAAAAATCTGGCCTTCCAGGAATCAACCTGAGCTCCGCCCATATTCTTCTTCAAGCAGATAAAAAGCAGCAAAGGTGGAGTCATCTTTGGTCGGGGAGTTGAAAGATGCCAGCCAAGATGCTTTGCATCAGAGACTCTATGTCCCCACTGCTGCTGTTGGCGTATATCTTCCTCTATCTAATGCCTTTTACTAACCAGACCTTAACCTTGCTTCCAAACCTTGCAATAAACATCTTTTTACCCATCTAGGTTTTCAAGCCTGTAAATTCATTTACAGGGGACTCTCGCTACCACTAGACCTGATTTAACTTTGTATCCTTGCGCAAGATCCTAAGGTGTTGCAGGGGAACTCCATGTGACTCCCTGTACCCCCATCCTGCCACTAGCCCTCAGTTAATCCTATTGAGGTATATACCTCATCATTACGTATTTACCTCAATTATTCGGTTCCCTGTTACCTCATCATATTACCTCATCAGTAGATTCATATTAACTGTTACTTGAATAAGATTAGAAAATCTAACTTAAATATTGCCTTGACTTACAATTCTCATTTCAATCTAATCTTGTTCATTCAGACTCTGCACTTACACTTTTGTCTTTTGAGTTAACTTATCCCTCAAAAAAAGAATAAATGAGTTCTTTTTGACAGCTTCTTTATGGAAATTGTATTTCTAGTTATGTCAGTGACTGCTTAGGTGGTAAGAAACATTAAAAAACAAAAACAAAACTATTTAAAATCCCCAAGCAAGTCAAAAATTCACTCTTCCTTGGTAGTTTAAGGAAAAAATCTTAGGGGAGATATCTTTCTCATTGCTGGGCATTTGGATTATAACTTGTTATTCAAAGCATATGTTGCAATTCTTCCCTTTTCACTGTCCAGGGGTCATTTTCTGTCCATTTGAGTTGTACACATGCAATTTCCACATCTGCAGGGCATCTTCCCTGGAAAAGAAAGGGGATCAGACAGCTTTTTGAAACCAAATTATTGCAACTGTGACAGATATCACTGTGCTGCTTACAAGTATTTTTTTCCTATTAAGTTTTTGCAAGTGCAAGGACTATAGTAAATAACCTTTCATCGGCAGAGGCTTTGCAAAGAGCAAATAAGGAATAATGCAAAGTAATCCTGGGAGAAGTTTAAAGAAAGATTGTATCACCTGAAACTTAAACTAATAGAATGGGAGGTGGGGGAGGAGGGGGGAGAGAAAGGAAGTCAGTCTATATATACAATTGCTTTCTGTGGGTATCCTCCTTTCTCATCTATAATTTATATGCAAATTTTTACATTATGTAGAAATAATTAGGCCTACTTGGATTAGAAAAGGAAAATAGGAGATTATATCTAAAGCAGCAGAAAAGCATCTGAGATTAAATAGCAATTCTACTGAAATGTTTATGGAGCTTTTGATATCAAACAGTCAAAAGAGTATTTTTCTCTCAATCTCCTATTATGAATGTATTGGAAATGGGGGTAGAGGGAGATGCAATTTCTCTAGGGTAGGAATAAAGGCTTGCTATAGGGTTGCCTTTTGATTTTTTTTATGGTTTTCCTAAATATTTTATGCAATGCTAACCACATTTCCAGTAGACATCTGAGAAGGCTCATAATATTGCAAATCAACAAGAAGCAACAAAACAAGGTGGATCCTGGCACTTGTCTTGGTTTGAAACAAGCCATGCATACATAATTGGTGGCAAAGGACCCTGGACTACACCCAAAATGGAGCTGAAGAATATAAATGAACACAGTCCATGAGCCTGTTTCTTGCTACAGAAAATGCAAAATTATCAAGTTGCTTTCTGCAAATTGAAAAGTAGTAGGTACACAATTATCGGTGGTGATTAAGCAAATCCCTGTGTCAGTCAAGCAGACGGTACAATGGAATCTGAGACGGAGGTTCATTCTCCCTCTGTTAATCTACAAACATTACCATTTGCAGCATGGAAAGTTGGCAATGTCACACCTCATTTCTCAGCAAAGACTTGAGAAAAGTGCACTGTCTTGAGGTAGTTTAGATCACCTTTGCAAAATATATCTTCCTATATTCCCACATCTCTTCTGAATTGTTATCACGTACAATTAAAGCTAAACTGCACTTGTCAAAACAAGTTAACAAATAATATTTCTTGGTACAGCAGTCTTACTTTTTTAATCATCATTTGTCACCTGCTCAACAATTCCACCAATTCAATCTTATGCTCTGTGTCTCCCTGGCAGCAACATTTATTAGTGAAGGCCCTGAGTACTCACAGTTAGAGTTACAAATATAACTAACTTTAAAACTTTAGTGTAACGAGCAATTAACATCTAACAGCTTTTACAATGTTTGCTGAAGCAACAATAATTTACTGTAAATAAAAATTCAGAGATGGGATAGCATTACTTTCAGATTATTTTTTTTCTCTCCTTGTTTATAATTTTGAACTTAAAGTATTCCCTTTATAGATTTTTTTTCTTCTTTGTAATTTTAAATTTAAAATATTCATCACAGTTTAGGTTCATTTAAAGAGGTTCAGAATTAGATAAAATTATATTTTAAGAGGACAAAGCAGTTGACTTGTAGGAAGACATTGGCTGCTCCCAATAGCCCCAAGAATGTCATCAGTCTTCATGTCAAAATTAGGTTATCTGTAGTCATGGAAAAACAGAACTTCTTAATTAGGTGATTAACCCACCATATTCTAGTTACAACATTGATGACCCAAAAATAAAAGGAAAGCTGAGAAGAGGGAAAATATAAGTCAGCAGAGAAGACTTTTTCATGGTAGAACAACACGGCTGTGGCAATCTGATCTTTTTAGGTCATTTTCCCTCAGTATTTCTGTTTCTGGTTTTCCCTTGTGGTTGGTCTTCACTGGGAAAACATAAGTTGTCAGGCCAACCTTTTGAGCTATTCAAAGTCATGGAGGTGGAAGACAGAATAATATGTAAAAAAAAAAAAAAAATTGCGAGTAGGCCAATTTAAATGCAATATAGAGTAAATTGTGGGAAATAATGTGACATAAAACTGGAAAGATAAGAGAAGAATTCATGAAGAATTCAAAAATACAAACAAATATGCAATTGGCCAAATGCAAAAAATAATAATAATACAAAGGAGTTTGACTTATTCTGAAGGCAACAGGGAACCACTGTAGCTTCTTGAATAGGAGAGGAACAGTCATGATAATTTGTATGTAACTAGTCACCAGTTGTATTTTTATGTTCATCCATTTACACATTCTGTGCTAAGAAGTATATTAAGCTAAATCAATAGGTGTTGTCTCTGATCTTTAAGAGTTTGGTGTTTAATTTGAGAGTTAGTGGTATCTTTGCCTGAAAGTTTGCATATGTTGTATTTGGCAACAAAACTTATTTGGTTGTCTCAGCAATCAAAAAATCTGAGATCAAGGTCCATCACACAAGTTCACTTAGTTCTTTCACTTAGTTCTTCTTTTCCCCAAATGGATGAAATTAAAACTCACAGACTCATTTTATGAGTTGGGTTTTTTGTTTGTTTGTTTGTTTTTGAGCAGATAAAATTTAACTTTTCAGAAATTCTTCTATAGAGGAGATTACTTGCTGAGATGCATACATGTGTAGAAATGCCAACTGGTCTGGCCAAAGAAAGAGCATCTGCCCTAGACTCTAGGGCTCTGGAGGCTAGAGACCTCTCAGCATCAAAGGTTAGCTGGTTCTACATACTGTTGGCAGCAAGAAAAATCTGATAAATCCTCATCCTGAGCCTTTATCCTCTAAATTAAGTTTCTTAATTTTTCAGCCCATTTAAATTGAACAGAATAGAAGACTGCTTTAGCTTTCTCAAAGCTAAATTAACTGCATGAAATTAAAAAGTTACTCTAATTTCACTCAGATTTTATAATTTTATAACCAGAGGGAGACCATATACATTACAAAAGATCCTATTTTTCTTAGCTCTTAAAATTAAAAAGTCAATAGAGAATATTCATGTTTTACCATGACATATACATGTGTATATGTATACAAACATAAGGGTGTGAATACAAATAGACACATATGAAAAAGATCATGACATAATAGATAGCCAACTTGGGAGTTAGAAAAACCTCTGTGTGACCTTAAATAAACCAATTCATCTCTCAGGACCTCAATTTTCTACCTATAAATTGAGAGATTAAACTAAATGGTCTCTGAGATCTGCCTTTTCTGTGTGGTCCTCTCCATTAGCCTTGTATTGCCTCATGATCTCAGCCATTCTTCTCACAGAGTAAGGTGCTATTATAAACAAATCCATACTAAGATACCAATGACCAAATACCCCAGTCTATGCATATTTATTTAATCTGTTTTAAAGACTAGAAATTTATAGCTAGTTGCATACACACACACACACACACACACACACATACACACACACACACACACCTATACACGTTTTTGTAAAAAAACTTGAGCTGGATTGTTGTTGTTATTGTTGTTGTTGCTTTTGTTGTGTCCACTATATCCTGGGAGAGAAGGGTGATATTGAGAAAACTTCACTACAAAAACTCAAGCCCAGAAAAAAAAAAAAAAAAAAACCTTGATGATTTATTGAAAGGCAATCCTTCAAAATGATTTTGGAGGGATATATTTTGGCAATCAGGAAATAAAGAATGTTTAATAGAATGTTCAACCCTACATCAGATAGAGGCTTGGGACAAATAGGTATGCTCTCATTACCATAGATGTTGGAGTAAGGGGTGAAAACTTTCTACCTTGTTTGCAATCCAAAGGAAAGCTTGTATTGACTATTTCCGAAAACCTACTTCGGCCTACTCAAAAAGGATTTCTCACAACCAAAATACCATATGACTCATTCCAAATCAAATACCAAATCTTTCTGACACAGTTCCTGGTCACTAGGCAACTTGATAAAGTGGCCAGAGCAGGTGCCCCTCTGGGAAGAGCCAAAGTGCACAAGTTTTGTTCCATGGAAAGTGTACCAATATAGTTTATCAAGAGGTTCTTCTAATCATCCTTCTAGAGTAAGGGAGCATAAATTCACTTTAACAAGTTAGTCTGCCTAGTGAAGTCCAAACAAAGGCATGAGTCATGTGCCAAGTAGCTATTGCCCTAGGCCATCTTGTAACCTTGCCATCTCAAGTAATTTATACTGCTTTCATCTACTGCTCTGCAACCAATAACCAAATTAATCCTATCATTGATTCTAGAAGAGGGATATTCCTTTGGCCCTCAACTTATCTTGTATCTTCTAATATACATATGTTACCTCCTCTGTGTTTATGTAAGTTCCTTGAGGGTAGGTTCGGTTTTTTTTTTTTGTTTTTTTTTGCTAATTTAAGAGAACAGATCCAGGCCGTAGAGTCTAGTATCCAAGAAATGCAACTAGGCAAAAATTGCTAGATCATAGAATATGTAGAAGAAAGTAAAATAAAAAGAATAATAAAAACAACAAGAATAATGCTTACTAAATGATTTTCAATTTTGATCTGCACAACAGACCACAGAAAGGTAGATACTATTATTCTATCTATTTTACAGTTGAGGAAGCTGAGGCAAGCAGAAATTAGGTGACTTGTCCACCATCACATAGACAGTAAATGTTTGAGGTCAGCTTTGAAAACTGACTTTCTGACTACCTATTGAGCCTATCTGACTGCTTCAATATAAAAAGCCTATAAAAAAAAGAAAGGGCTAAATTATGATAATGTCTCAATGCCATACACAGAACTTATATTTGATCCTGAAAAGAATAAAGATCCAATGGAATTTTTTAAGCAAAAGTAGAAGAGGCAACATTATGAAATCTATATTTTAATTTTAATAGCTTATTTTTCCAAATGCATAATTTTAACATTTACTTTTGCAAAATCTTGTGTTTCAAATTTTTCTCCTTTTCTCTCTCTTAGTCAAAATAGCAAGCAATCTGATGTAGGTTAAACATATGCAATTCTTCTAAATATATTTCCATATTTGTCATGCTGAGCAAGAAAAATCAGCAGATCTATACTTCAGGAAACTCACTTTGGCAAATTTGTTCAGGCTGGTTTGGAGGGGCAGATAGCACTGCAGATAGAGTTGTGGATCCTGAATTCAAATATAGCCTCAAACCCTTATTAGTCTCCTGTCCCCAGGGAATGCCCTTAATCTCTGCCTCAGTTTCCTCAATTTCAAAATAGAGAAAATAATAACACCTCTCTCCCAGGGTTATTGTGTGTAATGTATCACATATAATGATATCTGTAAAACATGTAACCTAATACTTAGAATATAGGAGGATCTTCAATAAATGTTTGTGTTCTTTCCCTCATCTTTATTTCTCTGCTCAGTCTGCTGAGTAGATAGTTTGAACTCCCATACCCAGGTGTGTATTCTGTGGGGCAGATTGCTAGATGGCTTGCCTCCAAAAGCATGAAGATGATCTTCCTGACAGCAGCAGCTACAAATCTGCCAAGCCCTCCAATGTGGGATTTCCTAGTAACAATGGCATAATGTGAATGGTAGGAACAGGGAACTTCTGCTTTGAACAAGTGCCCATTTGCTTGATGGCAAATGTGAGAAAGAATAACTATTACTGCCACCCACAAAACTCAAAGAAAATTCTGCCAGAGTCTTCTTAACCTGCTCCTTTCAAGCCATACAGAAATCATCCCTTTCTGCCTTTCCTTTCCTTTTTTCTTTCTAGTATTTTTTTCTTCCCTTCTAAAAGTCAGAGAGTTCTGAGGAACTTACTTGCCCACATGTTTAGAGACAATATTTTCAATTTTCTAGTTAATAATCGCTTGCTATCCCACCTCCACCCCCATTTTTACTTCATGAAAAGATGTCAGCTCAGGAAAAAGACTGCCGAATTTGACTAAAGGACCACAATTCAGCATAACATTAGGTTCAATGAAGGTTTTACTATAACAATGACTGTTAACAAAGCTAGGGAGGGCTTGTGTTTCTGATTTCCCAACTTCTCTTCAGTAGGCCCTTGGCTATGAAAATGAATTTTGGGTGATCTATTATAAACAGCATGATTTTTTTTTCTTGCAATTCTAAAATACTACATTTGAAACAATATTTTAGAAAGTTTAAGCTTTATCAATCTTGAAAGCAGTCTTATATGTAAAAAAAATGCATAATCCTGACTTTCTATATTTGAAAGTAAAACACAAAAAGATTGACTTTGACAAGCTTGTGGAGTGAGTTTATAGATAATTTGAGGTTAGACTTTAGAGTGAATACAAGGCTTCCTATTTAATTCAAGAAATATTAATTAATCACATATTATATGTACAACACCGTGATAACCATTAGTGGTATAAAGATGAAAGAAGACACAATTTCTGCCTCCAAGGTCTTTACAGTGATATTACTTTATATGACAATTTGACAAAAAGTCTGATGACAAACCTGTGAATTAGATGGCACAAGTATTGTTCTCATTTTGCAGATGAGAAACTGAGACTCAAAAAAGTTAAAAGGCTTGTCCCCAATCATAAAGCTAGTAAGTAATGGAGCCATGATTTAGACACAACACTTTAGGTGCTTGTTCATGTTCCAGTACATAGTAGTGGTATTGTGACTTAATTTTTCAACCATGTCTCACTCTTTGTGACCACATTTGGAGTGCTATTGGCACATAGTGGACTATTTTGCCATTTCCTCTCTAGTTTATTTTACAGATAAGGAAACTGAGGCAAACAGGAGACTAAGTAACTTGCCCAGAGTCACACAGCTAGTAAGCAGCTGAAATCATATTTGAACTCATAAAAATGTTCTGAATCCAGGCCTAGCATTCTATATAGAGCACTCTCTTTTTGCCCTGCAATATATAGTGCTGCTCTACAGTTATAATCTAATATTCTTCTCTGGCCTTTCCTCCTGAATTTATGAACTTCTTTCTCTACCATACCTCAGCAGCTTTTCATCCTGGAAAAAATCCTCTTCTAATCCACAAGTGTCTCCCAGAATCTCCATTTAAAGAAAATGGTCAGGCCAGTCACATTCATTTCTTCCCTTTGTTCTCTCTTTTTTTGAGTTTCCTTTTTTTGTTCTTTTTTGCTTGTATTTGTATTCTCAGGGTTTACCACAATCCCTGGCACAAAGTAAACTTCATAAATGCTTACTGTCTGGACTTGATAAAGAATGTCCATAAATAATTATAACACAAATTATAGTAAGTACAAAGGAAAGGTCCAAGATGATACATTTGAAAGGAGGATCAAGAAAATCTTTATTTAGGAGGTAACACCTGAGCAGTATCTTGAAGGCAGGAAAGGATTTTACATAGAATAGGAGTTCTGCCTGAAACATGACCATTTTTCCTTTTGATTGCTTACTCTTGTATTTACCAGTGCATGAGTATCAAATCAGTTCAGCATTCCAGCTACAAAAGGTTTTCAAATTGAGAGCACTAGGCATAGTTCAGGCTTTAAGTACCAGGAAGTAACTGGGAACAGCTGCTTTTGAACCAGACATCAATCTCAGCAACTATCCAATATAAGCAAGGAGGAAAGCAAAAACCTTGTCTCATTAAGTAGCAAATAGGAGAGTGTATCTGATAGTAAAATCTTGGCAGAACATAAAATACATGTTTACAGCCAAATCCAAGTCACACAACATTAAGGTTACCTATTTAAGCCCAGAGTGCTGCCTTCTCATTGTATATAATTCTATCAAAAAAGTCCCCTTCTGGAATCTCAATTGCCTTTTGAGTGGATAGGGAGACAATTGCCAAGGTAACTGGAATCCAAACTTCACAGGGATTTGTCGGTAAAAATTAATCCCTTGAATTGTGCCCAGAAGCAAATCAGTAGCTAATGAAGACTGCGATACATACTGCAGAACAAGCTGCCTGTATCCAGTAACAACCAGAGCTTCTGAATAAATTTCCTGGCTATTTCCCTAGTATAGAACATTGTCATAAGTCAGTCTAGAAACTAGAATTAGTGGTAGATAAGACACATTCTCCTTTCCTTGTTTTTCTCAGAGTTGAGTATTCCTGAGATTTTGAAGTCTGAAAGGAACCTAGAGTTCATCTTGGAGTATAGATTTGGAGAGAGAAGGTGCATTGGAAGTCACCCATCAAAACCCTTTCATTTTACAGATAGGGAAGATGAGGTATAAAATGATTTCCCTGAATCATACAACTAGAGTGTCTGAAGTAAAATTGGAATCAAGATTTTGCTGACTCTAGGCTCAAAGCCCTATCGATAATATCACTTAATAGATAAGAAACTGTTGGCTGAAGTGATTGCCTACAGTTCCCAAAATTATCATCTGCTGTGATGGATGTGAATTGCTTTGTGAACCTTAAAATGTCATGAATATGAGCTTTATGCCAAGAGCCAGAGCCAGAATTTGAACACAGGTTTTCAGAATACTGATCCCATATTTTTGGTTTGGTTTGGTTCAGGTTTTCCAATGAACCTCAGTGACTTCCCCTATTCTAAATAGAATAGGATGACTTACTTACCTTATAATAAGAAGCAAAATAGCTATTACAAGAAAGATCCTCTGGAAAAATATCCCAAGGCTCTGTTTTTAATCAACTAGCACAAAAATTCCCATATAAATGTTGCATGGGTTCCGCCATAAAAATAATCCATTGAGTTAAATATTCCAAAATCGAATCTAATAAAGCCAGATAGAAAAATCTATTTTTCTAGTCTAGAATTGAAAGTATAATAAAATTGGGGGAAGATGCCAGTAACATTAAACTAGACAAGCAAAATGGAGGCCAGAGCATTCAGAGAAAAACAGAGTAAGAAATGGGAAAATAGGTGTGTGTTAGCATTCTAATACTTCCACAATTAATAGATCTGCTTTCAAATAAAAGAAAAAGAAAATCAATTCAGTGCAAAGTTAGAAAGATGTCAGGCTGGAGCAATTATTCATGGCTAATTACTTTTTAAAGTATGATGACAATGGGTTAGTTTTCACTGGTATTGATGAAGAAAAACCTCTGGGGAAATCACTTGCAAAGGTTAGCAAGGATATGAATTATTCTTTGGTAGGTATGAAGAGCAAGAATATAAAAGAATTAGTAAAATACTAGTACAGTCTAGTGAAGGTCATCAAGACAACTGAGCTAATGCCATAAATTACCATTTTCTAAAATTCATGCCATCAATGTGTCTCATAGTGAATTATATCCCAGAGAAGGCAATTTGTTATGAAATGCCAATATATTAGGAGATACCCTATTTTTCAGAGCTAAGGCCCAGCAAGCAAACTATGCCCTGAGCTTGGAATAACAACCATCCTTTGCAGTTACCCTCTGGATGATCTCTCCCTCCAGCAAAAATCACATAAGTATTGTATTTCTTTGACCAGCACCAGGAGTTCTCTAAGCTGGACAAGCACCAGTCAAGCTCAGACAAGTTCTGGTCATGAAGCCCTGCTATGGTTCAAATTTGCCATATTGTTGATATTATCTCCTCATTGTCAGGGCTACAGCTCACTGCACCACCATTGCTATAAGTATTGAAATCTCTCCATACTGCCTCAGGTCCCCCCATAGGAATAATGCTACAGCTCATATAGATCTTCTTCTTACTTGTAAGTCTTTTTTCACACTTTGAAATTAAACTTTCATTTAATTTCTGACTCTCTAGGGTTCTCTGTAGGGCTAGGACTATTCACAGGTTAGAGAGCAGTAAGATAAAAAATGTTCAGAAACTTAGCAAACAAATAACTTAAAATAATTTTATTCAGTAGAATACAGTGAAAGGTAAGATCAGATGGAGTCATTCTCCCCAGGAATGTATGTCCTCTTTAAACAATTACCATACCAGATACGGAGGTCTGTTCTTAGCCTACTGTTTAAAGGAATCTGTCGATTACAGTGAAACCTACTTACAAAGCCCACCTGCGGCAACCAAAACAGAGGTTGTTTTGACAGATGGTCTTTGGATATAAGTTCATTAGAGTTTATAATCTGTTATTTGCAATCATAGGCTATGTATATTTGTAAGAAATGAACAGACTGGAACATGGCTGATTGATTCATTCTGTCCATCAACAAGCATGGTGACAGAGGGAGCAGATGCATATCAAAGGACAATCTCATGAGGACAGTACAGAAAGGACTGCTGGTAATACAATCTGTCTTTTTATAAACAGGTACATCTGTAGGTAGCACTCAGATATCAGCACAACTAAATAGCATTTATATAGTACCTTTAAAATTTGCAATACATTTTAAAATATATTATCTCATTTGACTTTTATAGCACTGGGAAGTATGTGATGAAGAAACTGTAACTAAGAGAGATTAGTTGGTGTTCCCAGGGTCATGTTTTTGAGGCAGGATTTGAACAAGGATCAGCCTAATTTCAAGTTCATTGCCCAATCCAGTTTATATGTTTAAATATATACATAGTAAATATGTCAGTTCTCTGCGTGTGTTTATCTGTCTCTCTCTGACTGTCTTTGTCTCTATATGTTTCTCTGTCTTTCTGTATCTCTCTCTTCCCCCTTCTCTCCCTCCCTTCTTTTCTCCTTCCTCCCTTGATCCCCCAATTTTGCTAACTAGAGAGACAGACACAGAAAGGGGGGAGGGAGGAGGCACAGAAGGGTTAAGACAGAGAGCAGAGAATCAGAGAAGGGGAAGTGAGGGAGGAAAAGGGGAGGAAAGGTAGGAAGAAGAGAAGGAGGCAGGCAAAGAAGGGGGAAAAGAAAGAGAAAGACAAAGACAGAGAAAGACACAGAGAGAGAGAAGTGAGGGAGGCAAGGGGGGAGAGAGAAACAGACAGACAAACAGAGAGAGAGAGAGAGAGAGAGAGAGAGAGAGAGAGAGAGAGAGAGAGAGAGAGAGAGAGAGAGAGAGAGAGAGAATTTACTTTTTATTGAAGTATCTTGCTTGTTTTGCCAAATTTCCTTCCAGCAAGCCTCCTTAATATAGTTAGATCATTCTCCTTCTCTCCCTCATGTTCATTTTATCCATAGTCCAACCAACTCGTTCTTCATAATAATCAAGCCATTAGCCTGATTAAGAAGACAAAAGAATAATGGTTCAATGGTTGCCTATTGCCAATAGGATAAAATAGAAAAAAAATTAGTGGAATTACTCTGCAATCCTCCTACATGCTTCTTGCAGCCTAACTTTAGATCATAATATAAAGTCATAAGATATACATAGATATAGCTAAAGAGCAATCCATGTGAAAAAAGCAAGCTGTAATGGTTTTAGTGAACTACATGCTCTATCTGAGTCAAAGATGAAAGATGGAAGCCAAGAAAGCAATGAAATCTTAGGCTGTTATTGCAGGTCAAATCTGACTCAGGCCAGTCAGGCCAAAGAGCAGAACAGAATAAAATATTTATAGACAACTGAAGAATTAACAAAGAGGGGTTTACTAAGCTCTAGCATGGAAAGAATATAAAATTGTTTTAAAGGTATATACATCCACTTTATCTTCATTCAGAAAAGATTCTGGTCACCAGGTCCTATGTCAGTCCTATCTTAGCAGGATGTGGTGAGTCACATAGATATGGAACATCCACTCTCTTTTAGTCCTTTAAGATATCGGTAAGACATATCAACTTTAAATTTTTATCTCCTAAACCAATCAAGTCTTGAGAATAGCTTCCTTGGCTTTTAGGAGAAAAACATTAGATATTCCCCCTTCCTCAGTTATCTCATATATAAATATATATATATCTTTTTATTGACAAAGCATATACATGGTTAATTTTTCAACATTTACCTTGCAAAAACTTCTGTTCCAACTTTTCCCCTCCTTCCCTACACTCCCTTCCCTAGATGGTAGGCAGTTTCATACATGTTAAACATATTAAAGTATATGTTAAATACATAAATATATACATATTTATATAGTTATCTTGTTGCACAAGAAAAATTGGATTTAGAAAGAAGGTAGAAATAACCTGGGAAGGAAAACAGAAATGCAAGCAAACAATAGCAAAAAGAGTACAAATGCTATGTTGTGGTCCACACTCATTTCCCAGGGTTATTTTGCTTGGTGTAGCTGATTCTGTTCATCGCTGATCAAAAGGAACTAATTTGGATCCTCTCATTGCCAAAGATACTTCCATCAGAATTGATCCTTATTGTTGTTGAAGTGTATAATGGTCTCCTGCTTCTGCTCATTTCACTTAGCATAAGTTCACATAAGTCTCTCCAAGCTCTGTATTCAGCCTGTGGTCATTTCTTACAGGACAATAATACTCCATAACATTCATATACCACAATTTACTCAGTCATTCTCCAATTGATGGGCATGCATTCAATTTCTAATTTTTAGCCACTACAAAAAGGGCTATCACAAACATTTTTGCACATATAAATCCCTTTTCTTTCTTTAATATCTCTTTGGGATATAAGCCCAATAGTAACACCTCTGGATCAAAGGGTATGCAGAGTATAAGTTTTTGAGTATAGTTCCAAATTGCTCTCCAAAATGGTTGGATTCATTCACAACTTCACCAACAATGCATCACTGTCCCAGTTTTCCCACATCCCCTCCAACATTCATCATTATTTGTTCCTGTCATCTTAGCCAATCTGACAGGTGTGTAATGATATCTCAGAGTTGTCTTAATTTACATTTCTCTTTCATATATAGTTTCAATTTCATCATCCAAAAATTGTTCATATCCTTTGATCAATTGGAGAATGACTTTATTTCTTATAAATTAGAGTCAAGTCTCTATATATTTTGGAAATGAGGGCTTTATCAGAACCTTTAACTGTAAAAATGTTTTCCCAGTTTATTGCTTCCCTTCTAATATTATCTGCATTAGTTTTATTTGTACAAAAGCTTTTTAACTTGATATGATCAAAATTTTCTATTTTGTGATCAATAATGATCTGTAGTTCTTCTTTGGTCACAAGTTCTTTCCTCCTCAACAGGTAAACTATCCTATGTTCTTCTAATTTATTTATAATCTCATTCTTTATGTCTAAATTATGAACCCATTTTGATCTTATCTTGAAGTATGGTGTTAGATGTGGGTCAATGCCTAGTTTCTGCCATACTAATTTCCAATTTTCCTAGCAGTTTTTGTCAAATAGTGAATTCTTATCCCCAAAGTTGGGGTCTTTGGGTTTGTCAAATATTAGGTTGCTATAGTTATTGACTATTTTCTCCTGTGAATCTGAACTATTCCACTGATCAACTAGTCTATTTTTAGCCAATACTAGTTTATTTCTTAGCCAAAACCAAGCGCTTTTAGTGACTGCTACTTTATAATATAGTTTTAGGCCAACTGCATTTGATTTTTTTTCATTAGTTCCCTTGAAATTCTTAACCTTTCATTCTTCCAGATGAATTTTTTGTTATGCTTTCTAGGTCATTAAAATAGTTGCTTAGGAATCTGATTGATATAGCACTAAATAAATGGATTAGTTTAGGTATTATTGTCATCTTTATTATATTTGCTCGGCCCATCCAAGAGCACTTAATATTTTTTCGATTGTTTAGATCTGTATTCATGTGGGAAGTGTTTTGTAGTTTTTCTCTTATAGTTCCTGACTTTCCTTTGGCAGATAGTTCCCAAATATTTTATCTTAGATGTCTTATGAATCAGGAAAAAAGAAAAGATACTAGTATGTTTTCTCATAGTCAGAACATATCTAATGTATCATGTTTATATCTAAGGATTTAATTTTTAAAAGAGCATTAATGAATTGGAGCATGTACCACAGAGATTACCATGAATTTTTGGTATCATAAAAAGATTATTAGTGTAAATGGTAAAAATTTAGCTTAAAAAGAAAAAACCTGTGGGACTGAGGAAATATGCCAGCTAAACATGATAACTGTCATCAGTAATTTGCAGCATCACCCTGTGGATAAGATTATAAATTTATTTATTGGGTCAAACGGAGAGAAATAGATGGAATTTATAGAATAGCACATTTTGGCTCATTAAAGAGAAGAACTTCTTAACATTGACACTTCCCAACATGAGTAGATCTGCTATTAGAGGATTCGTTTCCCACAACTGGACATCTTCAAGAAGAGACTAGATAGCCACTTGAGAATATGGTACAGAGGCTTCTAATCAGTTATGTATTGGAGTAGACAATCTCTGACATCCCTTCTATCTTGGAGATTCCATGATGTTATGAATCACAACACCATTTAGTCTAAACCTTTCATTGACAAAAGAGGTCCAGCAGCTACTTTTCTGGAATTGGAGTCAAGAAAACTCAGGTTCAAATTTCATCTTAAATGCTTGGTATTTAACCCCAGTATCATCTGGAAAATGAGATTTATAGAGTCAATATTACAGGGTTATTGTTAGAACAGGATTATTGTAAAACATTTTGATAACCTAAAGGTACTATATATAAATATTAACTATTATGTTACTCCTTGATAGATACTTTTTTATGACTATCTGGAACTTTAAAATTCATCACCTTCTACACCCTCCAGGCAATCTAGTAATAAGCCTCTCTCAAATCTCATTGAGTTAATATTTGAATCCTTTCTAGTCTGGTAGGAACTGTCAGAGTCAACTATCATGGCTTTTGAGAATCCAGGGTCAACTCCATCCTGAGGAGAATGCACAGTAAAAATTCAGCAGAAAAATGTCACAATAATTTTAATTTATTTGGTCTAGATCCAGGATTTCATTAGTGGAGGGAACTCCAGACATGTGTAATTTATAGCCTAAGAAGGTTGCCTGAGGGCCCTAAAAAATTAAAATCACCTCTAAAACACATCAGAGCCAAGATTTGAACCCAGATTTTCTTGAGTTTTTGATGCCAGCCTTTTATCCATTATTCTATACTGACTTTTAAATCAAAACTCAATGAAAATAGCAAATCAACAACTACTTAGTGAATTTAGCATATGATTAATAAATGGCCTAGCATCCCAGCTTTTCTGAAGCTTTTTTACCGGCAGACTCCTACATCTGGAATTTTCTTCCCCCTCCTCTCCATTCCCTGGGTTCCTTAGCTTCCTCCAAGCCTATGCTAAAATTCTACCTTCCTTGAGAAGCTTTTCTTAGTCATCCTTAATATTTGTGTCTTTTCTATGGCATCACATCCAATCTAGCCTGCATGTATCTTGCTTGGGCATAGTTGTCTCACTGTTTCATCTTCCATTAGTCTATGAGCTCCTTGAGATCAGGAATTGTCTTTGTCCTTTTTAAATTCCCAGCTCTTAGAATAATATTTGACATATGATAGGTATTTAAAAATGCTTATGAAAAGATAGCTAGGTGATTCAGGGGATAGAACATGGGATCTGACAACAAGAATACCTGAGTTCAAATCCTGCTTCAAATAATCACTAGCTTTATGATCCTTTAAAAGTTACTTAACTTCTGTTTCCTTTAGTGTATTCATCTGTTAAATGGAAATAATAATAGCATCTAACTTCTAGGATTATTGTAAGGATCAAATGAGATACTATTTGTCAAGTGTTATGCAAATAGTAAAGCACTATATACAGACCAGCTACTATTAATATTATCATTATTATTATCATTGACAGATAACATATTATGATCAGACCATGAGTGTTGTTTCAATTCTAGTCTGGGTGGAATAGCTAGATGATTAATATATAAATGAAAGATACATACATTCATATATAGATAATAGATACATAGATGAAAGGTAGATAGATATAGAGATGAAGGTAAATAGACATATACATACATAGATAAAAGTTAAATAGATACATAGAAAAATAGATATATACATAAATAAAAGTTAGGTAGATAGATACATGTAAGTTAGATACATAGATAGGCAAATAGATGAAAGGTAAGTGGATACACTGGCAGATAAATACAAAGGTGAAACATGGATAGATACATACATGAAAGGTGGATATATAGATGCATAGATGAAAGATACATTGATATGTAGCTGAAAGTTAAATAAATACATGGTCAATATATACATAGGTGAGAGTTAGTTATATACATATAAGCATATATAAATGAAAAGTAGGTAAATACATAGATGATACACATAGATGAAAGGTAAGTAGATACAAGATAAATAGATGGATAGGTAGATGAAAAGTATATATATATATATATACATAGATGCTATTCATAAGTGAAAGGTAGATACATAGATAATAGGTTGATAGATGCATAGATGAAATGTAGATATGTAGATAAAAGGTGAATTGATAAATAATTATGTAGATGAAAAATAAATAGATATATAGATGAAAGATAGCTACATAGATGAAAGAAAAGGATGATAGGTGATTCATAAGTAGATAGAAGGTAATCTATAAATGTAAATAGATAGAAACAGAGACAGAAAAATAGAGAAACAAGTAGAGAAAAAGTACACAAATAGTCAAGTATTCTATTTTTAGTTTTAAAATTAAGATAATTGTTATAGTTGTCTTCTGAAAGAGTTTATGTAGTAACGCTTACTATGCATATTCACTTAGTTTTATAGTAACCATTTATTATTTTTAAAGTTTCTTGTTAACATCATGAGATCACATAGAATAGTAAACTGAAAGTTTGTCTCAATCAGTAACATATAGAGCCAACATCTCCCTGGAATAGGGGCTCTACAATTAAAAAAATATAGATAGATAGATAGATAGATAGATAGATAGATAGATAGATAGATAGATAGATAATATAACCATTGTGTAATGCTTGGCAAGTCGCCTATCCCAGGGTAATTCTATAATACAAGTTTCAGAGAAATTACCAGTCTGCATTGGGGCATACATCCTTTTGCACAGTACAAATTTAAGCCCTAAGCCATCATCAACACCACCATACACACACACACACACACACACACACACACACACACACACACACACACACACAAATGATGGATTATAAAGACTAAAGTTTCTTAAGAGTAATAATATCTGAGCTAGATGAGAAAAACAGGATCGTGCTGAAGTGTTCTCAGTGTATTTTGCTGATGTTTGAAGTTCTCTGCTTGGTAATTGGAATGGGATTTCATCCTCAGAAGTTTTTACCCAGTCACACCAACTACATCTTTGTAGGAGGTTGAGTGGTACCTGTAATGGCCATTGCATCATCATCTCCAGGGAAACCACTGGAGAATGTTCTTAAATCTATAAAAATAGGGGGAAGGAACTTAAGGGCACCCCCATCAAGCTCAGCACTTTAGTGTACTTGAAGCCACAAGAGAAAGTACAAGCCTGCCAAATAGGTGCACTTCAGTTAAAAGAGTTCAAAAGAAACTTTCTCCTTTGTGTATTCCAGAAAGAATTTAACACTGGAAAATTGCTTGTTTCAAGTGCTAAACACTTTTTGTATGCATCAGATTTCTTAGAAGACTGTAAGGATTAAATAAGATTGTCAAGAGCTATGTAGTGGAAATTCTAGGTAGAAGGAAAATCATCTGAGAACACAACTAATTCCTCTATTATCACTTCCTTAAATAAAATGATCATGTAGACCTTTCCTCTTATTCCATTTGGGTGTCCAAAATCAATCTTAGGCAGAGCATTTAAATTGAAACTCTCTTTACTCCTTGAAAATAGAATGTTTCTTTTCCGTGTTGAACATAATTTGAAATTCATGGGAGCTCAGTGTGAGATGATGAGGGAGGTGAAGACAAAGAGATGGATGAGGAAATGAATAGGGGTTTTTCCATCAATCTTTTCAGTTTTGTAATAGACATCCTAAAGGATCCATTCTCCTAATTATAGCCCTTGTTTGATATGTGTGATTTCCTCTCCATTCTACATCACCACTGCCCTTAACCCCTCCACCCACCTCCTACATTAACAAAGAAAATAAGGTTCCCTTGAATCTTAGAAATTCTAGTTTCCTTCAAATTTCAATTCAAGAACTATATGAAGCCTTCTCTTTAAACATATCTGCTAGTGTCTTCTTCCCAAAAGAAAAATACTTTGAATTCTCAAAAAAAAAAAGTACTTTGGATTAATTCTATATATATTTGATATATACCTATAGAGATACATGTATTCTATCCTTTCCCCTTTCCAATAGAAGTTAAACTTCTGGAGGTTAGGGACTTTTTCATTTACTACGTTAAATTTGCATCTAGTACAATGCATGAAAAGTGCTTAATAAAAGCTCCTTATATGATAATGATATGAAGAGGAAAGGAGAACAGGTAATGAAGTAATGAAAGATCATCAAAATGAAGAAGAGCAGCAGCAGCTCTGCACTGGATTCTGTCCTTTCTTGAGCCAGTCTATAATATAATTCAAGAAGAAGGAATGGAAAAGGCAAAGAAGGAATTTAATCAGAAGCTAGTCTATACAATCAGAAATCCTGACTCAGTCAGTCAGCTACTAGTACTCTATTCCCTTCCGTAAACTTCTTACATCCATTTTCTTTTTTTCTAATATTTTATTTTCCCCCAATTACATATAAAACAATTTTTAACATTCTAGGTGTGTGTGAAAAAGAGAGACAGAGACTTAGAAATAGACAGAGAAAAAGACACACACAGAGAGAAATAGAGCAGAAAGAAGGAGACAGAGATAGAGAGGGAAAGTTTTTAGACAAATTTGAATCTGCTGCCCAGCATGTGTATCATTTCCAATCTCACCAAAATGATCCCAATTCAAACCCTGATTGAAATCCTCAAACTACTCCTTATTGAAGCACTAAAAGTTCCCAAAACATATAAGTGTGTGTATGTGTGTGTGTATGAATGTATGCATGTGTGTATACATGTGTATACACCCACACATCACTGTAACTAAGGGCCCCTCATTGAAGAGAACAAGGATAGGGACTTGGGAGTTAAGTACAAGGAAGCCAGCTAGAGCATCTCAGCACATCATTATGATCATAAGCATTCTAAAGTCACAGGTTTTGAGCTTTATTTTTAAATAGAGGATCTTAGAGATCATCCAGTCTAGCTCCCTCATTTTACAGGTAAGAAAACTCAGGGCAAAAAAGGCTATGTGATTTCTTCAAGGTTATTTAGGTAATGGATAGCACATCAAGGATTTCAAACCAGACATATAGATATGTAATTTCATTGACATGAAGATTGTTCAGGCAATACAGGTACCAAATAAAGGAATCCCCACTACCAATGGAACCAAAAAATTCTGTTTCAGTATATCTGATTTTTCACAGGGAGTGGAGAGGCAATGTTGAAGAGTAGGGTATTAGTCTTGGAGTCAATCATACCTCAGATATTTGCTAGCTGTGTGATCCTGGAAAAATGACATTAACCTCCTAGTGCTTCAGTTGCATTGTCTGTCAAATGATACTGTTGAACTTGATGATTTCTAAGATTCCTTCCAATTTTATGTTTTTAATGCAATCTATGCTTTTATGAATATAGAGGTGCCTAGAAAAGTTTTATGTGTCTCTAGCTAGATCATTCTCACAATTTATGAATTTGTCTATGAGTAATTTTCTGTAATATTCATATTTACATTTTTGTTTTTACATTTTCATTCCCAATTATATCTTCCCCTTAACTCATATCCCAAAAGCCATCCCAACAAATCATGATCCCTTTCCTCATTCCTTTCCAGCAAACCATCATTTCCCTCACTTCTGCCCCATAAACTATTGTTTCCCTTCTAACAAAGAATAAAAGTGAAAGAATAAAAAACAAACAACAAAACAAACAAAAAACCCAACATATCAACAAAACCAACCAGCCAATCACCAAATCTGAGAGTAGCTGAATGATTACATCATTCAGGAAAGAAAACAGATAACATATTTTCAGTTTGTCTCCATTGAAGTATTTGGTTTTCATAATTATATAATATTCAATTTCTATCATTACTATTATTTGTTGCTATTCTTTCCATTTACAGTATCATTGTCACTATGTGTTTCAGTTTCCTGGGCCTGCTTATTTCATTTTATATCATTTTATATGTCTTCCCATATTTCTCTGGATTATTCACACTTGTGTTTTTATACAACATAGTAATATTACATGACAAGTATATGCCATAATTTCTTTTGTCACTTCCCAACTGATGAACAGCTACTCTTCTTCCAATTCTTTCCTTGAACAAAAAATAATGCTATTAAATGCTAGTATATCTGTTTTTTTTATTTCTATCTTTGAGTTCTTTGTGTGTGTATACAGATAAATAGATAGATAGATGATTTGAATGTGTGTATACACTCATAAATACCTACATAAGCATATATATATATATATGAATGTGAACCTGACTGTTGTTTTTAAATTCCTTTAGATAGCAAGTATATCATGTTTTCCTTCTAATAAAAATTTTAAATGAAAAGGCAATGAATTTGGTAATTCTGCTTTTCAGAATCCCCTGATACTAATAGATGCATGTAATTTTCTGCATAAAAATAAAAACTGCATAGAGAAAATATAATTCTCTAATCTCTAGTCATTTGACTAATAATAATTATCATATATAATTACATATAAGATAATTATGCTGCTTATATGCATCTATATATGTATATGTACATACCCATATGTGTTTATATATAGATATGTGCATCGTGAATATACACACATGTACATTATATATATATATATACATATATATATATATGCATGATGCATCTATACATACATCTAGTAGTGAATTTGAGTAAATGAGAATAGCCATCCTCTTAATGAAATACTATTGCCACTACTACTACTACCAATACCACCACTACTAATACTAACTAAATAATATTTATACAGGGAGTATTAAAAGTTTTCATATAGTTTTAAACTTAAAACTGAACTGAGATTTATGCGACTTGATACCCAATACAACATTTTACAGTTAACACAGTACTTTTCTCATCACAGTTTTGTAAGGTTATTGCTCCAAATAACAAGATCCTTTCTTACTGCTACCATGTTCAGATGTATAGTACCATGGGACCAGCACTAGGGGACTTGGAACTAGGAATTGTGATCTGAGTCCACACTCCAATGCTAATTACTGTGTTACTGTGAACAGTTTAATCTCTCTGGACTTCAGTTTCTTCAGTTGTAAAATAGGAATCCTAACTTTTTCCAATAAATAACCTACTCATATGATGCTTGGAGAGGGAGTGCTTTATAAACCTCAAGTATTACAGAAATGTGAACTGTGTTTCTTTTCCCTACTGATTTGTAAGCTTCATACAGATAGAGCTATCTAAACTTCTTACCCTTTCTCCAATTGATAAATGGTCAAAGGATATGAACAAACAATTCTCAAATAATGAAACTGAAACTATATCCACTCATATGAAAGTGTTCCAAATCACTACTAATCAGAGAAATGCAAATTAAGACAACTCTGAGATATCACTACACACCTATCAGATTGGCTAAGATGACAGGAACAAATAATGATGAATGTTGGAGGGTATGTGGGAAAACTGGGACACTAATACATTGTTGGTGGAGCTGTGAAAGAATCTGGCCATTCTGAAGAGCAATTTGGAACTATGCCCAAAAAGTTATCAAACTCTGCATACCCTTTGATCCAGCAGTGCTACTACTGGGCTTATATCCCAAAGAAATACTGAAGAGGGGAAAGGGATCTGTGTGTGTCAAAATGTTTGTGGCAGTTCTTTTTGTTGTAGCTAGAAACTGGAAGTTGAATGGATGTCCATCAATTGGAGAATGGTTGGGTAAATTATGGTATATGAAGGTTATGGAATAGTATTACTCTGTAAGAATTGACCAGCAGGAGGAATACAGAGAGGCTTGGAGAGACTTACATGAACTGATGCTGAGTGAAATGAGCAGAACCAGAAGATCCCTGTACACTTCAATGCTGTATGAAGATGTATTCTGATGGAAGTGGATATCTTCAACATAAAGAAGATCCAACTCACTTCCAGTTGATCAATGATGGACAGAAACAACTACACCCAGAGAAGGAACACTGGGAAGTGAATGTAAATTGTTAGCACTACTATCTATCTACCCAGGTTACTTATACCTTTGGAATCCAATACTTAATGTGCAGCAAGAAAATTGGATTTACACACATATATTGTATCTAGGTTATACTGTACATGTAAAATGTATGGGATTGCCTGTCATCTAGAGAGAGGGAGGGGAAAATTTGGAAAAATGAATACAAGGGATAATGTTATAAAAAAATTACTCATGCATATATACTGTCAAAAAATTTATAATTATAAAATTAATAAAAAAGAAAAAAATAAACTTCTTACTTTATGCAATATCCAACAAAGAACTCAGTATGCAATAAGAAGTTTGAAATTTTCAAATCATTTTTAAAAGGATCTATGGTGTAGAGAGCTCTATTCTAGGCACTGAAAGAGATTATGAAGTACAAATCATTGATAGTCTCGCCTTCATGGAGCTTATGGTCTCATAAGATAACAAAATAATTTCCTTAAATTGAATTCCTACCAGAGCTATTTCCTTGATGTTAATTGGTGGTGTAGGGGAAAGGGAATTTTGTAAAGATAAAATGTTTATCCCATTAAGCAGATTTCAATTTGTGAAATCACTGCAATTTTTAATTGAGATCTTAAATATCCTAATTCAACAATAACAGGATGAAGGAGAAATTAATACTGACAAATATTTCCCATCATGAATCCAATAAAATGGAGTATTTTATTTTTATTCAAATTCTTCTAAGTTTTCTATTTCATTTTTGCAGAAAAGTCATTTGCACACAAGGTCCTTATTCTGACCCAGGACATAAAAATGGTATTTTATTGCACAAAGATGACTGCTACTCCTTGCATATTTGCAAGATATACAATATACAGCCTAAGAATTACATTCTGCAGCTAAGTTTCAATTACATTTGATGAAACAATGAAAAAAAGATACATTTTGCATTGCAGTATCTTTGGGCTTTTTAAATTGTGCTTGCTGGCTTCCTCACTAATTTGGTAATTTGCAATAGGTTTCCCAGTCATTAGTGCAAATTAGTGAGGTTTAGCAGTAATATGCATATTAATCTATTCATTGAGAACCAATTCACATGCTCTTTCCAAGTTTATGAAGACAAGTATTTCTTTATCTCGAAAAAGCTGAACTTAAAGAATGTGAACCTGATCTTTAATTTTTAAAGTTCTTTTGATAACAAGTATATTATGTTCTTCCTTCTCATAAAAAAGAGAAAAGGCAATGGATTTGGTAATTCTGCTTTTCAAAATCCCCTGATACTAGACAAATTCATGGTTGTAATTTTCTGTATAAAAAGGAAAACTAGTGCTTCTCAGCAAGGGAGAAATCTCACTCTGGATGATAGTCACTTGAATAATAATTATATTAATAATAATAATAATAGACATATACAATGTTTGCAAAGCATTGTATATTATATATATATATATATATGTATTTGTGTGATATATATATATATATATATATATGTATATATACACGTACTTCTGATTCTGGTACTTTATCCACTTCACCACCTATCTGTCTATACAATACACACACACACACACACACACACACACACACACACGCATGCACACATGCACATATGCATCTACACACAATATGTATATGTAAAAGTATATACTTTATATACAATATATACAATAATCATATGAGATTTTTCATGTCTATAAAATCTCATTTAATTCTCACAATAGCCTTGTGATCCTGATATTATTATCATTCCCACTTTACAGTTGAGGAAACTGAGGCACAAAAATTAAGTGACTTAACAAAGGTTATACAGCTAGTAAGTATATTTGAAGTCAAATTTGAACTCAGCTCTTCCTAACTCCAATTCCTGTGTTCAATCCATTATTCTACCTAATTACTTCATATAGACTATCTCTTACCTAAGTTTCTGACAGCAAATGTCCCTCCCCATAGTCTACTTACTCTCAATTCACCTTTTTCATCACAGGCCATGATATCTTGACTACTCAAGGAAAGTACCAGCTGACCTCCCAGTCCACTGTTGCACACTTTGATATCTCAATACATCATTTGTAGTCATCTTGCTTTCCTATTTCACACTGAGAACAGCCCCTCTCTACTCCTTAATCTCATCATAGAACTATTCCAGTGTATCGGAGAGTCCCTTTTAATTATTTGTTCCTTTTTCTAATGGGAAAATGTAAGCAATTAAATTATATCAGTTTCACCTACTTCCCCCCAAAAAACACCATGGGACTATTTTCTTCTTGATAAAGTGGAAAATAGAAGCAGAAATTTATGTCTATCAGATCATTCAAGTGGACAAGTTGGCATGATGAAATGATTTGTATTCAGAAGATTTGAGTGTAAGCCCCTATCTGACAACTAATCTATGTGATTTTGAACAATTTAAAAGCTTTTCCCTTAGATTCATAGAATGTAAGGGTAGAAAGGATTTTTAAAGATTATTTGGTCCATCAACACCCACTCCTTCTTTGAAGGAAGGAGCTGAGACTTAGAAAAGTAACTTGACTTGTCCAGTCCAATGTCATGGGACTAGTTAAAAATAAACAACACTCCATCCACTCCAACACTACTTCCCAAAGCATGTTTCTGTTATGTTTCAAGTTATACCCTAGAACATTTCTTGAGTTTTTTTTTTCTCCTTTCTTGATTTCTCCTGTTATTGAAAGTCATTAAATCTTTTTCCCTAATGTTATTATAGGCTTCTTTTTGATCAAAATGCAGAGTATCCACTTAAATCTCTTCTTTCTAGTGTATAATTTTTAAAGTTTAGCCCAAGAAAAAACAAGCAAACAAAAGACAAGTGAAAGTGTGATCCTCATGAACACAAAAAACTAGAACAGATCGCAATGAAGCTGAACTGTCTTTTCATTTGTATCAAATGCTATAAATTTCTAAGCATAATGTTTGACAGCAAACTGTCATAGAAGCAACAGACTCATTATAAAACTGCTAAAGGTATATAAATCTCATTGACTGTTTATCATTAACTTCATGGGATGCTGATAGGATATGTCTGGTTATAATTTATATTTCACTAATAAGGTCCATTTTAGATTATAGCTGTCAAATCTATTACTTACCTTTCTCTAGTTTTATAGCTGTTCTGGACAGTGCTGAAATTGAAAGCCAAAGTCGGGTTTGAAGCATTATCTTTTTCTCTAATATCTCATCCTTGCATATTGAAGCTTACATCACCTCTAATCATAGCTCAGTATCCAAAGTATTTTTCAGTAAGTAAACAAAAATAAGCCAATAATAATAACGATAGTTTTTAAAATCACAATTCAGCTCTAGTGTAATGCTTACCCAGTACTGGAAATTAAATCAAGAAGTACACAGAAAATATTTTGAAAATACCAAATATTTATAAATAGAATCATATCAATTTTCTAGTACCTTGTTGTCTTTAATGAGCTTCATATTCCTATGAGGTGACAATCTAAGGAGTCAGGAACAATTTCAGATTTTGAGTTTCTGTCTCCATAGTACCCCTAAAAATAAAAAACGAAGTAGTTGTCATTTCTATGCCAAAGGCTAGAAAGTATTGGCCTAGAACAGTGAAGAGACTTCTCTAAGGTTATGTACCAATCAATAGGGTACCAGAACAAGGATATAGATTTTCTGCCACCTTCAGATCCCATAAAATTGAATGACTAGACCACTCACACACTCCTCAGTGACCTTTAAGGGAGTTTTTTCTTACCTTTCTGGCAGATAGAAAATGGAGCAATGGTTGTTTTTAAGTGATTGAAATGATGGCAGTGCAACCTAACTGTCAATGCAGCATAGGATTATGGATTTAGAGCCACAAAGGACCTTAAAGGCCATATAGGCCAACACTCTCAATTTACAGATGAGGCACAGAAAGCATAGAGAAATTAAGTGAGGTGCTTGGGGTTATATAGCAAGTGTCAGAGATGATATTTGAACCTGAATCTTCCTGCCTCCAAATCCAATTCTCCATCCACCATGCCTCAACTGCAACAGTACCACACATCACCAACGTGCCATTTTCAGTTCCCACACCTATCAAGTTTACAACTATTCTGGAAAAAACCTGAATACTAAAAGTAAATTCTGATATAATCCAAGAAGAATGTAAGAGGGTTCCTTCTGAGTTTCTGATCAACCCAAGGTGACTTAGATTTTACTGAATCTTGTTGTAGTAGGTAATGTATTGTGAGGCTCTGTTTTTGACCAAACAATTGAGGGCTCAAAAATAATATCAGAGATTATATGAAAATGAAAGATGATGATGATGATATTTAGCATTTGTGTGGAAATTTAACATTTGCAAAGCACTTTACAAATATTACCTCATTTTCTACTTGGGAAGGAGGTACTATTACTATTCCTATTTTTACAGATGAGGAAACTAAGGCAGCAAAGGTTAAACCCAGCACCACACAGTTAGTAAGTGTCAAAGGTTATATTTAAACTCATATTTTCCCAATTCCAGATGGTAGGGAAATCTATTGAAAGGTTCTTAGCCAAAATACAGCAGTATTGACTACTCTGCTCTACTTCAGAAGCAGACTACCTCCATTACAAGCACAAAAGACAAATACTGAGACCTTAAACACCAGCAAAATGTGGGACTTGGCCACACTTACACAGGAAGGAAGTCCACAGCACTGACCCAGGGCAGTGTAAAGCTGCTGTTGTTTGTAGAGGAAGCTTGGGACAATCTCCCTTTTGCCCTAAGTGCAATCTCCCCTTTGCCCTAACCTTTAAAAATGAGCAAAAAACCAAAAAGAACTCTAAACATAGCTTTTATAGAGGCAGAGAACAGACCTCAAAACCTGAGGACACTAAAGGCAAATGGTCTTTAGATAAAAGCCTAAAAGGTGGTATGAATTGGTCCTGATCTCACAAGGCTCTCTTGGAAGAATTCAAAAAGATTCTTAAGAGAGAGTTAGAAGAAAAGTGAGGAAAGGAAATGAGAACTTTGCAGGAGAGTTTGGAAAAGAAAACACGGAAATCATTTGAAGAAAACTCCTTTAAAATATATTTAGTGAAATGGAAAAAGCATATAACTCCTTACAAAATAGATTTGGAAAAGAAACTAACTCATTGAAAAACAGAATTTGTGAAATGAGACAAAATCCAATGAACAAAACAACTCAATTAAAAGTTGAATTGGCTAAGTTCAAAAGATAAAAAAAGCTAACTGAAAAAAACAATTCATTAAAAATTAGAATTGAAGAAATGGAAGTTAATGACTCAATGAGACATCAAGAATCAGTCAAATAAACCCCAAAAATGAAAAAAATAGAAGAAAATGTAAAATACCTCATTGGAAAAACAATTGACCTGGAAAATAGATCTAGGAGAGACAGTCTAAAAATTATTGGACTACCTGAAAACTTTGATGGGAAAAAAAGGAGCCTAGACATCATCTTTCAGGAAATCATTAAGGAAAATTTCCCTGATGTCCTAAAATCAGAGGGTAAAATAGCCCTTGAAATAATTCACTGATTACCTCCTGAAAGAGAGCCTAAAATAAAAATTCCACGGAATATTGTTGCTAAATTTCAAATTTATCAGCTTAAGTAGAAAATATTGCAAATAGCCAGAAGGAAATAATTCAGATATCAAGGAGCACCAATTAGAATTACCCAAGATTTAGCAGTTTCCACTTTAAAAGATCAAAGGGTCTGACATTTGATATTCCAAAAGGCAAAGGACCTTGGATTACAGTCAAGAATCAACTATTCAGCAAAATTAAGCATTACCTTTCAGAGGAAAAGGTGGACATTTAATGAAACAGGCGAATTTCATTTATTTCTGATGAAAAGACCAGAGCTAAACAGAAAACTTGATTTTAGAAACAGAACTCAAGAGAAGCATAAAAAGGTAAAAAGGAAAGAACAAACCTTTCTTTTAAAAGTTAAAAAGTTTACATTCTATATGGGAAGATGATATGATTAACTCTAGAGAACTGTACAACTCTTATGGGTATACTTAGAGGGTACAGGTATCATTTGATTTTATTGTGATGATATAAAAAAGAAACTAGAGGTAAAAAGAGGGTTATACTGGATTAAGAGGAAAATGGAGTTAAATGGGGTAAATTACATCTCATGAAGAGACAAAAAAGATTTATTATAATTGAGGGAAAGAAGGAAGAGAGGTGAGCATTATGTGAAACTCACTCTCATCAGATTTGGCTTAAAAAAAAAGAATATCAGACATATTTAGCTTTACAGAGAAAAGTAGGAGGAGAAAAGGGAAAAGAAAAGGGGGAGCTAATAGAAGGGAAAACAGAAGTAAAAGGGGAAAAAGTATAAGAAAGGAGAGGGGTTACTATTTGAGGGAGGTGGTGGTCAGAAGCAAAATACTGGGGAGGCAGAAAAAGGGGAAAGGAAAGAGAAAAATATAACTTAGGGAAAATAAGATAGTGGGAAATACAGAATTATTTTTAACTGTGTACGTGAATGGGATGAATTCTCCCACAAAATGAAAGTGGATAGCAGACTACACTAAAAGTCAGAATCCTACAATATGTTATTTACAAGAAACATATTTAAAGCAGAGTGACACATATGGAGAGTAAAAGTAAAAGGCTGGAGCAGAATCTATTATGCTTCAAGTGAAGTAAAAAAAAAAAAAAAAAAAAAAAAAAAAAAAAGCAAAGACACCGATTCTGATCTGGGATCAAGCAAAAGCAAAAAATAGGTCTAATTAAAAGATATAAGGAAGGAAATTACATCTTGCTAAAGAATACATAGATAATTAAGTAATATAAATGTTAAACATATATGTACCAAGTGGTATAGCATCCAGATACCTAGAGAAGTTAAGAGAGCTGCAAGAAGCAGCAACAAAACTATACTAGTGGGGGATCTCAACCTTGCTCTTTCAGAATTAGATAAATTTAACAACAAAATAAGTAAGAAAGAGGTTAAGGAGGTAAATCAAATTTTAGAAAAGTTAAGTATGATAGACATGTAGAGAAAATTGAATGAAGACAGAAAGGAATATGTTGGGTTTTTTTTGCTTTTTTTTTTCTCAGCAGCACATGGAACCTTCACAAAAACTGACCATGTATTAGGGCATAAAAACCTCAAAATTAAATGCAGAAAGGCAGAAATAGTAAATGCTTTTTTTCAGATCATAATAAAAATTACATGCACTAAAAACTAAGAGGAAAATAAACCAAAAATTAATTGGAAACCAAATAATCTAATCCTAAAGAATGAGTGGAAGAAACAACAAATCATAGACATAATCAATAATGTCATCTAAGAGAATGATGATAATGGAGCACCACACTGAAATTTATGGGATGTAGCCAAAGCTGTTCTTAGGGGAAGTTTTATATCTCTAGGTGCTTACTTGCATAAAATAGAGAAAAAGAAAATCAATGAACTGGACATGCAACTAAAAAAAGCTAGAAAAAGAACAAATTAAAAACCTCCAATTAAATACCAAATTTAAAATTCTAAAAATAAGAGAGGAGATAAATAAAATTGAAAAGTAAGAAAACTATTGAATTAATAAACAAAAGTATGAAAAAATCAAATAGAAAAATATTTAATTTGGTTAGAAAACAGAAAGAATAAAATCAAATAGCATCAAAAATGAAAAGAATAAATTCTGACTAGAACTTCACAAATTAAAATTTCCTTGGATATATTAGCTTCTGGTAATCTAACAGCAATCCAAACACCTAACTCCATTTTTGCCATCTCACAGACCAATAGCACTGGGCACAAGAGAGGCTTATAAAGAAATGTCCTTGGTTTTGGATAAAACCATCAACTGCAACTGGATAAGGTATTCAGGGAAATTGTATCATTTTCTCTGGCGGTCTAAAATTGTCACCTGGCTTTATGACCGAAGTTATATAGAGTGAGCCACACAATAAATTAAATAGATAAATCACGTTTTCTATTCAGTTCAAGCTAAACAAAGATCTAGATAACTAGAACCAATCTTCCAGAATTTATATTTTTTTCTTTTGTTTTGTTTTGTTATGCAAAATTAGAAAGCTTCCTTCCTAACTTCATATCCTCTTGTAAAGTTATTCTGACAAAATGCCATCCCTATGTCCCTATTGTGCCTACTTTAGACCTGGAGTATCAGAGTGCATTATTGTGGAGTACATACTTTAACATGTCTTATCAAGCAATAAAAAAAAGTTTCATGTTCAATATTGATTATGTACTGTTGTACCTAAATAAGTTCAGAAAATCTATTTGGTGATAAGAAAGGCAAAACAATAATATCACAGCAAGTGACAAAACTTAGCACTTACTAACTACCTAGAAAGACACAATCAAGAATTTTTTTTTCTAGATAAGGAAAGTGTACCTACAAGAAGCTAAACCACACAGCTATAAAGTCTGAGGCAAGTGTTAAACCCAGCTAGTTCTGATCCCAAGTTCAATATTCTTTCCACTACTGCATCCTCCCAAGTGACTGAATGAATAACAAATACACAAATGAAGTACTAATTTAACGTTTACTATATGCAAAGCATTGTGCTTAGTCCAACTGATACAAACATTCACTGCTCTCAAGAAGCTCACACTTTAATGGGATTGCACAACACATAGAAGTTTTCCATACAACTGAGAAGTCTCCATAGTCCTTAGGAGGTAGTAGCAAAGCAAATGTTAATGACTCTTCTTCAACAGTATTTTCTTTGATTTTTTATAGGCAAGGTTAAGTGATATGCCCAGGGTGACACAGCTAATAAATTTCAAGTGTCTGCAACTGGATTTCAACATAGGTCCTCCCAGACTTCAAAGTTGGTGCTCTATGCACTGCATCACCTAACTACCCCTCTTAAAATCAAATCATATCAATTTCTAACATTAAACAATACTGAAGATTTTGGTGATAATAGCTTTCTTTTTCACCTCTCAGTAGCTGAGTAGTATCTACAAAAACACTTTTCAGGACATATCTCCACAATGTTACTTTGTAGAATGATAGATATGGGCAATGAACTAGAATTATATGTATTTCAATATTTTCTTGGTTTAGAGTCCTTGATTTCTCCATCAGGATCTGAGGGGAGATTGTACATATACCTGAAAGTTTGCAGTTGCCATAAGAGCACTTTGCTTCTGATTTGCTAGGACTGTGGATAGTAGCTGGCTAGTAACCGATATGTTTTGGCTAGTAATTTCTCCAAAGGAACTCTTTCCCCAGATGAGGACCATGCCTGGGATGGAAGCAGGACTAATGGTCTAGGAGGTACTGTCATTCCCAGGTATCCTATGCATATGGTGCTACTGGGGGGGCAATTGGTGGGAATGGAGGTGTTAAGGAAGGTGGTTCCCCTTTCTATAATTATTTTTCTTCTTAATAATGGCGATCAGTAGTTAGTCTGAAAGAAAGTTTGGTGAGATGAAAGACAATACTATTCCCAAGGCTTTTGATTTCAGAATCTTATTCAGTTCTCCATCAAAATATGATAGGAAATGGCAGTCAAGTTAGTGATGATAGTGTGACTTACCTCTTCCTCAGGGTACTCTGCTGCTTCAAATTCTAATTCTAAAAATAGTGACTTTAGAAGAAACTCATAGAAAGGTAGAGTATAAGACTTGTAATCTGATTCCTTATTTTATAAAATGAAGATAATAGTAGTACCTACTTTCACATAATCAATAGACATTGAGACAATAAACATAAAAAATTTTGCAAACCTTAGAGGCTAGATAAATATCAATTACTATAAGTATCAATTACTACTACTACTATTACTACTGCTATTATATCCTCCTCATCCTCTGCCTCTTCTTCCTCTTCCTCTTCCTCAAATTCCTTGAAGGTAAAAATGATGTCTTCCTAAATATGTTCCTTTCTCTTCCAGCTTCTACTAATTCTTACTCCATTTCTCACCTTGGCATATATGGTGATCAAAGGATTTTAAAAGTTATGCAAACAAAACTGATGCTCTCTCTAGAAGGTCCAACCAAAATGAAAAAAGCTTTAAGTTCATATCAGTCTTCAAGCCTAGATAAATCTTGTAAATATATTTAGTGAGGAATTTAATGGACACATAAGACTATCAATGTCAGTGGGGGGAAAGCTGCAATCTCCATGGTCAAAGATGATATTTTAAAATAATAAAATGTATTCCTCAGCATCCAGCAAAGCGCACTGTACATAGTAAGTACTTAATGAATATCTGTGAAATTTAATGCAGTGATGAAAGTAGCTACCCACTCAGCATGGAAGAATTTCTAAGCAATACCAAGAAAGAGAAGCAAGCTTTAGGTTAACCTGATAAATGATCTAATTAAGCCAAATGAACGATGCTATATACTGAGACTTTTTTTTGGTCAATATATTTCATCAAAATTGAGAGTGTGACCACATTGCATTTAAAAATATAAAGAGACATGTTCTACTGTGTACATGATAATGTTTTTTTTTTCATTTTCTATTTAAGTTTTACATTAAAAAGTAAAATATAAAGAGAAAATATAAAAGAAATAAAGATTTGAACTGTAAAAGTCAGTATATTATTTGTATTTTTTTTAATCTTCACATTTCTTGAAAATGCCATGATTGAGGGGAAAAAAAAAGTCTTTCTGTACGGATAGTTTTATTGAGGTCTGGGACATTGAAGGTGAAAAAAGTGTCAAGGCAAAATCACTCTACTCAAACAACCAAAAAAATAAAAATAAAAGAGACCCCAGTAATGAAGAGGTGAACATTAAATTTCAAAACGGCTGTCAAAATTCAGCTCAGCCCATATATGGTCTGAAACAGCATTAGCAAATGTCAGAGAAGATAATGCTCAGGTAGTCAGATGACTGCTGTATAATTCAATTCTGTTCAAGCCTGGATCGCATGCAACATCTTAGGAAGGTACTGTCACTCAGGGCAGACCAGCCTGACATGAGCACCAGCAGACTGAGACATTTGCAGGATATATTATGTTCATGCAGATACTCTGAATGTTTTTGAGCTGAGCTGTCTGAGATTACATAGGCCCTTGTCCTGGGCCTCTGAAGGCATGAAACTTCCAAATTCATTCTTATAGAATGCCTTAGTTGAATAAATCTAATTCTCTCCATCTCTATACATGGTGGTAAAATGTACACAAGGGAAAGTGACAGGCCTCTGATAGTCTGCCACAGCACACAGTAGAAGGGCCATAGCTGGATAGTTCATGGAAAAGTTTAAGTTTTTGTATTAACAGCGTTGTAACAGTTTTGCCATGGAGCATATAGAAAAAGTTGTGTTAGGACAAACACTTCCTTGAAAGCCAAAAAATGTCATTACTAAAGGATTCCTTTAATAATGTTAGTAACTACATGAATCTGACCTGAGATGACCAGTGATGGCCCTTCCAGCACTTGATCTACAACACTAGTGTGAAAGAGGCCATACCAGAGCATCTTTGGAGTTGTTCTTCTTGTTTTCAGTAAATCATGAGGGACATTTAAAGGCTGCTTCTGGTCATGCTCCTGAATCTTGTTTTAAGTCATTCTGTTAATACATGCCAAGTATTTTATGTTTAGAATTTTGTTTTGTTTGTTTGTTTTACAAGTAATAATAAATTAACTGCCCCATTCCTAAAGAAAGGAAGCAAAGTGTGGTGATTTGTGGAAAAGTTGAAGTTTTTGCAGAAACAGATTTGTAACAGTTTTGCCAGGAAGTATATGGTCAAAGTTGTATGTCCTCAAAGCCAAGAAAGTCTGGGCTAAAATTTTGGCACCTATAACACATACTGGTTATATGATTCTCAGTATAGTATAGTTATCACGCTCCAAGACTAAAGGTGCTGAAAAGATGTCAACTAGAAATTTCAGTGAGTTTACAACCATAGTCTCCATAACCTTTAGGAAGAATATAATTGAAGCCACAGGAAAATGTTCCTCTGGAATATCAGAATGGCAATTTAACAAACCAAATATGAGAACAAAGAACATATCTTCCTTCTCATTAGAGGTTAGACTTCACATTTCTGAAACCAGCCCAACCAAACAACATGCCTGGGTACAGAACAGGTAGTGCCAGCCCCTGTGGGCCCAACAATAAAGCTTTAACGTTAGCCTGTGATTATTTGGCCCTCTATGTCAGAAATAGTTTCTCCCTCTCTCTTCACTAAGCTCTGATATCTCTTCAAAATTTCCTCATTTAAATGGGAATAACTCATTCAATGAATAAAAAATTGGGGAGGGCAGAAGCAACTGATAACATTGCCCAAATAATCCTGGTTATATCCACATTTAAATAAGATATGGCCAGAAACTGGCCTCCCTCCCTAATGCCTCATCCCTGAGGATTCTCTGTTATAAATTATTTCCATTCTAGCCTTGTTCATCTATAAAATGACGATGTTGGACTTACTGACTTTAAACATCTCTTCCAGTTCCAAGTTTATGATGTCATGACCCCACTCCTTCCATGACCAAACCTTTTCTCAGAAATTGGAAACACGTCCTGGAAAATACTCCTAGTTCCTAGAGAAAGAGCAGTTTAGCACACAAGCAACAGCATTTTGTTCTCTTTGAGAGGTATCTTCCCAGAAATGGTATGCTCTCTGAACCCAGTGTATTCTCCCTCATTGCTGGCACAGAACAATTTCTCTGTAGCAGAACAAGTTTCCTAGGGCATGAGGCCATGCTCTCACTCCATACAGGCAGGATTGGCTTTTCACTGGCTTTACATTTTTTCTGCTTTACTCATTCACCGCCTTAATAAACACTCTTGCTTTGCTGCTCAATAATTTTATGCATTTATCTGACAGTTGGAATTTAAGAAGAAAAATGTGTTCATACAAAGGAAAGCAAAAGCAAAGAAAAAGCATGCTGATATATGACAATGCATATATACATATATGTATATATATATATATATATATATATGTAAACAAATATATGTGAACATATGTGTTTGCACATATACATACACATGGATATATATGTGGCGTATGTGTGAGGGGGTTTTATAAAATAACATAAGCAAAATCAGAAAAAACTTCAGTGGACATTCAGTTCAAAACCCAACCAAAAAACCACCCTAATATAAAGTACTTAACAAGTGACCATGTGAATTCTCCTTGGAAATCACTAATGAAGAGGAGACAAAATATAAAAAGTCTCATTTTTCTTGCACATGGCACTCCTTCAATTATTTGAAGACATCTAACGTGACTTTCCTAAGTTTTCTCTATAAAGCATGGACTTGAGACCCTTGTTATAAATTAATATATTATAATTATGTCACATAATATCATAATACAGAATCATATATTTATGTATATACAACTGTGTATAATTTCTATACATAGATATACAGATTCCTAGATGCATATACATAGATACAAAGAGAAAGAAGTGAGAAAGAATGACAGAGAGAAACAGAAAATGATGAAAATAGTATGGCCTTGCAGTTAAAGATCTGATTTTAAAGCAATAAAAACCCGATTTGAATTTCCACTTCTGACATATACTAATCGTATGATCCAGGGCAATTTATTCAGTCTTTCAGTGCTCTAAGCAACTCTAAGATTATAAATTATAGCAAAATTGTGTGTAATTTCCTCTCCTGTGATTTACCTATACTAATGAAATCCCAGTATCAATTCTAGTCCCTGTCCCAAAATAAATGTCACTTTTTCCTAAAGTAACCTTACTTGAGCCCCCCAACTTTTAATCCTTTGCCAAAAAACCACTTTGTATTTATTTTATATATACCCCAGCTTTTCTGTGCATATTATCTTCCCCAAGTAATAGGTAAATAACTTCAAGGAAAATAAGCCAGCTTTGATGAAAGAGGACCCTGTGTAAAAGACTGGAGGCAGCACAAGTCAAAGCATCACTAAAACCTTGAATATCATCACCTCTCAGACCCGGATGAAACAGCCCAAGAGTTTGGGGATGCCAAAAGTTTTGGCAATATCTGTATTCCCCAAATCACCAGACTTTTTTTGCAGCCTGCCCTGACAACCGTTATTGAGGAGAGAAGTCACTTTCCTTAACACAACCAGAAACAACTGCTGACCAACAATAGCCTCCAATAGACAGACAGGCACAGGAGTCCTGGAAATGGCAGCTCCCTCCTCACCTCATCTCTACTCCCCACCATCCTTCCTCCAAAGTAACAATCTTGCTTGCAACCCAGCCTTCAAAATTAGCATCTATCAAAGCAGCTCCTGTAGGGGAGGGTTCAGCCATTTCTACCAACTGTCACACGCAGGGAAGGTAAGCCAGGCTAACTGAACTGGCAAGGCATATCATCTAGCAAGTCATCTTTCTGATATTATTTTCTCTTCCAAGAAGTGGTTTTAAAGGTCACCTACTGCTAAATAGCCAGGAGATGGACCAAAGAACTTCTAACTCCTCAAGATAATCAGGAGACTAGAAATCTCAGGACTTGCTGTGGGGTAGTGAGATGGCACAGTAGACAGAGTACTGGCTCTGGAGTCAGGAAGGTGTGAGTTCAAATCTTCTCTCAGACACTTACCACTTACTATTTTAGCAAGCCATTTATTTTTTGATTGCCCCAGGATAAAAAAAAAAAGATTGATATTTGATAATCTATCCACATAGTATTAAAGGTAAAGCAAACAGAAGATCGAGAATCCACTCTCAGGTTCATCAAGGCAAGCACACATGTTCACTGCCCTGGGCTTGTAGTAGCCATTAATAATCAGTGTAAGCAAGGGGAAGGAGAAACCCTCCTCTCAGCAGAAATTCAAAGGAGGCATTCTGGAGTCACAAAGTCACATGCCCAAGGGCAAAGAAGGAGGGGTAAGAGTAGAAGTTATACCTCACTTCAAAATCCACTGAGTGGGAGGATCTTTTTGCTCAGTGAAGAACTCTTCTCAACACAGTTTTAACTACCATGACAGTGGAGATGGGGGCAAAAGCACTATCTAGAAAATTCTGTTTGCACTTGCTTTTAATCAAAAGTCCAAGGGGCAGCTAGGTGGTGCAGTGGAGAGAGCAGCAGCCTTGAATGCAGGAGGACCCGAATTCAAATCTGATCTCAGACACTTAACACTTCCTAGCTGTGTGACCCTGGGCAAGTCACTTAACCCCAGCCTCAGAAAAAGAAAAAAAAAAAGTCCAAAGCATATATGAAGTGACTACAATGTATTATGCTACAAATGACAGCCATGGTTAAGTGCACAACCATATGTTGTATTTCTCTCTCTCTCTTTCTCTCTCTCTCTCTCTCTCTCTCTCTCTCTCTCTCTCTCTCTCTCTCTCTCTGTGTATATATACATATATATATATATACATATATATATATATATATATCAGTATGTATTTGTATAAATAAGATTAAAATATAAGAATATAATAGAAAACAAAATTCTGGTATTTAAAATAATATTATTATTATTTATTACTTTAAATAAATACTAAATAAATAAATTACTCTAAATACACTAGCATATGAGCTGATTAAAATTGCAACCTGTTCAGACTTCCTCATTTCATTCTCTCCTCAAACTATAAACTTACAAGTAAAAATATAATAGTCCAATTCTTTTCAATTCCCATCACTACTTTTTGTCCTTTAGAGAAGATTTAGACTCATTAAGGAAGGTAGCAATGTATACTTACAAATCAAGCTCTGGGAATATTACTTAACCAATTACTAAAGTCCACTGAGGGGAAGTGATCAACTCCAGAACAAAGATTCTCTTTACGTTTGTGTCATTCCTCTATGATTTGAGCTATTACTTGATGGAACATTAAGTTAGTGAAATAGTGAAATAGATCCTGATGTGTGTGTGTGTGCGTGTGTGATATACACAGAAAGAGAAGACACAGAGAGAGAACATTTGGTTTAGTTGTTAGTTGTTGACATAATGAAGAGAAGAGATCAGATATTGAAAAGAAAGGGCCTTGGGGCAGCCAATTCCATGTTCGAAAGGTGAGGGTAAGAGAAAGGGCATGAAAGTGCAAGTACTCAGAACTATTTCAATGTTGAGTGCATGGAGAATACACAATCCTAAGGCTAGAAGGATTCTGTTGATATTAGCATAGTGAAAACTTTTCGATAAAGCCGATGGTATAGTTTTGAATTCTAGTAGTCTGCAAAGATATAAATAGATAGATAGATGATAGATCCATATTAATATGCATGTATATATCTCTTTCACAATACACACACACACATACATACACATACATACACCTGGATCTACTTCACTTATTTAATACTCCATCAAATAACAGCAGCCTTTTCTCCTTCCACATTTATTAAGTATATTAAGAGCACTCTGGATACTCTTTAGAAACAATAATTGTAGAATCTACATCAGTGCTTCCTCTTTCCTGAACAGATGTTTACCTTCTCCTAGGATTCTCAGACTCCAGAGTAAATCCCAAATTCCCACTTTGATGCTTATCCTTTATACAGAACTTTATAAATTTCAAAATGTTATATGTGAATAAGCTTTTGTTGTATTAATATGATCCTTTACATGTTCAATGAGATTCCATTTCTTGGGAATGGGACTAATTTTGCCATCTCTCCTACCATTTATATTCTAAAACTACCTCAGAGAAAAGAACAACCTAAATTTGATCTTAAAATTACCCATAGGCACCAAAATGTAACATTTTAGATGATTTGATATTCTTCTTGGAATCTTTGCACTATTTTCTCATGGTTCTCTATTTAACTATCTAATTGCTCCTTTTTGGTTTCCTTTGCTGAATCAATCAAACCATTTTCTGCCACCTCTTCCTTATGAGAGTTTTCCTAATGGTTCTATCCTGGACTCTTATCTATTCTTTGTCCATATTCATTCATCATCTTCATAAGTTCAGGTGTCACGTCTACTCAACAATTCCTAAAATTCATATATCTATATCTTGCTCCTGATATTCACATTGGCATCAACAGCATGTAGGATATCTTCTGCTAGGTGTTCTGTTTATCATCTTAAATATGGCACACCCAAAACAAAATCTTTTCCCTATAGCTACTTTTCCTCTAAACTTCCCATTTCTTTTTTATAATAGTTTTTATTTACCATATATATGCATAGGTAATTTTATAACATTGACAATTGTTGTAATTTGTTCTAATTTTTCTCCTCCTCCCCCCACCATATGGCAGATTGATCAATACATGTTAAATATGTTAGAGTATAAATTAAATACAATATATGTATACATGTCCCAACAGTTCTTTTGCTGTACAAAAAGAATCAGACTTTGAAACAGGGTACAAATAGCCTGTGAAGGAAATCCAAAATGCAAGCGGACAAAATTAGAGGGATTGGGAATTCTATGTAGTCGTTCATAATCATCTCCTAGATAAATTTCCCATTTCTGATGAAGATACCACCATTCTTTCAGTTACCCACTTGAATTCATTCTTATCTTCCATGACCCTTACCTGCTTTATCTAATCAACCCATTTGTATTGATTCTCTCTGCACAATATCTCCTTGATCAATTCTCTTCTCCTCACCCTTCTATACACTAGCCCATTTCTACCCCTCACTACCTTGATAGTCTCTGTCCTCTCAAGTTTATCCTCTACATAACTTAAAAATAATCTGTTCATGGCCTTTCTCTGTTCAAAAATGTCCAATGGTTCCCTATTTCTTAAAAGATAAAATGTAAATTGCATTGATCAAGCAAGTCCTTTCAAACCTTGCTTCCATCCACCTTTATACTATATTTAATCCTACTCCCCTTCATGTCCACTATACTTAAATCAAACTAGACTGTTAGATATTTGCCAAACTTAATGTTCCATTTTCTGAAAATTATTCCACCTTTGTGAATACATTTTAAATCCTTGTCTTATTTCATGATTCCTCTCAGGTGTCCTTTTTCCCCCCACAAAGCATCCCTGGTTCGCCCATCCCTACCAATAGTTACTACTTTTTTCCCTTCAAATTTTCTTTCATTTATATACAAGAATTTATACAAATCCAAACCATCCTCCTTAAAATCTTAACTGTATCTTGAAGCTTTCTCAATTTCAACCCAGAAGAAGCCTAGAGTATTTTGAGTAAAATCTCTATAGAAGGTGTATGAAATGAAATGAATAAGAATTACATATGATGGTGTAAAAATGTTTACAGCAGTTCTTTTTGTGGTACCAAAGAACTGCAAAAACGAGTATATGTCCATTAATTAGGGAATGGCTGAATAAGTTGTGGTATATGAAGGTAATAGAGTATTATTGTTCTATAAAAAAATGAACAACATGCTGATTTCAGAAAGGTCTGGAATGATTTACATGAAATGATGCTGAACAAAACAAGCAGAACCAGGAATACATTACACATAATAACAGCAAGATTGTACAGTGATTAACTATGAAAGACTTGGTTCTTCTCAGTGTTTCAGGGACACAAGGCAATTCCAATAAACTCTGGATAAAAAGTGTCATCTACACCTAGAAAAAGAACTATGGAAATTGAATGTAAATCAACACATGCTATGTTCACTTTTTTCTCTTTTTTTTTTCTCTCCCATGATTTTTCCCTTTTATTCTGATTTTTTTCTCCCAACATGTTTCATAAAGAAATGTGTATTTTAAAAGTTAATATACATGTATAACCAGACAAAATAAAACAATTAAAAGAATTAAATATGATGAAATATCATGGATAGATTATGAATTACATCACTGGAAATAGTTTCCACATACTTCTATCAAAATAGTGTATACAAGGTGTCATATTGGGCTCTAGAGATAAAAAGAAGGAAAATGACATAGTCCAAACATTTAAGAAGTTGACAAACTAAAAAAAAGGGGATATTATATATGTACAGGTATAGAACAAGGCTAAATAAAAAAAAGGGCAAAGAAGTGTCCTCAATAAAGTGCAGGAGCTAAATCAAGAACAAAAAAAAATCATTTTCAGTTTGGGAGATTCTAAAAGACACTATGAAGAAGTCAGGACATAAGTTTAGCTATGAAAGAATAGAAAGATGAAACAACAAGCAGGACTGAGGAAGGAGTACATTCTTACAACACTGGGAATTGGCAGGAAAACAATGTGAGAGAGGAAGGAGAGTAGAGAATAAGATTAGGGAAAGTCTAGTTCTCTAATTTGGCTGGAATATGAAATGCATGAAAGGAACTAATGTGAAATAAAGCTGGAAAGAGAGTATAGAGACAGATTGTGCAGGGTTTAAACGCCAGGCTAAGGTGTCTGAATTTTATCCTGAAGGCAGTAAGGGGCTATTGAAGCTTTCTCTAAGTGGGATATAAAATGGTTAGGCATATGTATTGAAAATATTACCTTGGCACATATGCAAAAGATTGAGAAAAGAGTGTAGTATGGAAGATTATAAAGCTACATGAGAAAGAATGAATTATCATGTGTGTGTGTGTGTGTGTGAGAGAGAGAGAGAGAGAGAGAGAGAGAGAGACAGACAGACAGACAGACAGACAGACAGATAGAAAGAAGGACAGAGAGAGTCAGAGACAGAATCAGATAGACAAAGAAACAAAAAGACAGAGACAGAAAGAGAGAGAGACAAAAGACAGAGACAGAGAGAAAGTGTGTGCGCATAAAAGACAGAGAGAAAGAGACAAAGACATATAGGAAATAGCCACCAATTTATCTTTTTGGTATGGGGTAGGAACTTTTTGGATTGGGTAAGAAACATGAGGAGAAAGGAAGGGTCAAATATGAACCCAAAGTCCTAAATTTAGTTTAATAGGCTGTTAGTGGTTCCACCCAAAGAAATAGAGAGAAGTAATTATAGGAGGAAAAATGAAATGTTGGGTTGGGACATGCTGAGTATAAAGTGCTGGCAAGTTATCTAGATAGAAATAAATATTTAACAGGTGATTGGAAAGGGAACTCAAGGATTATTGTCTCTTAGTGTTACTTAACTTAACATTTTTAATTTATTTTCCTTACTAAATTATATGTAGAGTTTTAAAAGCCAAAAAGAGGAGTTTGTAATTATTCTGCCTTTGTGGGAAATTGTAGAACACTGCAGTAGTATTTAAGGAGAAAAAAGGCCTATTCATTGTTATTGGTTAATAGCTAGACTAGCTGCAGCTTGCTCACATTTTAGTGGATTCAGTTGTTAGCAAGTAGAGTATCAAATCCAGGTAAGACTCTGGAGATAGATGATTTCCTCAACAGGGTTTCTTAAATTCTTCTAAAGTGGGCAAATGTCCATGTGTTTTCCTTGGTGAATTGACTTGCAACAAAGCAGCTAGAGAACAATGTTTATTTATGAATTTCCCATCCCCTGACAACTTCTATGATCCAGACACTTTTGTTACCTTCCCTAGTGAAAGGGGACTTTCAATTTTTCAATCAATAGTGATTATAATATTACTCAGATACCATCCAGGCTGAAATTCTGGCACTGAGACAATCCTGAAACTGAAAGTTATTGTTCTAAGAATATGTCTAAGAATATTAGAACAACAAATCAACATGTTTAAAATGAATAAATATTATTTCTGGAAGTCTACAAATGATACAACTGGGTTCAATGAAAATCTCAGAGGAAGAGAAATTTTTGGCTCAACATAAAGAAAGGTCATATTCACATTATAGGATTTTATGCTTGAAGGAATCATAGAGATCATGTAGTCCAATCTCTTCATTTTATACAAGGAAAAACTGAGGTCTCCAGAATTCAAGTGACTTAATCAACCTAGAGTTTGTAGTTTGAATCTTCTTTAAGAGCCCTGGGTTAGAATTTTAGCTTAATTACTTACTAATTATGTAACCTTAATCAAGCTGAGGCTTAGTTTCTTATCTGTAAAATGGGAATAAAGCTAATGATTTCTTCTTCCTAAAGCTATAATGAGAAGAATTTTCATGGTGTTGTATGTAAATATGATTGCTTTTATTGCTATTATGAATTAGAGTCACCCATACATGGAAAGGATTGTAATGACTAAAGAATTTTCCATCACTGGAGGTGTCCAGAGACCAGTTGAATGATTCCTTGTCAGTGTCACAAGAAGAGACTTATACATCAAGTACTAGATGACTTTCCATTTCTTTCCTACAGATGCTTTCCTACAGTTCTCTAGTTGCTGATGTTTATGGTCATGGATTTCTGGGAATATTTTATAATATACTTACATTTACATTTGTGTATTTATAATATAGAATACAATATATAATACAAAAATATAGTGTATTATATATATTTATGTTACATTTTAAATGTTTTGTATTTATATTTATTTATTATTTTATATAACATTTATTTCATAATATTAATATTTCTTTTTTTGAAAGGAGGAAGAGAGACACACAGATGCAGAGACAGATTAGACAGAAGAGTAGAATCTATACTTTCTCTTTGCCTGGTAGCTAACAAGAAAAAAATGTGTTTTTTTTCTCCTTTTAGTCTCATTCCCAAAAGTTATTGAAAATATAGGCCTTAAAATCCAAATTCCAAAAGTTCTCCAGCCAATAACCAAAGGATGGATGGTGTCTGCTTCAGATTCTCTCTTCTGATGTAGCACTACTAAGTCATGTAAAGAGGTAATAGCTTTATTCGTACAATGCACCTTAAGATTCTTGTGACCAACACTGACTGATAGCTCTGATAAAATGTCATCAAGATTTGCTTTTGGCTTATTTTATTAAGAGACTTTGCTTCACACCACTCAACACATTCTGCCTGTTAAACATGTCTAGAGTTTCCTTCATAACAAAGTCATGAAAAAGTCATGAAGTCATGGATTTAATATACCACTTTGGCACTTTTTGACAGAGGAAGCAGATGATCATGCTTTTTGCTCAGATCATAGGATTTTAGAACTTGAATGGAGCCAGAATGACAGAGTGAAACCAGAAAACTGCTTGAGCTTTCCTAGTTTCCCTCAAAAACCACATGAAACCAAGCCTCTGAGCAGAGTCTGATGGAATGAAACCACTCTCTAGCCCAAGATATATTGGGAAAATGTCAAAAAGAAAAAAAGGGGTTCAATCTCACTGGGGGGGAAGGGAGGAAGAGGGGAAGGATGCTCAGCCCAGGTTAGACAGAGTCTTGGTAAAGCAGAGAGAGGATCTGAATCACAGCAGATCAGCAATAGACACCTTCTGTACTGCCCTAGTAGAGAGACAGAACAGTGAAGCAGCCTCTAGTCTCAGCTCTGAAGGCAAATGCTGGGAAAGCAAGCTGTTTAAAAGAAAGATCAGATAAAGGTACTCCTGTAAATACAAAGGGCCCCTGTGCTCAAACCCAAGGCTCAGAGCTGCATGGGAAACTAGGGATAGGATCCTCTTTGCCCCAAGAACAAAATTCAACCCAAAAAAAGAGGAAATACCAAAAGAAAAGGACCTTGACCTTAGAAAGTTACTATAGTGACAAGAAAGACTAACACACCAACTCAGGTAAGGACAAAGGAAATCTCTTTTTTTTTATTAATTTTATAATTATAAATTTTTTGACAGTACATATGCATGAGTAATTTTTATAACATTATCCATTGTATTCATCTTTCCAAATTTTCCCCTCCCTCCTTCTACTCCCTCCCCTAGATGACAGGCAATTTCATACATTTTACATGTGTTACAGTATAACCTAGATACAATATATGAGTGTAAATCTAAGTTTCTTGTTGCAAGTTAAGTATTGGATTCCAAAGGTATAAGTAACCTGGGTAGATAGACAGTAGTGCTAATATTTTACATTCAATTTCCAGTGTTCCTTCTCTGGGTATAGTTATTTCTGTCCATCATTGATCAGCTGGAAGTGAGTTGGATCTTCTCTATGTTGAAGATCTCCACTTCCATCAGAATACATCTTCATATAGCATTGTTGTTGAAGTGTATAGTGATCTTCTGGTTCTGCTCATTTCACTCAGCATCAGATCATGTAAGTCTCTCCAAACCTCTCTATATTCATCCTGTTGGTCATTTCTTACAGAGCAATAATATTCCATAACATTCATATACCATAATTTACCCAACCATTCTCCAATTGATGGACATCCATTCATTTTCCAGTTTCTAGCCACTACGAAAAGAGCTGCCACAAACATTTTGGCACATACAGGTCCCTTTCCCCTCTTTAATATTTCTTTGGGATATAAGCCTAGTAGTAGCACTGCTGGATCAAAGGGTATGCACAGTGATAACTTTTGGGGCATAGTTCCAAATTGCTCTTCAGAATGGCCGGATTCTTTCACAACTCCACCAACAATGTATTAGTGTCCCAGTTTTCCCACATCCTCTCCAACATTCATCATTATTTGTTCTTGTCATCTTAGCCAATCTGACAGGTGTGTAGTGGTATCTCAGAGTTGTCTTAATTTGCATTTCTCAGACAGAGGAACTCTCAAAGAGTGATGTAAATCGGTCTCCAGCCCAGAAAAAATTTCCCAGAAGTGCTCATAGAAGACTTTAAAAGGCAAAGAAGAGAGGTAGAAGAAAAAAAAAAAAAAACGAGAACAATAATGAGAGATATGCAAGAGAGTCAACAACTTGGAAAAGAAGACAATTCCTTAAAAAATACAATTGGCCAAATACAAAAAAAAAAATCCATTGAAGAAAACAACACCTCAAAAGTAGATTTAATCAAATGGAAAAAGAGATACAAAAGCTAACTGAAAAAATCACACATTCAAAACTAGAATGGAAGCTAATGATTGTGAGAGATCAAGAATCAATCAATCTAAAAAGAATGAGAAAATGGAAGAAAATGTAAAAAATCTCTTTGGAATAACAGTCGACTTGGAAAATATATCCAGAAGAGACAATTTTTAAAAATTCGGCCTATCTGAAGGCCATGACCAAAAAAATAAAGAGCCTGGATGGCATTTTTCAAAGATTATACAGGAAAACTGCAATGACATTCTAGAAACAGAGGGTGAAACAGTATTGAAAGAATATACCAATCATTTTCGGGAAAGAGATCCTACAAGGAAAACCCCAAGGAACATTGTTGGAAAATTCCAGAAATACAATCTCCACATAAAAATACTGCAAGCTGCCAGACAAAAGTGATTCAAATATCAAGGAGCAACAGTCAAGATTACCAAGGATCTGGAAGTTTCTACAATAAAGGACTGGTGGGTCTGGAATACCATATTCCACAAGGCAAAGAACTTGGGGTTATAACCAAGAATTAAGTACCCAGTGAGACTGAGCATCATCTTTCAGGGGAGATGATGGATCTTCAATTAAATAAGAGAATTCCAATCATTTCTATTGAAAAGCTAGAATTAACAGAATTTTTAATCTTCAAAGGACTCAAGAAAAGATAAAGAGGGGAAAGCATTATATCTCTCCTCTCCCTTCTCTTATTATTCAGTTGGGTATAAAAATTTATCAAACCCTATAAAGAAGTAAGAGAAGAAAGAGGAAAGAAAAGGGAGGGACTTGATAGAAGGAAGGGAAAAAAACACTAGGGAAAAAGAAAAGAGAAGAGAAGAGGAGTTAACATAGTGGGTAGGGTAGGTTAAAAAAACAAAACATTACCAAGAGAAGGGAGGAGGGGATAGAAGATAAGGTAGTGGGTAAGGTGAGTTTAAAAAAAAAAAAAACAAGTATATACAGAGAATAAAATAGGATGGAGGGAAATACAGAGCTGTAATCATAACTGTGAATGTGAATGGGATGAAATCTCCCATAAAACAAAAACAAATAGCAGAGTAGATTAAAAAAAACAGAATCCTGCAATATGTTGTTTATAGGAAACACATTTGACATAGAGAGACACATACAGAGTAAATGTAAAAGATTGGAAGAGAATTTATTATGCTTCAGCTGAATTTTTAAAAAAAAGCAGGGTTAGCAATTCTGCTTTCTGATAAAGAAAAAGTAAAAATAGATCTAATTTAAAGAGATAAGGAAGGATAGTATATCTTGATAAAGAGTACCATAAACAATGGAGTAGAAAGGATAATAAATATATAGGCACCAAGTGGTAGGACAACTAAATTCCTAGAGAAGATATTAAGCCAGTTCCAGGAAGAAATAGACAGGAAAACTATATTAGTGGGGAACCTCAAACTTTCCCTCTTGGAATCAAACAAAGATAACTCTAAAATAAACAAGAAAGAAACCAGGAAGGTTAATAAAATCCTAGAAAACTCTGATATGTTAGAACCTCTGGAGAAAATTCAAAAGGATATAAGGGAACACACCTTTTTCTTAGCATTACATGGCATCTAAATAAAAATTGATCATATATTAGGGCATAAAAATATCATATTCAAATACAGAAAGGCAGAAATAGTAGAAGCATTTGCTACTTTATTACTTTATTACTTTTCAGACCACATTGCAATAAAAACTATATTCAATAAAGGGCCAGGAAAAGATAGACTAAGAACCAATTGGAAATTAATTTAGTTCTAAATAATGAATACATCAAACAAGAAATCACAGAAACCATCCATAATTTCCTCCAAGTGAATTAAAATAATGAGACAACATACCAAAACCTATAGGATGCAACCAAAACAGTTTTTAGGGGAAATTTTATATCTCTAAATAGTTGTATGAATAAAATAGAAAAAGAAGGGATTAGTGAATGTGGGTATGCAACTAGGTAAGCTAGCAAAAGAACAAATTAAAAACCCCAAATGAAATACCAAATTAGAAATTCTGAAACTCAAAGGAGAGATTAATATTTGCCCAACTGCATGGCAGTAAATCTGATAATCTAACCAAATGGATGGATAATTGCAAAACTATAAAGTGCCCAAATAAACAGAAGAGGAAATAAATTACTTAAATAGTCCCATTTTAGAAAAAGAAATTGAATAAACTTTTAATAAATTCTATAAAAAAAAATCTCCAGGGCCAGATGGATTTAGAAGCGAATTCTACAAGACATATAAAGAACAATTAATTCCAATACTATGTAAACTATTCGGAAAAATAGGTAAAGAAAGAGCCCTGCAAATTTCTTCTATAGCACAAATATGATATTGATACCAAATCAGGAAGAGTAAAAATAGAAAAAGAAAACTACATACCAATCTCCCTAATGAATATTGATGCAAAAATTTTAAATGAAATATTAGCAAAGAAATTATAGCAAGTTATCACTAGGATAATACACCCTGACCACGTGGGATTTATACCAGAAATGCAGGGTTGGTTCAATATCAGAGAAGGTACTACCATAATTGACCATATCAATAATAATATAATATTATAATCTCAATAGATTCAGAAAAAGCATTTGATAAAATGAAGCACTCACTCCTAATAAAAACAACAGAGAACATAGGATAAAGAGAGCTTTCCTTAAAATAATAAGCAGTATCTATCTAAAACCAACAGTAAACATTATTTTAATGAATAAGTTAGATGCATGCCCAATAAGATTAAGAAACAAGGATGCTTATCATCCTTTTACCAAACATTAGTTTTACAAGAAATATTGGCTTTAACAATAAGAAAAGAAAAAGAAATTAAAGGAATTAGAATAGTCATTGAGGAAATAAAAATATCTTATTTATTTATTTATTTATTATTAATTTTTATAATTTTAACATTTTTTGACAGTACCTATGCATAGGTTTTTTTTTTTACAACATTATCCCTTGTACTCCCTTCTGTTCCAAATTTTCCCCTCCTTCCCTCCACCCCCTCCCCTAGATGGCAGGCATTCCCATACATATTAAATATGTTATAGTATATCCTAGGCACAATATATATGTGCAGAACCAAATTTTGTTGTTGTTGTTGTTGTTGTTGTTGTTGTTGTTGTTGTTGTTGTTGTTGTTGCAAAGGAAGAATTGTATTCGGAAGGTAAAAATAATCTGGGAAGAAAAACAAAAAATATGCTCACAGTTTACACTCATTTCCCAGTATTCCTTTTCTGGATGTAGCTGATTCTGTCCATCATTGATCAATTGGAATTGGATTAGCTCTTCTCTATGTTGAAGATATCCACTTCCATCAGAATACATCCTTATACGATATCATTGTTGAAGTGTATAATGATCTCCTAATTCTGCTCGTTTCATTAAGCATCAATTGATGTAAGTCTCTCCAAGGCTCTCTGTATTCTTCCTATTGGTCATTTCTTACAGAACAATAATATTCCATAACATTCATATACCATAATTTACCCAACTATTCTCCAATTAATGGACATCCATTCAACTTCCAGTTTCTAGCCACTACAAAAAGGGCTGCCACAAACATTTTGGCACATACAGGTCCCTTTCCCTTCTTTGGTATTTCCTTGGGATATAAGTCCAGTAGTAGCACTGCTGGATCAAAGGGTATGCACATTTTGATAACTTTTTGGGCATAATTCCAGATTGCTCTCCAGAAAGGTTGGATTCTTTCACAACTCCACCAACAATGCATCAGTTTCCCAGTTTTCCCACAGCCCCTCCAACATTCATCATTATTTGTTCCTGTCATCTTAGCCAATCTGACAGGTGTGTAATGATATCTCAGAATTGTCTTAATTTGCATTTCTCTGATCAATAGTGATTTGGAACACTCTTTCATATGAGTGGAAATAGTTTTAATTTCATCTTCTGAAAATTGTCTGTTCATATCCTTTGACCATTTATCAATTGGAGAATGGCTTGATTTCTTATAAATTAAAGTCAATTCTCTGTATATTTTGGAGATGAGGCCTTTATCAGAACCTTTAACTATAAAAATGTTTTCCCAATTTGTTACTTCCCTTCTAATCTTGTTTGCATTAGTTTTGTTTGTGCAGAAACTTTTTAATTTGGTGTAATCAAAATTTTCTATTTTGTGATCAATAATGGTCTCTAGTTCTCCTTTGGACACAAACTCCTTCCTCCTCCACAAGTCTGAAAGGTAAACTATCCTATGTGAGGAAATAAAAATATCAGTCTTTGTAGATGATGATTATACTTAGAGAATCCTAGAAAATCATCCAAAAACCTACTTGAAACAATTATCAGTTTTAGCAAAGTTGCATAATATAAAAAAACTCACAAAAATCATCATTTCTATATATTACTGACAAAGCTCAGCAGCAAGAGATAAAAAGAGAAGTTCCATTTAAAAATAACCATAGCCAAAATAAAATATTTGGGTGTTTATCTGCCAAGACAAATCCAGGAACTATATTAAACACAATGACAAACCCCTTCTCACAAAATAAAATCAGATCTAAACAACTGGAAAAATATCAACTGCTCATGGGCAGTCTGAGCTAATATAATAAAAATAATAATTCTGCCTAAATTGTCTACTTGTTCAGTGGCATACCAATCAAACTGACAAAAAATTATTTAATAGAACTAGAAAAAATAATAACAAAATCCATCTGGAAGAACAAAAGGCCAAAAATATCAAATATTTCATGAAAATAATACAAAGGATGGTGGCTTAGCCTAAAAGTATATTATAAAGCAGCAGTCATCAAAACCATATGTTATTGGATCATTAAAATAGGTTAGATACACAGGACACAATAATCAAAACCTATAGTAATATAGTATGCCACAAACCCACAAATTCTAACTTCTGCACTATGAGTTCACTATTTGACAAAAATTGCTGGAAAAACTGGAAAATAATCTCAGAGTAGACATGCATCTTATACCCCATACCAAAATAAGATCAAATTTGATACATGATTAGGACATAAAGGGTGATCTCATAATCAAATTAGGAGAGCAAGGGATAATTGACCTATCAGATCTTTCAAAAGGGAGGAATTTCTGACAAAAGAACTACTAGAGAACATTATGAAAGGCAAAAATGGACATCTTTGATTACATTAATTTAAAAAGTTTTTTGCACAAACAAAATCAATAGAAATAAGACTAAAATAAATGTACAAACCTAAGAAAAAAATTTACAATCAGTGTTTCTGATGAAGATCTCATTTCTAAGATATCTAAAAAATTGTCACATTCATAAGAATGCAAATAATTCTCCAATTAATAAATGTCAAATGACATGAATAGACTATTTTCAGATGATGAAATTAAAGTTATATATAGTCATATAAAATGCTCTAAAGCACTATTGATTAGAGAAATTCATATTAAAACAACTCTGAGGTATCACATTATGCCTTTCATATTGGCAAGGATGACAGGAAAGATGATAAATATTGGAGGGGATGTGGAAAAACTGGGGCACTAATACATTGTTGGTGGAGCTGTGAAATAATACAACCATTCTGGAGAGCAATTTGAAACTATGCCCGAAGGGCTATAAAACTGTGTATATTCTTTGATCAAGCAGTGCCATTACTGGGTCTGTGTCCCAAAGAAATCATAAAGGAGAGGAAAGGATCCACATGTGCCAAAATGTTTGTAGCATCTCTTTGTGTGGCAGCAAAGAATTAGAAAATGAGTAGATGCCCATAAGCTAGGGAATAGCTGAATAAGTTGTGGCATGTGAAGGTAATGGAATATTATTCTTCTATAAAAAATAAACAAGCTGATTTTAGAAAGGTAGAAGAAGTAGATTAGAGAATCACTAGATTGGGGTGAAAAGTGGTTTGTACCAGACCACTGATATTTGCAGAGGTGTCAGGCTTCCCTACAGTGAAGACTATCCCTGTGCCTTTCTCTGATGTTCAATGATAGCTTTTACAACTATGTGGCATAGACATCATCCCCTGGGATCTCAACTCCCAAGGTTTCTTTATTATGTATTCCTTCTACTAGACTAACTTTCCCCTCTCACTTCCACAATCAGACTCCTTTCTCCTGTGTATCCCCATTCTCTATGCATTTGCTGCCTACCATCATGACACTATTACCACAACTGATTTTGCCACCAGTGGATTAACTCCTAATTATGGCTCTGGGAAGATATATTTTAGTTTGAACATTCTACAGAATGGTAAAGTTCTGTGTTTACTAAAAAGATATCGTTTTAACTAGGTAAGTGTTGCAATTATATTTTGAAGAGTCTGGCAAATATCTGCCACATTTTGCTTTCTATATATTGAGACAGATTTTTAACCTATTCCCTTAGAAAATGTTAAATAACTTCTAGAATCTGCATTAACTCTTTTAAGCCACTAGGGTACTATTGAGTGAATTACTTTTAAGTAATTAAAAATGATGCTAAAACAAAAACATAAAACTTGAGTAAATGGAGGCTAACTTCCTTCCAGAACAGCAACAAGCTGGTCCTGATTATATAAATGCTAGAGATCACATGATCATAGATTCATAGTTGGGAAAGATATTGAAAGTTATTTAGTCCAGTGTTCTTGTTCAGTCATCTCAGTTATTTCTAATTCTCAATGACATTGGGGTTTTCTTGGCAGAGATACTAGAGTCTGCTATTTCTTTCTGCAGTTTATTTTATAGATAAGGAAACTGAAACAAATAGGGTTCCATGATTTACTCAGGGTCACACAAATGAAAAGTATCTGAGACCAGATTTGAACTCAGAAAAGTGAATCTTCCTACTCTAAGACTGGGCCCTTTCTTACTGAGTCACCTAACAACTTCCACTAGTCCAATAGCTATATTTTATAGAGGAGGAAGCTGAGATTCAGAAAGGTTAAATAACTTGCCTAATATCACACAGATTGTGTCTGACAAAGTCAAGTTCTGAACCTAATCCTCTAACTACAAATCTAGGGTACAAATCTGTAGCAATTCTAAAATGATGACTAGTTCTTAGATGCTATTATCTCTTGTTAATAATCCTTTTCTAATATATATGTGTGTATATGTCATATTTTAGAAAAAAAATGAACAAGGCCTCATAACTAAAATTCTTAATCATTCTAATTTCTGTTGCCACAGAACTTTGCTTTCTGGTTATCTCTATTTATCCTTTTCTGAGCTTCCTTATTTGCTCTAGTGTCCTCATCCATTAGGAAGCCTAATGATGCTATTTAGGGCTGGAATAGACTCCTTCATTTTATAGATCTTTCAGCTGTGATGTTATCTTGCTACTCTTGAAGCATAAAGGACCACAACCAACCAAGTTTAGTAAAATGTTTTGTGTCCTTTTCTGTTTTAAATATCATTCACCCAGGAGAACATAATAGATATTATAGGTTCTCTTTTACATGTTTTAAATTATTAGTGTGTACTAGGAATATTTTTAAAGCATTTCTTCTATGTGAAGGAAATACAAAGCTTCCCTATAACTGATCTACACTATATATTAAGTACATTTTTGATCCTTCTTGAAAAGGACCTCCGAAACCTACAATTTAGGTGGTTTTCCCAACAGTTCAGTTGGAGATATAAAGAGCCAGAAACAATGAGAAACTAGCCTTCTCTTTAGAAGATGGGCTCTTCCAGGACTCAATCTATGGTTCTTTGCACTGTGTCTCCCATGCCACACGATTGATTCAAAAGTTCTTCAGAGAATGTCCTTGCATCAATTACTCTGACTACCATGCAAGTGCCTTGCTTATGTGAGTTCTCCATAAAACTATTGCAGCCATCATTACCGATGAGGAATCATTACCCCTTGGTCCAATATGGATCTATTTTTCTTTTATAGGTTTGAGAGTGAGGAGAGGGGAAGAACTGATGAGTTTAAACAAGGTACTGGAATCATTCTTTTAAATGAAGGATGTATTAATTTCTTCATAGTTCCCATACAAATTATTGTTCCATGTTCAATAGCCAGAAGGTGATCTCAATACTTCTGTTCCCCCCACCCCAATTCTCTGTCTTTAGGAAGCTCATAATGCTAATTTGCACCAGCTTTAATTGTACAGGACATTGGATGCATTTTATACAACTTGAAACATGCATTTTTGACCTTAATTCATTTAAGCAAACTCATCCCTACTTTGAGCTGAGACATGTTCAATATACAATTACCTGGTAGGTCAGGACTCTGCCGTTCATTTCATTTTTCCTGGCATTTTCTCCATTATTGCTAAGTGCTGAGCAGTAGATGCTGTCAGGACCACATGACTGGCCTGAAACTTAATTTTTCTGAATTGCATGATTTTTTCAGAAATAGCTCACCCTTGCACTCAGTCCTTTTGACAAGGGGCAAATGGGGTTAAACTCAGGGCTGGATTCCTCTATAACTTGCCAATAGAAATAGAAGGAGGGAGGAAGTAATTAAGCAAAGTTGAAGATTGCAAACTAAATTAGATTGATGGGCTATGCAGAAATCTGTTTTAAAATGGCTACACTGACACCTCCAGGGACAAGAGGTCCTTGGGAGCAAAAGTGTCAGGGCTCCCAATGGTTCTGTGATTGCTTCAGTAAGCAAGGCACCAAGGAAAGCTGTCTGAAAGCAGTTTCCTACCAATGGGTGATCATTATTTTTTTGTTTCTTTATCATAGTTTTCATTGACTAAAAGCATTCCATTCTAAGAGGCATCTGAGGAATACAAATCCTCAAAGGAAAATGTGATCAAGTTTGCTTATTGTTCAGACTGGCCTCCTTGTTTATTACTTATTTCATCTTCAGTATAGCATCATGAGTTGTTGATTTGTTGACAATTCAGTTTTGGCTTTATTAATATCTCAACTGCCATCTAGTCCCTACTATGATACAAGAAAGATTTGGAAGAAAGTAATTTCTACTAGCTTAATATATTTTATCAATCTGGAAGCAGTAACCCTCCTTAGGAATACAGAGAGGAATTGAATAAGTCTGGTACTGAAGAGATTGGACAGCTCCTCCTTATTTTCTGAATAGGATTTTTCCATACTGACTTGATTTTTTTTTATACCGAGAACAAATTCCTAAGATGTCAAGCATGCATACTCTATCTAAATGTCATAAAATATTCTAAAGTCAAACGTGAATAATTTTTTTAATTATCTTTCATTTGGAAATATCTACATCCCTAATCCCTTCTGTTGGAATATTAATCAATTTTACTCTGGGCCTAGTGATTGGTAAGTCACTCTAAAAAGGATAGATAGATAGATAGATAGATAGATAGATAGATAGATAGATAGATAGATTAGATAGATAGATAGATATATCTATATATATATATATATGACCTATATATTTTATTTTATATGTCAATTTGTCAAGAAATCAAAGGTTCTCTTTATCCTGATTTGTAGTGCCTCTTTCCACTCAAGAAATGTGTTATATTCAATAAATTAAATTTCCTAATATGACTATGTGAGCAAAAATCCACTGTTTGTAGTTCAAAACGTTGTCTCAGCATGGATGGTTAGGTAACATAGTGGGTATTCTTGGATTCAAGATGTTCAAATTCTGCTTCAAACATTTAATAGCAACGTTACTATAAGTATTTTTCTTGATTCCTATTAGCTTCCATTTCTTTATCTGTAAAATGAGGATAATGATAAGTTACCTCACAAGGTCATGGAGAAGATATAATTAAGTGATATATATATATAGATAGATAGATATATATATATATATATACGGTGCTTTGCAAACATTAAAGCACTATGTAAATATTATCTATTTGCTATTATACTTATATATGCCCTCCCCTAACCACTACCAATGACATCCCTAGGGAACAAAAAAGACTAGTTGCTCCATTATCACCTGAAAAATCATGAATGCTTTTGTTGATTTTACATTCCTCTCTATTCTTTTTTTGTTCTGATCTCGTCCTCTGACAAAACAGCATCTAATGATCCAGCAGTGATCTCTTCTTTGTCAAACTGTAACCTGTGATTTACAATAATTACTCCTTTCTTATATATGAACTATGTGCCTTTAAGTAAATCACTTAAGCTTTGTGGACCTCAGTTTTCTCATCTGTAATGTAAGGAGTTGGCCTCTGAGATCCTTTCTAAGGTCTCTTATAATTCTAGATCTATAATTCTTTTAACTTGACCTATAAAAGAGACATGATTTACAAAAGTACATTGAAGCAGAGGGAGTTAAAGAGTGACCTGCTGAATGGTGATTTTTTTAATGCTTCTAACACCTACATCCTCCAGGCAGAAACATACACACACACACACACACACACACACACACACACACACACACACACACACACACACTACTTCTTTAACTATGTAAGTCAATACCAGACATTTCCCACCAAACTAAATCTCTCCCAGGAATATAGTTTCAATCTCCATAGATACATATGGAAAACACAGTGAAAATAAGTAGTGCCATCCAAGATTCCTAATAGGATGTGGAATGGCCTGTGCATAATTCTGTGGCAGTGTTTTGGGATGGCAAGTGTTGATTGCCAACTTCTCTGAGATTTAGAAATAAGGAAGAACAGTGAAATGAGAAAAGAGGGACAAAGCACTTATCCTCAAGGTACTCTATAAATGTGAAAAAATGGAAATGTTCTTATTAATTATTAATAATATAGTCATGGAAAAACCATACTCACAGTAGAACCAATTATGGCAGTATTTCATCATACAAAAGAAATAATAGTGCTAAGGCAGCTACATGGCACAGTGGGTAGGGCACCAGCCCTGAAGTCAGGAGGACCTGAGTTCATATCCAGCCTCAGACACTTAATATTTTCTAGTTCTGTGACCCAGTCACTTAACCCCAATTGCCTCAGGAAAAAAAAAAAAAAAGTACTGTCCATAGTGTCATTCCTACTTTCCCACCTCCACTTCCTTTTCTTACTCCAGTATTTGAAGAGAGGAGGGATTATTACCAATTTTCTGGATCACTAAGAGGCAAGAAAAGCACTAAATGCTTCTGCAACTTAACATTTCATAGTTTGATCAGTTTTCTGGGCAAGTTGTTCTTTATTTCCCAGGTTCTTCCATCACCTGAAATAACCCTAAGGACTTTAGTTTCCAGAAAATAGTAACTATCTGAGAACAGCTATTATTCCAAGTGATAAAACCACCCCCTGAGAATACACTGCCTAGGTAGAAATTAAACCAACCTGACTTCTTTTACTATACCTTGGTATTACACTATTAGAGAAATAGCTTGAGCAAGTACAATAGTCCCTTGAGCAATTATAGATTATTATATTTACTTAACCAGTGATTTAAAACAACACAATCTTAGAGGCTGCTTTAATTCCAAGTATTTGAAATTATGCCATTAAAAAGAATTGTTTTTTTTCTTGATAACAATTTTAGAAGTTAGGCTTGAGAGCTTACTGTTTCTATGCAGAAATGTGTGATTTATACATGCTGGTTCATTTCACCATGTTATATAGAAAGGGAAGAGGGCTAAAAAGAATTCTGCTTTGAAGCTTGCTTAATGCCACCTAGATGGTGAATAAACCTCTCACACCTTTGTGGGTGATTTTATTTCTAAAAAACAAATCCTGGGTTCAGTCAGTGTTCTTTCCTTCTGAGAGGCAAATATAATATCAATATATTAAAAACAGTAAGTGGAAAGCAAAACAAAACAAATCAAACAACATATCATAGATTTTTTTTTTAACTGCAAGAGAATTTAGAAATCATTTCCTTGCTTCCTTAAGGTACACCACATGCCATTTTATGTCTTAAATGTACTACCTCCTCACTCTCCCCTCTTATAATTCTTAGCTTCTTCCCAGACTCAATTAAAATTCTATTTTAACAGGAAGTATATCCTGAACCCTGCCTTTAGTTGCTAGAGATCTCATCTCCTACTCCCCCTAAAAATTTATGTTTTTCTTGTGTATGTTTTGTATGCATATATATGTGTATGTATGTATTTATTGTTCTTTGAGGGCAGGAACTGTTTTGTTGTCATCTTTGTATATGAGCTTATTACATTGCCTGTCACATAGTATTTGCTTAATAGTATATACTGACTTAAGGGAAATATATTACAGATCCTCAAAATTAGGGGGGAAAGGTGCAAATTAGTTCAAACTGTATAATTCTCTTTTGTTTCTATGACTTTAATAGCTTGTTTACATTAAAAATACCTTGCTTATCTAAGAAATATTTTGCTCTTATATGTTATTTCCTTTGTCAAATATGGATTCAATTTCCAATTTGTTGTTCACAATAAATACACTAAGAATGGTTAGATCGAATTGCATCAAAATGGTCCCTTTGTTCTCCCACCACATACACACACCACTGCAATACTACACCAGAAAAGCAAATTCTTTAAGACTGCATTTTTATTTTATTTTATTTTATTTCAGTTTAGAACTCTATGGGTTTGTATATGTTTAGAATGTTGTTTTCCACTCCTAGCTAATGAAAATTCATAATTATTCAGGGCCTCTTACAAAAGCTACTTCCTATATATAATGATCCTTAAATATTTATAACATTAAAAAATACAAATATTAAGGGGAAAGTCCCTCTTATAGGACATCATTTGCATTGAACATGCTAGGCAAACCCATTAAAATTCAACTAAAAGAAAAATCCAAATGAAATAATGTGTAAAGTGCTTTGAAAAACTTAAAAGTAGTATATAAATTTAAGATATGATTTTATTCTCATTTCTTTTAAGGTAGAAATGATCTCAGAACAAATCACTATCTTATTATTATTATTTTATACTTAATATCCCATGAACTCTTACACAGGTTGATAAGAATACAGATATTATAGCTGAATGAAAGTACTGGGATATAATCTCACTCTCTGTAGCATTCTCACTTCAACTCCACTAACAGACAGAATGCTGGTGAGGAATTCTATTTCACTTTGTTCCTATGTGATTTTGATTTCCTCTGCTATGTCTCTATAGGTTGAAGTTTTCCAGAACTGAAATGCCTATTGAATTTTTTGAAGTTTTTTGTTCTTATTATTTTGTAGCATCAATTCCTTTCTATTAACCATGAGACTTGTTATTTTACCTCATAATTTTTCTACCAATCACAGAAAAGAAGCAGAATCAAAAGGAAGGAAAGAAGAATGGAGTCAAGAAAGATTAGGATATAAAACTTAATGTTTCTGCTTTCCCGATAACAATTCTTTTTCTTAATCTATGTGACTGCTTGGAAGTGCTTTGGAAGATTCGCCCTTGCTATTTAGATTTCCAATAAAAAGTGTATTCTATTCATTGTTAACATTCAGAGTATTACTTAAAAACAGTAATCTATTTACAATTTATCTCCTAATAGAGTACTATTATTTCTGGAAATCTTGCAGCAAGACTGTAATGGCCTCATTCTAAAACCAAAATTAATTCTTTTGTAAAATTTGATATAGGCAAGCCTTGTACCATTTGAGAAAGCTCAACAAATTGTGAAATCTGGTATTTGCTCCATAAAATTCCAACTTAATTTGATGAAGTTGTTGAACATTATATTTACTTCATCTAAGGTCTAAAAGCAATCATACACATACATTTTCATTGTTCCTCTTTGAGAGCAAGTTTTGACTAAGCAACTTTGGGGACTACAAAAGTATTTGAATAAAGAACCCAAGGGTCTCAATTAAGTTAATGATTTTTTTTTCATTTGGATTGTTATACTGGAAATTCAAAGTAAAAAAAAAATTCTGTGATTGAAAGAAGATAATCCAGAAAGATGGAAGGAGACATAACAAAATTATCAAATAAAAGCCTATTTTACTCATCAGATTATTAAACTATTTTTCCATATCTGCCAAGGAACACAGCATGACAGCATGGAAAGAGTAGTTCATTTTTACAATGTAGTTTAACATAAATTGTTGTCATGGCTTTGCTTACTTTACTCTCCTATTCTTTCCACTGTACTCTCACACCTCCACCTTAGGGAAGAACATGGACAAGAGTCATTCAAACTAAGCATGCATGGATGAGTTGGGGACTGAAAAATTAAAGAAAATAGAGGCAATGGCAAAGGAATCTGACTCTCTGGGACTGACAGATTCCAAACCATGCCCTCATCTCTTTCTTCTTGATCTTATTTCTGCTGTGAACATCTGAATTCTACCTCCTAAAGCAAAATTCTTCTCCAGTTTTCTTGATCCCTTTTTTGCTTGAGGATCATGACCTTTTCTATTACTGTTCATTGGGAGCCAGGTTTTTCCTGTAACTGAGGATTCCCATATGAGGTCCCAAATAAAGTTTTTTGGGGAAAAATAAATTAATTCTTGCCTTCCCACATTCTTTCCAACATTTCTGCCCTCTTTCTGACTCCCTTCCCCAATCTTCATGATCATATATGAAACTAGAAGCCATGGGGAGGGCAGAGGTTAAGTAATTCTTCCTTTTTTCTGATACTTAGCTCAGATTCCAAATATGAAGAAAGCCTTTTATATTTCTGGTTTTTAAAATCTATTAATTTCTTCTTGTGCTTGCTATTTAAATTAATAAAATCAAATTTTACAGGAAAAAATATAAGGGAGAAAAAATGTATGCTCAAAGTTAGCAAGGCCTATGAGAATATCTGTCCATTTCAAAGATGTGGCCCAGACACTACTGTTCATTTGGTGATAATTTGCTCACTTTGCAAACATAGCACTATGGATACAATGAGGTTTCTTCACTTTAGTCTCACAGATTGAAACTTATGAAGTGATAACAAATATTGCTCAGTTAAGTCCAAAATTAGGTATCCAGAGGAGCAAACAGATACCATTACAACATCAATTGATTAAGAAGTGGCATAAGAAATATCATCACAGAGATGTAGGATAGAAAAATGAAATTCAATGATGTAACAAGAACTAGAGAGAGTTATAATATGTCCTCTGTTGGTATCGGTGAAATAGGATAACAGTCCAAGTAAATTGGGTGGACCATTTGGAGATTTATAAGAAATATGAACAAAAATGATCAAAGAATGCAAGTTTGAATTGGTTGCTATCTGTTTTGTTGAAGGACATACCTGCATTGATGAAATAACAGATCCACTGGAATATCAAAATAGATAAAATATCAGTCAGAAAACTACAAATGATGACCTCATTAATAAGAAATATTTGAATTATCAAAGTATACTCTAAATTATGAAGGGATTATGAAAGCGAATCTAAAATGCTAGTGAATTGAAGGAAACAATAATAATATTAATATCATATGTTATAATTGCCAACGTTGGAGCTATTGATTGTTTCATCTGTTCCATACTTAGGAATAATCATTGTATGGTATAATTTTCTTTTGCTTATTCTAAACAGCTATTTTTCAAACAAGGGAAAAGCAGAACAAGGTATGAAAAGTTTTGAACTTTTTCCACTGAGTTTTAATAGACTCACATGTCACAGAAGCATATATGTCAAGTCGGTAGCATAAAGAAGGATCAGTTTGGTTGAGCAAAGGCACTGATTTCAGAAAATCACACTTCCATTCAGGTCAGTATTTAGAGTGTTTTTCAGGCCATCTCAAATTGGCAGCCCAAATTCCCTAAATGCAGCTCCTGCCAACCATGTGCACCTAAAGAATTATGATGAGCCCCAGAGAAGGCAATTTCCATTTGTCTGGGTCTGCTAAGTTTCACTGAAGTCCCAAATAGCTTTTTGAAAGATAAATGTATTGTGTGTGTAAGGGCAGCTGATAGAGAAGACTTCAGAGATCCAAACCAGACATCATTCCTGCATTTTAGAATCATCACAAATTCTTCCTAATCTCCATGGGCTTTAAGTTGTTCATGCTCATACAGTGCCACATTGCTGGTGTCCTATGGCCTATAACACAAATTAAGAGGAAAAATCATCCTTTTCCATAAAACTATTTTACTCATAGGGAGTTGTGAAAATAACTTTTCATTTGCATATAATTGAATATGTGCTTTTTGGATTAATCACATTTATTCCAAAGCTTCTTGAAGATTAATATTCTTTTACCTATTAAAAATGATCTTTTGTCTTAACAGTACCAGTCTATACCCAGGCAGACCACAGTGTTGATTTTCAATGAAGTTTAATAATAAGTTCATGCCTAATGTATGGTAATTTAATTGCAGAGACCGTCTGCTTCAACAGAAGCCTTCAGTAAGTAGCTTTAAGGATTAAGTTATGGGAAAGCGACACTCAAACCAGTTCCTAGTAGACATGTTGTACATTACATTACATTGTTCCCACTTCACCATTAATACCTGAGGTAGAAATTTATCTCTTCCACTTATTCTGAAATTAAAGCTCAGTTCCATAAATGGATTATTCTATAAGATTTAGGGAGTTAGCTTCTTGTCATCTCCAGAAAGTAACGTTCTGATAGTGTTGAGGGGTCATGAAGAAGGAAATGGAGAAAGGGGGATGGAGTGGAGGCTCATTGACCCAAAGACTGCAAGAGATAATGATGAAAGGTAATGAACAATTAAGATCAAAAAGATTGAGTTCTATTCCAAACTGACTGAATGACTTTGCATATGTCACTGGGCACTGCTGAATCTAAATTTTCTCTGTAACAAAATAAAAAATAGCAATGTGTTATATGCTTACCTCAGCAGCAGCAAAAAAAGTAATAACATTTGCTGAGGGCATTCAACCAACATTAACTAAGTTCCCACAGGAAGGTTGGCACAGTATAAGATACATTAAGATTTTTTTTAATCAGACCTGTGATTTCATTGATATTTCCCAGTGAGGGAATTCCCTCTGAAAGTTATCGTCTTAGAGAGTTACCTGGGGCATTAAGAAGTTAAGTGATTTGTCAAGGATAATAGAACTAATTGGCTCCAGAGGCTGTTTTTGAACCCATTACTACCTGAAAGTTGACTTTAGAATTCATCTCACTTTTTAAAATTAAAACTAGGAATACCTAGAAACCAGTTTCATTTTGTGACAGTAATGATCAAATGGGTATACTTTGACTAACACTAAACTGACTCAGAAAATTTGACCTTGATTTAATGAAACCAGATTCATCCACTTCCTCCAACATAGCTTATTCTCTATTAATTCTAAGTGCAGCATTTTGTGTTATATGCATATTTTATTGATCTTTTCATATTTTAGAAAGATGAATTTTTTAAATGACTACTACTGGGAGGAGACAAGATAATAGACCAAAGGTCAAAACTCACCTGAGGTCTCTCCCAAACTCTTCCAAATACTTTTAATTAATAATTCTAAACAAATTTTAGAGCATCAGAATCAATAAAAAGATAGAATGAAACACTTCCAGTCAAAGACATTTTAGAAAGTCAGCAGGAAAGGTCTGTTGCTCTAGAGTAAAAGAATAAGGCATTCCCCAGCTCAGACTGTGCTACTATGGCCTGTCCCCACTAAGCCAGGAGAAGTCCTTGGGAGCCTGTGAATCAGTGGTAGCAGGGACAGTTTCCAGACTTCTCAGCCCATAGACAATAAAGCTAACTTGTAAGGTCAGCAGGAAGCATTTGTTGTACTATGATGAGAATGTCTGGGAAGCCAGCAAACTAGGAGTGGGAATTGGAAGCTAATACCTCAGCAGCAGTGGCAATGTTGGATTTTGGAGTCTCAGTTCACTTATTGGTAAAAAGATAAAACCATTGATCAGAAGGAGGTCTCTTTGCTAGATCACAGTCTCAGGGTAAGGAAGAGCACTAGTATTATAGCCACAGTAGAATGAAGTCCCTGATCACAGTTCTAAGGCAAAAGGAGAGCAGTAAACAAATTTCTTCTTGGAAAAACTGAAAGCTTACAGAACCCTAGAAGGATCTCTGAAAACAGCTGCACCAAGATCCCTGAAACTTGAGACATTATATCCTGCACCCTGAAGACAGAGCCCTATTATAACAAGGAGTTAAAATTTAAGGAATAGGCTGGGAAAACTAGCAAAGAACAGGAAAAAATTATGATCAAAGAAAGTTACTATGTTGACAAGGAAACTCAAATCACACACTCAGAAGAAGATAATAAAGTCAAAGATCCTACATGCAAATCCTCCAAGACAAATAAGAATTTGTCTCAGGACATGAGAGAGCTCAAAAATATTTTGAAAATTAAATAAGAGAAGTAGAGGAAAAATTGGGAAGAGAAATGATAGTGATATAAAAGGAAATGAAAAAACCCATTGAGGAGAATGCTTTAAAAAGCAAACTTGGCCAAATAGAAAAGGAAGTTCTAGTTGGAGAAAATAATTCCTTACAAATTAGAATTGAGCAAATAGAAGCTGATGACTTTATGGAAATCAAGAAACAATTTTTAAAATTAAAAAAATGAAAAAATAGAGAAAAATAATGTGAAATGTCTCATTGGAAAAACAATGACTTGGAAAATAGATCCAGTAGAGATAATTTTAAAATTATTGTACTACCTGAAAACTATGATCAAAAAAAAAAAAAAAAAAAGAGCCTAGCTGTCATTTTTCAAGAAATTATCAAGGAAAATTGCCCTGATATTCTAGAACCAGAAGATAAAATAGAAACTGAAAGAATCCACTGATCACCTCCTAAAAAGATCCTAAGATAAAAATCCTGAGGAATATTTTGGCTCAATTCTAAGTCAAGGATAAAATAATGCAAGCATCTAAAAAGAAACAATTCAAGTACAGTGAAGTCACAGTTAGAATAACACAAGATTTTTCAGCTTCTTCATTAAAGAATTGGAGGATTTAGGATATGATATTCCAGAGAACAATGGAGCTAGGATTAGAAGCAATACTCATCTACCAAACAAAAGTGAATATAATCTTTCAGGAGAGAAAGTGAATATTCAATTAAATAGAGGATTTTCAAGCATTTGTAATGAAAAGACCAGAGCTGAATTGAACATTTGATTTTCAAATGCAGGATTAAGAAGAAACATAAGAGAGTAGTCAGGAAAGGGAAAACATGGACTTAATAAGGTTAATCTTTTATATTCTGACATGAGAGGAATTCTCTTATAACTCATAAAAACTTTCTCATTATTAGGACAGCTAAGACAATTAGCAGTATATAGATATACATACATACATACATATAGAGAGAGAGAGAGCACAAGTGTGAGTTGAATATGAAGGGGCAATATCTAAACAGATAAAATTAAGGGCTGAGAGAGGAATGTACTGGGAGAAAGGAAAAGGAAGAGAGGGAATGGTATAAATTATCTGCCATAAAAGAGGCAAGGAACAGCTTTCATAATGGAGAAGATGGGGAGGTGACAGAATGAGTGAAGCTTACTCTCATCAGAGTTGGCTTAAAAGGGAAATAATACAGAATCAGGTATATAAATATATCTTATCTTGCAGGAAAGTAGGTAGAGAAAGGGATATAAAAAGGGTAAAAGGGTGATAGAAGGGAGGGCATATTAAGAGTGTGAAGCAAACACTTTCGACGAGAGACAAGATAGAAAGAGAGTAGAATAAACAGGAAAACATACAGTTTGTAATGGTAATTATGAAAAGAATTTTGAAGCAAATTGCTTTTTCAAAGGTCTCATTTCTCAAAATATAGAAAACTGAGTCAAATTTTTAAAAATAAATAAAAGCCATTCCCCAATTGATAAAAATCAAAAGCTATGAACAGTTTTCAGATGAAGCAATCAAGTTTTACAGGCATATGAAAAAATTCTGTAACTCAGCATTGGTTGGAGAAATATAAATTAAAACAATTCTGAGCTTCTACTGCATACCTTTTACATTGGCTAATAGAACAGAAAAGCAAAATGACAAATGTTGGAGGAAATATGTGGGAAATAAGACATTAATGCATTGTTGGTCGAAGTATGAACTGATTCAACCATTCTATAGAGTAATTTGAAGCAATGCCAAAAGAGCTATAAAACCATGCATATCATTTGAACTAATAATGCCTTTACTAGACATGTATCCCAAAAGAGATTTTTTTAAAGGAAAAGAATCTATATATATATATATATATATATATATATATATATACACAGAAATATGATAGTAGCTCTTTTCTTATGGGAAAGAATTGGATATTGAGGGGATACCTATTAAATGGGGGTTGGCAAAATAAAATGTGGTATGTAATTTTGATGCAATACTATTGTGCTATAATAAATGATAAGCAGGATGCTTTCAGAAAAATCTGGAAAGACTTTCATTAGTTCATGCAAAATGAAGTTATTATGGAAAAAGTTATGTATTATATGTATAACATACATTATATAAAATAATATGATTAGCTGTAAATGAGAGAGAAAGAAGGATAAAAAGAAAAATGGAATGGATAGAAATACAGAGCTAATAATCTCAACTGTGAATGTAAAGTGTACAAACCCACCCATAAAATGGGAGCAGACAACAGAATGGATTAAAGGTCAGAATCCAAAAATAAAATATTTACAAGAAACACATTTGAAACAGCTAGACACATACTATTAAAATAAAGGGTTGGAAAGAAATCTATTATATTTCAGCAGAAGTAAAAAAAAAAAAAAGGGTTTAGACAAGGGTAACAATGGTGTTCTCAGACAAAGCAAACACAAAAAAAAAATGGACCTCATTAAAATAGATAATCAGGAAATTTATATTCTGATTTAAGTTACTATAAACAATGAATATCAAAAATTTTACTTCAAGATTCTCAACATATAGGGATGACATAATAATGCAGGAAATGATCCTAGAAAATTATTCTAGAGTAATAAAACATAGGGGAAAATAGAAATAGAAAAAAATCCACTGATCACCACCTCAAAGATATCCTTTGTGGAAAATCCGTAGGAATATTATTGCCAAATTTCTAAACCATCAAATCCAAGGGAAAATTTTGCAAGAAACAAACAAACAAAAAACAATTTAAATACCCTGGGCTACAATTAGAATTATATAAGACTTATCAGCTGGCAACAATAAAAGACTGACCACAGGTTTTGGGATCATATCTACAGATATGTACAGATATCTACAGAGAAGCAAAAGAACTAAGTCTGCAGCTAAAAATATCATATCCAGCAAAATTATCTATAATTTTTAATGAGAAAAAAATGGACATAGTGAACTTGCACATTTTCAGGACTTTCTATCAACCAAACCTAAACTTAACAGAAAATTTAACATATTAGAGCTGATATCAAAGAGCATTTTTAAGGAACTCAACAAAGAGCATTTTTAAGGAACTCAACAAAGAGCACTTTTAAGGAACTCAACAAGAACAAACTGTTAAAACATGGACAAATTGTTTATGTTTTTGTTTATTTTTTTAACATGGGAATTGTATAATTTATGTTTATGATTTACATCAACCATAGGATTAACTCAAAAGAAAGATTGGGAGAGTTAAGATAAAAATAGTAATCATGTTATGCAAATGAAGTACAGAAGAAGAATAGATAAGGAGGCATTAGAGGGAGGAGAAGGGCTTGTGGTTCTGAAAAATTACTCACATTGGGAATGGGTTCAATTGGCAACACTACATATATACATATATAGAGAGAGAGCACCCTCCAAAATCTATAACGAAATAAGGTGGAAGGGATAGGTGGACGAGAAAGTAAAGGGTAAGGTAAGTAAAAGGTGAACAACACCATTTGGAAATAACTGTGTGCACTGTGATCATCCTTATTTGATGTTGGGTTGAAGCGTTATTAGCTCTTGTTATGTAAGTCTGCTCTTTTATTGGCGTCCCCCAAGATCCTGCCCTGCTGATAAACCACCCCCAAATTAAAACTACCTAATGGGAAGATGACAAGGGAGGGATCCCTGGCTGGGAGGAGATTTAGTAATATAAGCCAAGTTATATGGAGTAGAAGTTAATTAAAGAGTCAACAGGGATAGGAAAGATATGTGTATCTGAGGTATCTGTATGTGTGAGTATATATATACATAAATACATCTTTTCTTAATTGTAACTTTCCTGAGAGTGGTGAGAGGGGATGAAAGGAAGAAAAAAGAATAAGATAAAAAAAAGTACACAGCAGAGAACAAAAGAGCAATTTAGTTTGTTGTTATATATTTTGAATCCTCCCTGATGTTCTGTTTTCTTTTATTTCATTTTGTTTTGTATTGCCTTTCTGTTTTTCTTTTTTGCTTATTCTATTTCTTCAAATAAAATAAATTTTGAGGAAAAAACAGAAATTTGAATAAAATTTCTAAAAATAAGAGCTATTCCCCAGTTGATAATTTGTCAAAGGATAAAAGAACAGACAATTTTTCAGAAGAAAATCTCAAAGCTATGTCTAATCATATGAAAAAATATTCTAAATCATTATTGATTGAGGAAATGAAAATTTATACAACTCTTAAATCTATCAGGAATGATAAATACTAGAAGGAAATGAAAGAAAATAGGTTCACTAATAAATTAGTAGAATTGTAAATTAGTTCAACCATTTCAGAGAATAATTTGGAACTGTGTCTAAAGGACTGAGCATACCCATTGATCCAACAATGTCATAAAGTTTGTACTCCAAAAGAAACAATAAAAAAGGGGGAAAGACCTATATGTATAAAATATGTATAACAGGTTTTATAGAAATTGAGTGGATGCTTATTAATTAGATAATGTCTGAACAAGTTATAGTATATTGTTGTCATGGAGTATTATTGTGCTATAAGAAATGATGACGGGGATGGTTTTAGGAAAACATGGGAAGTGTTAAATGAACAGTTGCAATGTAAAGTAAGCAAAACCAGGACTTCATTGTACACAGTATCAACAATATTGTAAGGATGATAAACTGAAAGACTTAGCTACTCTGATTAAAAGAAAATTACAAAATACTCATGATGAAAAAATGTTATTTTCCTCCAGAGAATGACCTGATAAACCCTGAGTACAATTGGAACTATAGTTTTTTATTTTTTTTTATTTTTGCAAAAATATCTTCAAAACATTGCTTGTCTTTTCAGTGGCGGGGGAGGGAAGAGAGAATGGGAGAGAATTTGGAACTCAAAAAAATTTAGTGTTAAAAATAGATAATAAACATTTTAAGTAAATAAATGGTATTTTGTCACATTAATATAAATTTGTTTAGTTATATCTCTTGGGGGACTTTTAGTCAACAGAAAAGATACTAGAAGACTAGAGACAGAAAAATAGCTTGATTAATTTAAAAAAACAAAAAGTAGGGCAAAGTATAAAGCAGTGAGCTTGACATTCTGAAAAACTATAATCTCTATGAGCTAACATGGATTCATTAAGAACTAATCATGGCAAACTAATTACATTTCTTTTTTGACAAATTTTTCTAGACTAATTAATATTAGAAATATTATAGATAAAATGTACCAGTGTTTTTTCAGCCACTTGTTAGAAAGTGCTAGAACCCTGATTCTGAGTCTCAATTGAAAACAGCATTGCTAAATATGGTGAGGTCTCCCAGATGCTCTTATTTGTGAATAATGTTATACTGATTACATCAAGACCAAAACACTACAGAAATTTTAATCTTACAAAATATGCAGGAAAAACCAAGTATATGAAGACTATTATTCAAATTAATATGTACTGTGAAATGGAAAAACCTACTGTAATTAGAAAATAAATTAGGTCAAGAATTGAGTAAAAGGAAGAAAGTGGTATTTCTTTTGGGAAAAAAATTTATAGTACTTTGAATAACCTTAAATTTTCCGTGAAACAAAGACTGCAAAGACTTTGCAGACCACAATTTACAAAAAAAAAAAAAAAATCTAAATTGTGGCACATGAAAAAGGAAATGATGGGTACTATATAATGGCATAAGTAAGGTGCAACATATTACCAAAGAGGAGGTGCTCATGATATCATTCAGAAAATGCTTGATAGTAAAAAAGGATATAGATTCATTTAATAGAAAAAGAAAAAAATTACAAATTGACAATCCATGTTCTACACTCCTATGTAATGTTTAAAAACAAAGTCCCAGCATATTAGTTAGATCAGCAATAGAGGATTTACCAGAATATGGATAGCTATTGCACAGAATGAAAAAAATTGCAGATAGAATGGAGACAATAGATTCACAAGAAAGATAAGAGAAGGACCAAGTTTAGAAAAATGTATAAGCTAAGTCACACTAAGCTTCAAAGTGGAAGACAAATAAGAAGGTATCTCTAACAGTGAGATCTCCCAGATGGGGGCTCCTCAGCAAACTGGAGCAGGGTACAGTAGACTCAGCAGTAATAGTATCAGGGAAAGCCTTAAAGGAAAGAATCCTACATAGTCTTTGTTCTGTTCAGAAGTGCTCCTGGAAAGTTAACTAATCAAATATTGGAACTGTTGCCAAAGGAATTCGGAATCAGAAAATCTAAGAGAGGTCATGAAAGAAAATACTCTGTAACAAGACCTGTAACATTAATGTCTACCTTTAAAAAGCCATTTCACAAACTAACACATTTTATAAACTGCTAGAAGTCAATTTTAATGCCAGATCTCCCTAAACAACAAAAAAAAAATTAATCGCTTATTGGAAAAATCCAATTGGGACTCATAAAATGTGTCTATATAGGCAGATGGTCTTTCAAGGCAGAAGACTTTACTGTATTAATCAATAACACTGATGGAAATGTTAATGTCCAATGGCTAGCACAAAAACGCGTTTAAAGATGAGTAAATAGAAAAATGAATGAACAAAAAAATTCAGAATTTACTATGTATCAGGTATTGTTTTGTTTTGTTTTTCATGTTTTGGTGTATGTGTGTGTGTGTGTGCATATGAGAATACTAAATAAATAGGAACTGGATGCCTTACAAAATGTCCGTGTAATCATTATGCAGTTGCAAATATTATCTCCTTTTAAAGGTAGGAGAACTAATGCTGAAAGAGGTTAATTAATTTATCCAAAATCACATAGCTAGTAAATGTCAGAGGCAAGTTTCAAACCCAGGTCTCCTAACTTCATTCCAGGTCTTTTTTTCAGTGGGTCACACTTTGGAGTATAAGATCATAGGATCATGGTTGTAAAACTAGAAGAAACCTCAGAAATGATCTACTCCAAACCTTTCATAGTACAAATGATGAAACTCAGTCCCAGAGAGTAAAGTCACATGTTGAAGATCACCCACTTGGTAAATATCAGGAAAAAATATTTGAACCCAAGTTTTACAACTTCAGAATGAGAATACTGTTTCCACTGTACTACACTATCCAGTAATAATTTTTGAATATATTTTCACATTTTGTCCTCACAACAACCTTGTAAGGTAAATGTCCTCTTCATTATACAGAAGAGGAAATTCAGGATCACATACTCATAAGTGTCTAAGGCAAGATTTGGACTCAGATATTTACTATTCCAAATTCAGCTCTTCATCCATTTGCCATCTACTATGCATCTACTAAGCAGTTACTACGTGCTCCTTTGCAGACCTCTGACAAACAATGACTACATGACTAATCAGATCATTTAACTTCTCTATGCTCTAACCAACTCTTTATGTCTATAAGTTCCAGAAAAGATATCCATTTACATAATTAATGAAGAAATTTGCCTCATTTTGGACTTTTCTATATCAAGGAAATTATAGGTAGAGTCTTTATCCTATATGCCAGACATTATGCTAAATGCTAGGAATACAAAGAAAAATGTCTTTCCTTCAATGAATTTATATTTTCTTTGGGGAAACAACATGAATACATAGGTTACCCCATTTCTGCCCAAGGATGAGTAAGAGATGGCCCTATTACCTGTGATTGTGTGAGGGGGTGTGTGTGTGTGTGTGTGTGTGTGTGTATGTGTGTGTGTGTGTGTGTGTAAAATAATTCTGAATCTTCTGAATGACTGAAAAAATATTGATCCATGTAAATTCAGAAAAGAGAACTTTATTGAGGGTGTGTTTAGGGGAATGGGAAGATGAACTTTTGAAGGGTGAATAGAAAGCCATTGCCAGTTCGTGTTTCATTTCCTTCTCCCAATCCATCTCACAATTCTCTCAATATGAACCCAACAAATTAGTGAAAGTCTCTTCTCCTTCACCCATCCAACTTGAAGATTCAGAATTATCTTAGTCAATCAGGAGTTATTACCCCCCCCTACACCACAGGTCATAGAGTCTACCTTAGATCTGGGTAGAATTGAAAATTACATATGTTAAAAATAAAATGCAAAATAATTTCAGATGGGAAGGCACTAGCAGCTAGTAATGTCAGAAATGGTTTCTCGTAGGAGGTGACATTAGACCTTAGATTTGAAGAAAAATAGAGATCAGTCATCCAAAATACTGTGATCAGGTAGAATTCTTGGGTTATTAAATCCAAGTCTACTGCTCAATGCACACGAGCAAACACCATAAGAAAATCTTTGTTCATTTTAACTCTGCAATGTGATTGTGTATTAACTGGTGTATTTAAGTTTCATTTACTATTCTATAGGGATGAATTGTTTAAAATGTTGATACCTTATGATTATAATGCAGAAAGGCACCTTATTAATTAGATGAGCACTCTGTAATTTATTACAGTTGGAGTACTGGGTGTTTTCTTTACTTATAATTGCTTCGAGGACATACCTGGGGAATCTGAAATGGGAGGGTTTGGGGAATTGCTAGCCCTGCCTGAGGGAAGAGATGGTAATAATTCTTGTCTATCACAAGTCACACATATGGAATGAATCCCATGATGAGGAAGTGGCCAAAACTGGAACAGAGAATGATATTATTCCTCTCTTAGGATTAATGGAAACAGGATGTTTGAGAAGTGTTGTCCTGGATAATTTTAATGGATTCTGGGTTTCTAGCTGCCCTGAAAATCAAGGTAAAGCTTGGTTTCCTGCAGCACTCCTATTTCATTTCCCCAGAGAGGAAGGGCTAAGTGGGGTCAGCTTCTAGAAGAAAGTAAAGTAAGCCTTATATTTGTGTTGGTCTTTGGTGATAGAGAAGAAGCTGATGATGGAAAAAAAATTTACCCTGACAGACTTGAGATAAAGGGTTTTCCTGCTTTTTTCTTGCCCCTGACTTGTGATAGGGCACATAGACAATAAAGATGAAGGATAAGAATTAGGGTTCATTGAAAAAGATTTGAGGAGGTAATTTTAAGAGAATCAAAAAGAGAAGATCTAAAGAGAATAAAAGGAGGCAATATGACAATTTGAACTCTTTACTATAGTAGTGGAAACTGTCGTTGGCAGAAAGGCAGCCAGTATTGTAAGGAGATCTTACTAATAGATTTCAAAAATATTACAGAAGCCTTGCAACTTACCATAAACTCACATATTTTTTCCTCTACTTTTCCACATCATCACTAAGACCAAAGCATACATACCCCTACACAGTGTCATAGTGACAGGAATTAGCTTTAATAAGGAGGGGAAGCATTGTTACATATGCAAGTGAAAAGGAAGAGGCCAGAGATGAATTGATTGGCAGCTATTATTACATGGCTAAAATATCTCTTTGTAAGTTTTTTAATGTTAAGTTTGGAAATTATACTGTCAATTCCCTGAGGAATTATTGGAATCACAATTCAAGGAACTGATGCTAATAGAAAAGAGGAAAAGAAAGGAAAAAAAGTCAAATAAATATGTTCATTGTTAATTATTTTCCAGAATAAGGCCATTATTGAGAACAGAGATGTCTTGATACAGCAAGTGAAGCTTTAACATTCCCTGGAGAAGGGGTGAAGATTCTAGTCTACTCCCATAAGGTTTTCAAAATCATCTTTTGAAATGAGAGATGATTCAACTATTTCAGGAGTATGTGAATTACCTCATTCAGACCAGGACAGGGAGGTCAGTCAGTCAACAAATATTTATTAACCCAGGCACTGTATCAAGTGCTGAGGATACAAAAGAAAAAAAAATAGTTTGTGCCCTCAGAAAACTCTCATTCTAATGGAGAATACAACAAATAACTAGGCATATGCAAGACACATAAAGAGTGAATGAAAACAACCTGAGAGGGAAAGACAGGAACAGGTAAGGAGAAATGGGAAAGATCTCCTTGGGCCAAAAGGTAAAACTGGAACCTTGAAGAAAGTCAGAAAAAGTAAGAAGTAGAAATATGACAACAGTATATTATAAGCATAAGAGGCAGACAGTGCAAAAGCAGAAACAAAAGTAGGCAATTAAGATGTGGAAAAAACTCAAAGTCAACCAGCCAGTAGGACAAATTTTCCATCAAAAAAAGTTATGTCCCTAACTTGGAATCCAAGATAAAATTGTGAAAGAGTCCAGATAAGTAAAGATTTTCTTGTCCTGGTACCAGAGAAATAATGATATATCTCATCCCTATATCTCATTCAGAGATTAGAGAAGATCTAAAAGAAGGTAAGTTTGCTAAGGAGTGGGGCAAATGTGTATCAATCAAGGCTAAGAGTTTCCAAATTTGGAATTATGTTGGCTATGTAGAATCTAAAATAGATGAGACACTTACAATTTTGTGAAGAACCAATTATATCGACTAGATGATGCAATTATTCCATCATAGTGTCCAAGTCTTTGTGACCCTGTGGACCTTAGCAATCCATGCTGTTCATGGGATTTTATGGGCAAATGGTCCTACAGTGGTCTCTCATTTCCTTCTCCAGTGAAAGGGATTCACTTATATCACACAGCTAGGGAGTATTTGAAGCTAGATATGAACTCAGATATTCCTAACTCCAGGATCAGTGCTCTATCTACTGAGCTACCTAGTTACCTCATTTGACTAGATATAACTAAAATCTAATCTATACTAGACAAAAACTAAAATAATATCAAGTCTAGGGAACAGGATGACTGATTATGGAATAATATCTAGAAAACTTAGAGGAATTATCCAGAAAGGAGGGGTCAGACACTAAAGAATAAGATCTCTGAATGACAGAAAATCAAGATTGATTGAAAATATCAATGCAACATGTTTATTTTTTCTATTTGATTGTTATTATATTTCTTTATACAATGTGATGGTTAAAGATTTGACAGTTATTGGCCAAACTGAAACAATCAAATAGCTATGGGTATTAATCTTCTGGGGTTCTAAGTTAAGATCTTCCTGATGCTGCTCTCTGAGGGAGAAATAGGTATAATTATGGTGGTTAATCACAGTTATAGGAAACAAATCACATTGCATAAGTCACTCCAAATCGGTGATGTTTTATGAGTTTAACAGTTAAAGTAATATCTGGTTTAAATGAAGTGGATTATTGTGCATCACTGTGAATGAATGAATGAATAAGAGAGAAAAAGTATTAGACATTTATTATGAACCAAGCATTGTGATAGTGTTTGTATGAAAGTAGCCCATTATAACTCTCCAAATGATAGAGAACCCTAGGGCTGAAGCAAATTCTTTCACTGGCAGTATGTGACTGTTAAAAAGTAAGCCCTAAAGAGATCTAATACCTGAACTAGTGAAGTTCTGAATCTCCCTATTAAATGTGAAAGGGGAAACAAGGAAGCAAACAGAGCGAAGCCAAGAGATATAGGATCTAGATGGGAAAAAATTTATTAACAACCTTATTTCCCTAGATGTTTGGCAAGAAAACATCTGCAAATATCTAAAATAATGTCCTCATGTTGTTTTTAGAAAACAAGAATAAGGAAAACTCTTTGTTCTCTGCCAAAGGGCTTCCTAAGATTTAGAAGCAGAGGTTATAATACCTAAAAATCAATAAGGGGCAAGAAATCCTAACACTTCTTTCATTGTAATTCATGGGCTCAAAGGGATTTTATTTGATTGAAAACAACAATAATGATCATTATAATGATGATATATCATTAAGAAAAATAATAACTGATATTTATATAGCACCAGTTCTTTACAAATATTGTGTCATTTAATCAGCGTGAAGTGAGGTGGCAGCCAAAAGTGACCAGATAACCTTAGGCCCAACCATAAAATTATACTGTCCAAAGCAATGAAAGTGATTAATTCAACTGGACTGTTTTTAATTCCCATTCTACTGTAGTTGCTGCAGTTTAAGATTACCTTTCTTCTGATCTGTATATTTCTTTCATTCCTTCACAATTAGAATTTGTTCCTTTTTTTAGGGCAAGGACTATTTTTGCCTTTCTTCCTATCATTACTGCTTATCACAGTGCCTAAATCATAGTAGGTATATAATAAAAGCAAGTTGATCAACTGATTTCGAATCTGAAAGTTGCATCCTATTATCCCAAAAAGATCATTAGACTTTTAATCAGTCTATCTGAATCCTTGCTGTGTCACTTATTCAATGTGCAACATTAGAAAAGTCAGGTAACCTCTTAGAATCTCAGTTTCTACTTGTGTAAAATGGTTATAATAATATCTGCACCAATTACCTTAGAGATTTTTTGCATTCATCAGCTACTGGTACCACAAACCCCACCACAACCCCACTGAAAAAATTCCCTTCATGTTTTTCCTGAATATTGAATTATATCACTTAGAAGAATTATACAAATTTACATACAATTATACAAATTATACAAAATATTAACCAGTCCCAAAAGCTTCAAAAGAGCTGTGATTTCATCAGTATGAATGCTGCCTTTTAGCTATATAAATTGCCTACCCTTCACATGTTAATAGTTCTCTCTTTGAATTTTTAATTTATTTATCTTTTAGCATTCTTTTTTTTAATTTTTGAGTTCCAAATTCTCTCCTTCCCCCATTAAGAAGGCAAGCCATATGATATGAATTATACATATGAAACCATGCAAAATATATTGCCATATTAGCTAGAAAAAAAACAGTGAAAAAATTATGCTTCAATCTTCATTTAGATGTCATCAGTTCTCTCTCTGGAGATGGATCACATTTCCCATTAGATCTTTTTGAAATTATCTTGGATCATTGTGCTAGCTAAGTCTTTCACAATTGATCATCATTACAATATTGCTGTTATTATATATAGTTTTCTGATTCTGTTTACTTTATTTCACATCAGTTCACATGTCTTCCAGTTTTTCTGAAACCATTGCATTCCTCATTTCTTATAGCACAATAGTCTTCCATTACAATCATTTAGCACAACTTATTTAACTATTCCTCAATGAATGGCAACTCTTTGATATCAAATTCTTTGCCAAAGGAGCTACTGTGAACATTTTTTTACATATAGGTCATTGAGTTGAGGTGGTATCACAGAGTTATTTTGACATTTATCTACTCAATAGTTAGTGAGAACTTTTTTCTTGTGATTATTGATAGACAAGTTGATTTCATCTTCTGGAAACAGACTGTTTACTTTTATTTTTATAAATTTGGATCAATTCCATGTATATGAATATATGTATATATACACATATATGAAAATAAATTCATGTGTATGTGCATGTGCATATATGCACAAGCAGTTCTCCCATGACTTTTGAAGGACCAAAAAATAATCATCATCTTCTGGCCAATCTTCTGGTGATGAGCTTTTCTGATCTTTGCTTAATTTGGTCCACAGATAGCAGATCAATTAATTGTTAACTGGACAACTGTGTCTAGTTACAACTGTGTGTTGTCCTTCTGTAACCAGAAAAATTTGTGTTTTCCACAATTTAACCTCCAGTGACATAGTTTTTGAGAACACAAGAGCCATCTTTGCTCCTCACCACACTGGAGCAGAACTTCAGAATCCAAATTCCATTCTGTAGTTTGTGTACATTTGTCAAGGATTTATGTCTCTAATTTTTGTTCTTATTTATCTTTATGATTTCATTGGTATAGGAAATTCTCAATAATCAAATATTATAGTCTAAGAGAGTACTCTTGGGCCCTGAAAGTTTAAATGATTTGTCAACAATACCAAAGTCAGTGCATGTCAGAGATAGGACATGAACTGGGTTCTTTAAGACTCCTTGCCAAATTTATTTTTTTAAAGGCAAACATTTTTATTAACTATCAATTAGCACGTAATCTGGACATTTACTTAAATAATATTTGCAGAGTGATAATTTCAAGCTCATTTTTTATATTTCATTTATGAAGTCTATTCCTACAAGATGAACAAGGTGAACAAGGAAAAAAAAACACTAACTAAAAGAACAAAAACAAGAAGTACAAGAAAAATAACAACAAATTGGGGGGGGGGGAATATTAAATAACCTCAAATTCCACAACAAAAATTGCATGTAAATTTGAATCTATTTTTCAATGAAATCTATGACTAAGGGGAAAAACGATATCCTGGACATAGAGTGAAGGTAACTGATGGACTACTTACCTTTCCCCATTATATTCACTTAATGTTTAAAAGATATAAGAAACTGCTATTCCCTCAGCATGCTATATAGAATCTCCACTTTAAAGTTTGCAAAGCATTTTAGAAATATATTTTCATTTTATCCTCACAACTCTGGGAAGCAGGTACTATTATTATTCTCATCCTACATATAATGAAACCAAAGCACATAGAGATTAAATGACTCATCCATTGTTCTGACTGGTTGTTGGTTGACTCCTAACATTATGTTATCCTCTCCTTTTTTACCTTTGGTTTTATTTTATTTATTTAATATTTTCCCAGTTACATTCAAAACAATTTTTTTTACATTGATTTCTAAATTTTTTGAGTTCTATGTTCTCTCCCTTATCCCCACCCACAATTAACAAATCATTTGTGAAGTTATGCAAAACATTTACATAAAAGTCAAGTTGTGAAAAAAAACACAGACTTCTTACCCTAATGAAAATGAAAATCCTGAAGAAAAATTGTTTTAAAAAGGAAGAGAAAGAGAAAGAAAGAGAAAATGCTTCAGTCTGTATTCAGAAACAATCAGTTCCTTCTCTGAGTATGGATAAGATTTTTCATAAGTCCTTCAGAGTAGTTTTGGATGATTGTACTACTAAAAATAACAAACTCATTCACAGCTGGTCATTCTAGAATGTTTTACTTTGTATACAGTACCTTTCACTTTGCTTGAGTTCATGGAGGACTTTTCTTCCTGAGAGCATCCTCCTCATCATTTCCCACAGAACAATAATATTCCATCATAATCACACCCCACAGTTTATTGAGACATCCCCAATTTATCTTTGCTGACTTTCTATCCACTAAGCCATATTGATTTAGAATGTATTCAAATACTTTTACAGAATTTATTTAGTGGAGTTTTGATTTAATTTATAGTCCCTGAATTAATAACAGAATTTGGGGGCTTTAAAAATATTTACTTTAATGCCATAACTGTCTCATATCCCTTTAGATTATTGCACTGTAATTCACTAGGTACCATAGAAAATATAGTTGGAGAAAGAAATTAAGAGACAAAGAAGAATCAGTGAGTTTTCAGATGAGACTGGAAATGAGTTCAAAATATAATGAAGAAAAGTCTGAAAATCTGGAAACACTAGGGAAGTTGCATCACTGGAAGGGAGTTGCATTGAAAAGGAATTTGTTTTTAAGACACAATAATTAATGACTATAGTGATCTACTATTTAATAAACCCAAAGATTATAACTTCTGCTATAAGAATTCACTATTTGATCAAAATTATTGGGGAAATTGGAAAATAGTATGGCAGAAACTAGGCATTGATCAACATCTCATATACTGTACCAAGATAAGAGCAAAAAGAGATTATGATTTAGACATAAAGGTTATAAGTAGAGGGAGAGATAATCTATCTTCAAATCTGTGGAGAAGGGAGAAATTTATGCCCAAAGAGAGAACTTTATGAATTGTAAAATGGATAATTTTAGTTACCTTAAATGAAAAAAGGTTTTACACAAAACCAGTACAGGCAACATTAGAAGGAAAGCAAAAGCTGGGGGGATGGATTTTTATAGTCAATGTATCTGATAAAGGTCTCATTTCTAAAATATATAGAAAACTGGGTCAAATGAATAAGAATAAATATCATTCTCCAATTGATGAATGGTCTAAAGTTATAAATAGACAATTTTCAGATGAAATTGAAGCCATTTATAGTCATTTAAAAATGCTTTAAATTACCAATGATTAGAGATATGCAAATTAAGACAATTCTGAGCTCACTTCACACTTCTCGGATTGGCTAAGATGACAGGAAAAAGTAATGATAAATGTTGGAGGGGATGTGGGAAAACTGGGACACTGATGCATTGTTAGTGGAATTGTGAACTGATCCAACCATTCTGGAGAGTAATCTGGAACTAAACTTAAAAGGATGTAAAGTTGTGCATACCTTTTTATCCAGTAGTGTCATTATTGGGTCTATATTCCAAAGAGAACATAAAAGTGGGGAAAGGCCCCACATGTGCAAAAATATTTGTAGCAGCTTTTTTTTTGTAATGGCAAGGAATTAGAAATTGAATGGATGCCCATTTATTAGAGAATGGCTGAATAAGTAGTATATGAATATAATAGAATATTATTGTTTTATAAGAAAGCATGAGTAGTACTAATCACATTTATAGTAGAAAGGAACTGGAAAAGTGGATGTCCATCAGTTGGGGAATGATTAAATAAGTTATCATATCTGAATTTATGGAATATTATTGTTTTATTAAATGCAATCAGTAGGATGATTTCAACAGAACCTGGAGAGGCTTACATGAATTGATGCTAAATGAAGTGAGCAGAACCAAAAGACCACTGTACACAGAAACAAGATTCTGTAATGATCAGCTCTGATGGACTCAGCTCTTTTTAATAATGAGGTGATGCAGGCCAATTCCAATAGACTTGTGATGAAAAGAGACATCTGCATCCAAAAAGAAGACTATGGGGACTAAGTGTGATCACAACATAGTATTTTCATCTTTTTTGTTGTTGTTCACTTGCTTTTTTTTTTCTTTCTCATTTCTTTCCTTTTTGATCTGAGTTTTCTTGTGCAGCAAGATAAATATGGAATATGTTTAGAAGAACTGCAGATTTAATCTATATTGGATTACTTGCTATTTATGGAAGAAGGGTGGGGGAAAGGGAAAGAGAAAATTTGGAATACAAGTTTTTACAAGTGTTAATATTGAAAATATATTTACATGTACTTAAAAATAAAAAGCTATTATTAAAATTTTAAAAGAAATTATTATGTTTATGGAGTCAATTCTCAAACTCAGATTTGATTACTTCCCTTTACTTCTAATATGAAATCTCCAGCCACTTGTTGGACATTTCTATCTAGATGTATCATCAGCATCTCTATATCAACATAGAAAAATTAACTCATCATTCTTCACTTGCATCCCAGGCCAAACCTGCTCTTCCTCCAAATTTTCCTGTTGTTATCATGGCACTATCATTCCACCAGTCAACCAGGCTTCACATTTCAATTATCTTTGACTCTGCTCTCTCTCTCTCTCTCTTCTTCTCCACATACAATCAGTTTCCAGATCCTATTGATTAAGTCTACCTTCGTAATTTTTTCTTATTCATCCATTTTCTCTATTTACACTGCCATGTTTTCGTTAAACTCTCATAAAGAATTTTTAATAGCTTCCTAATTCATGATCTTGCCTATGAACTCTCCCCTTTGTAGTTCATCCTTCACACAGATATCAAAATAGTACTGAAGGCACAAATTTGATCTTATGATCAAAATCCTAAGAATCAAGAGAGAACTAGATTTGAATTCCACTTTTGACCCCAAGTAGTAGCATGCCTATGATCAAACCACTGGACTTTTCTGAGGTTTGTGTTTCTCATCTGTAAAAGGGGAATGAAAATTGAATCTGACTCACAGAATTACTGTGAGGATCAAATGAGATCATGTTTGTAAAGCACTTGGCAAACTTTAAATCCATATGAAGTCAGCTGTTATCATTATTCCATCACCACGGACACCACCATCACTTCTCTGATATCTTAACTCAGAAAGCTCAAACTCATCTTCAATTTCCCCAAATCATTTTCCCCTAAATCCTATCTACCTCCCATATATGGCTCTCCCTAAAGTTAATTTTTGTTAACAAGCAGAATAGATAGATACTATGATTTGAGTGGCTTTGAGAAGGTGCTTCTACTCCAAAAAACTGTTCTTGCTATCTAAGTGCCATCTGTGTCACTTTATCAGCAATCATTCATTCCTCAATCTTTAAAATCTATCATTAGGTCTTATAACATCTTCCTCTAAAATATCTCTCCCATATAACTGTTACCAATCATTCTTTGAAATGACATGAGTTCTTGCTGATGCAATAGTCTCCTACGTGGCTCTCTACCTCTAGTAAAGATCTTCTTCAAACTGACTTATACTTTAATATCTATCCCCTTTACAACAGATAAAACCAGTTTATCCATTGATCCTCAAAGTCATTTTATCCCTTTTCATGTTTCTATATCTCTGCTACCTTTTTCCTCTTGCCCTAATCTCGGGTACATTGATTTCTTATACATTATTAAATTCCTAGCCCTGAACTTATTATTTTAACTAGATTTTAGAAAGCAGCAGATAGCTGATTTTCTATTGAAAGAACCTCGGAGTTCTAGTCCTGTGTCTCTCATTTTACAGAGAAGTAAAATGAAGCCAGGGGATTTAAGTAAATTTCTCAAGATATATATAATTTACTAGTGGAGTTCAGATTTGAACCCAGGGTGCTAAATGCTAAATTCTTTCTACTGCATGATGCTAATAAGAATGGAGAGAAGTTGGAGAAATTGAAAAAGAAAAAAAATATCCCAAATCCATAACCAAACTGCTTCTTTCCTTCCTTACCTCTCTGGTTTCAGATTCATACATTATCTTCTTAGAATCACTGATTTGAGAAAGAAATGACCTCCTGGTCATGTTCAATGTCCTCATTTTATAGATAAGAGAATAGGATTCAAGAAGTTTAGTTAGTTTCTGAGATGGAATATAAACCCAGGTCTCTATGAATCCAAATTCAGAATTCTATCCATTACAACACATCATGAAGTAAAGGTTTAATGTTAACACAGTTCCACAGACCTATACAAGTTGATAAAACAAAGATCAGTAGAAGTATCCAAATAGACTCTGAAATTCTGTATAGGGGATTGCTTTACAGGATGAAATGCTATTTTAAATGATCTGTCAAGACCCTCACCTGGTCAAGGTATATTTTTCCCTAACTTTTGTTTTGGTTCTTCCAGTCATAGTACCCTGGTAGAGAGCAGAGTCAGACTACTCTTCAAATCTTGGTGTGCTTTAGTTTTCATTTGTCAGTTCTCTTCTCCTCTACCTCACAAGTTAAACAGAATAACAAACTTCAAAAAGAAGCACAAGATGAAATGAAATGAAATGAAAATGTTGGATTTAAGAGATAATTTTCATTTAAGTTATTTAAGCTATTTTTTTAAAGAAAAGCACTCAAACAATTAATGGCTCAATGACTCCTCCAATATTAAATGAGCACTTGCAGAGCATTCTCCTGGGAACATTGGGGAGATAGAAAAAAACTCAATGCTTGTGGTGCTGCCTTTGAGCCATACTTTTCTGAGCCAGACAATCTCAGGAAGTCCCTCCTGACTTTATTATTTATTGTTCAATAAAACCTAGTTGAGTGAGGAAATGGTCTGAGATCTAATGATTTTAGAAGCTTATGTCATTCGGCTAATTTGTAATAGAAAGATTTGTAAATATATAAACTTTTAAGGATCTTCCTCCTCCTCCACTACCTTTCTATAAGAATCAAGCACTAATGTTCTCTTTAAGTAGATTATATCTGAATCAAATGGAAAGAATATGTGTCATGCAATCAGAAGACTCAACCCAAAACAGGAGATTAGTGAACATTTATCAAATTCCTACTCTGTATAAATCATAGTACAAGGCAAGAAATAAGTGATGAAAAAATCTGAATTCAGACCTCAGCTCTGACACTTTCTACTTGTGCAAATTATTTAATAACCCTGAAACTCTATTTTGCTATTTATAAAGTAGCAATAATCACAAAATAGGCCATTGGTTTGTTGTGAGGAAATCATTTTGTAAATCCTTCAAAAAAAATAAACATGTGAGTTATCATTACTATTACCTCATTAGGTTCATGGAGAATAAGTCCTGTCTCCTACTTGCAGGTTGAGGTATGGGGTAGGGTGATGGAAAAGGAGGAAAGTGAAGAAGTAATACAGTGATTTTAGGGTAAAAATTGAAAAAAAAATCATTGAAGTTTCTGGTTCCCAGGACAAAATAAAAGCAGTAAGGAGGTCTAAGTGGGAAGACTAAAACAATAAAACAATAGCTATATTCCTATAATGTTTTACACATCTTATTCCATTTGATATTCCCAACAACCCATTGAGGTGAATACTACCTACAGGCTTTATTATCCCTGTTTTATACATACATTACCTACAGGCTCAGAGAAACCAAGTGTTTGCATTTGTTTAGCTAATAAAATAACCAGAGGTACAATTCAAACTCAGGCCTCATCTAACTTCAAGTCCAGCCTCAAGTTAATCATACTATGCTGCTTCTCTGTAAATCATAAAATTAAATAAAAAAATACTCCCCACCATCCTTCTCTCCTGTGACTATTGAGCCTCATATAGATGTATAGACCAAAATAATAGCTGCTGTTTTCCATTTGGCAGTGCAGTTTGTTTAGGAAAGGGCTTTATCTTCCAATGTCAGGCAGTTCCAGAGAACATATTTTATGGTATTGTTGCCCATGGATTCCCCAGACAAGGATAAGTCCATAAACTGAAATGGCTCACTTCTCTTGTATCTCAGGTGTTGGATGTTCTTACGTATTCATGAACACACAATGGCAATCTTGTTGAAACTTTAAAAATGACTTGCTCATTATGAACTGCTTGAAAATCCTCATGAACTTTTAACCAGGATGAGCTTAGCACAATTATGAGATGAGTGTATTACCAGAACCCAACAACCTAGAAGTTAATGAAACTCTCATTGGTATGAGCAATGAATGACACTTAACAGGTAAAGAACATCAGTAAAAAGAGCCTCCCAGTATTACAAGTCAATACAGACAGGGAAATAAGTGACAGCTTATGTGAAAGAGATGTAGATAATTTTTAAGCATTAATTATGAAAAGATAGTATGGGATCCAGAAAACAACAATGGTCTGGGAATTAAGTGACCTTATTCTTGCCTATTTCTATCTCTCATTGGTTATGGAAGAAATTGCTTAATTTCTCTGGACCATAGTTTGCTCATCTGCAAAATGGAGAGTTTGAATTAGATAATCTTAAAGGATTTCTTGCTAGTATAACATTAGGATTTAGGGACTATTTAGTGAGTGCCTACTATGTCTGCTATGCACAGAGTTGACTACTGTTGTCTACTATGCACAGAGCAAGTAAAAGATTGTGTAAAATGTTAAGCAATATATTTTGATTATTATGGTGTTAGGAGATATAAAGGATTATAAAAAATAAGACATGCCCCCTAATGGTATGCATGACATGATAGAAAGAGCATGAAATCAAGTCAGAAATCCTTCATCTATGAAACAAATGGGATGGCCTCTGAAGTTCCTCTTGACACTATATTTATGATCCTATTATTCAAATATGTAAGGGGTTTATTCTTGTTTCTTTTTAAGACTCAGATTCAAATCAAATATTGCTTTCTATATAAAACCTTTCCTGATAATCCTTCCCCAGTTGCAAGTGCCCTTACAAAACTCATTCGTGTCTGAATTCTCTCTACATTTGTATATGCACATTTGTCTTTTTCTATATAATGTTAGCCTCTTGAAGGCAGTGTTCTGACATATGTCAATACCAGACACAAAGTATTGGAAGATTACCAATCATACAGGGTTATATAATATGTGCATATTGCATAATGTAGATAATAAAAACTCACACATATAGTTATTAAGAGTTTACAAAGGATAGGGAAAGAGGACCAAATAGAGTTATGTGAGATCTGATTTCAAATCTTATATTAATTCTGTGAGAGGGAAAAAGTCACTCTACTGCTCTAAGACCATTTACTCATCTGGAAAATAAGACTTATAGTAACTCTCAAACCTAGTTCATAGAGCTGTTGCAAAGGGAGCCAGGGGGTTGCCTATGCATTAACATGGGAAATACTCCCTAAAGCTCAAATAGTTATGTGTGAATAATGTTTTTTTTAAAAACCAACAATGAAAAAATTAAGAAATGAGAAAAAATTCTTTATCAAAATTTAGAGTAATGATCAACTAATGATTCTTTAAATTCATAGTTTTTACAAATACTAAATTTCCCCAAATAGAAAAAGAGGAAGATAGAAAAAGTATTTACTTAAAACCCACTTTTTTATTCAACAAATACAGATAGAGACAGAGACAGAGAGAAAGAGACAGAGAGAGATAGAGAGAGACAGAGAGATTGAGAATATGACAGTTGGACATAAAAATAAGCAGGATAACCAAACCATATCTCTGACCCAGGAGAAGTAATATCCAGGGTGGGGGAAGGCAGAACTATTCTCCAGTGATTACCTTTTAAATTTAAATGTTAGTGTGCCCCTGGTAGAACATTCAATTAAAATTCAGCCCAATTATTTATTGATTTTACATTTTCCTTCACTGCTACTGTCCAGGCAATTTTCTAGGCTCTCTGCAAATACACCCTGTGCTCCTTGGGAAAGGTCTCTCACAAACCAAGAATTCCCAAACAAGAATAGAAATGTGTAGCTAATTAATTCAAGCGTGCTGGAGTTGCTAAAACAGGCTCTTATGTGGTCAGTAGAACAGTTAGCCCTGCTGTAGCAGCCAGATTTCAATTTAGGTAATTACACTTTGCCCTACTCTGGAGAGTCCCTCTGATCATTGCAGTTTCTTTTAGATACAGTTTTCTTCTTACTTTTCCCTTTACTTTCTGGCCTTGAAATTGTCCTTTCCTTTGCCTTATTTAAACATCCTCCATATTCTAACTAAGGCATTCCTAATAGGCACTCCAACTATGTTTTCCCAAGTGTATCCCTTTAGAAAAAGAAGTAATAGTGACAGATTCCAATATGCTTTCAGTATCTCTATGTATCTATCTTTGTTTGAAAAAGTGGAACAAAACAAGCTAAAAAGATGAAGTTCTTTTTGATACCAGACAGTGAGGTTAAAAGACAAATAGTATTGATACGAATTACTATGCCAAAGATGCACAAAAGACATTGTTATGAGCCAATGTACATTTGGAACACAGGGGGGATGAATTAACCCCCTAGCCTTCCACAATACTTTCCAGGTCTATTGTGAAAAAGGAATTTGTGGTACAAACCTGAGGTACTTTAAGTAGACCTTGCCCCCAAGGTAGATTGATATGGGACCTAGCTCTAAACCTTTTGGGAAAGAAGAACATAAAAAAAATTTTAAGACTTTAGCAGGAATTCCTAACACTATAGGGATCCTCTTTGCCAATAGCTTTTAACCCCTTTCTTGGCTGCTTTATATTCCTTAGCTACCTTTTAGCCAGTTAGGGAACTATCTTTACCTGGGGGTATTGAATATATTTTAGTAAAAGGACTATTTCTTTGAATGCTCAGACTTTGAGTGCCCCATTGTGCCATAAATTGAACTACAATCAGGAAAGATATATAGACAACTGAACAAACATTGAGCACACACATTTTTCTTCAACACTCAAATGGACCTGTGAGTTCATTGATGTGCATACTACCTGCAATATACATATTGAAAGCCATTCTCAATTCCCATCCTATGAAAGTCTTATCAAAATTCTCTTATAAATCCTTTGTAGGATACCCATCTATAACATGCTAAGAGCCCATCTCTAATATTCTTAAAATTACAAAGTACCAATATAGAAATAAGCTATTTATTTATCCTTGCTCTCAGTATATGACTATGCCAGTGCTTTTTCAACCATACAGGAAGGAAAATCTCTTTTAGGTCACTTGTGGAAGCCAGTCATCACTGGTATCATACTACTGTCCATTTATGTCTACAATACATCTGTTAATTTTAGTCAAGTGTACTAATCTAGATTCCACAGAGATTATAATATTCCATATTTTGAGGCCATGTATTCTGTTTAAAACATGGTCTATGTGTCAGGACAGAACTTGAGGACATTTTGCTGCACAATTTTTCATACCTCTTCCAGGTCTATTTCCCTCCTGCAGTCCTGAGCTCAATATTTTATATAAATGTGAAGCCTATTATTCAAGATATTGTTTGAACAATGCTGTAGACTATTCATTTAACAATATAACATAAGTGGACAAAACCAGGCTTGATCAGTTTATTTTTTCCTTTGGGAATTGTTAAATCAAACTCTTCTGAGAACTTGTGAATCACATTTAGGAGGCTCTTCAGTGTTCTGGGATTTAATTCAATTAGTAATATCTCCTATAAAACAAAGAGTATCTAAAGAACCTTATCAAAAACATGTGTAATCAATTTCTATTGTTTTAGAACTTACTTTTCTCCTAAACCATAAGTCCCAGAACTATTTGAGGGATGAAAAGAAGAATAGAGGTCCAACTCTGTAAATAAGAATTTTAGAATAAAGGAGATTTCTCTTAGCCCCTTCACCTAACTCTTTTATATAGCTGTATACTTACATGTAACAACTATCTCACCCATGTAGATATTTCCAGAGTATTTAATTACACAGTGACAGCAATGATTTATAGAAAGAACAGCCACAACAGAAATTAATAATGTAAAATTATAATGAGCAAGCTTGGCTCAAAAGAAGAAATAGGAGATTCTACTACCTTACATCTTTCCAAAGATGGGGGACTATGGTTATGGAACATTCTGTATAATTTCAGACTTAGTTAATGTGTTGCTTAGTGTTGCTGAATCATTTTTCTCTTGTTTTATGCTGTTATAAATGGTGGTCTCATTTGAAGGGTAGGGAAGAAACATACTGAAAAATGAAAATGATAGAGAAACAAAAGAAAGCTCTTTTTTTCTTTTAAAAAGAATCTTAATGTATAGCAGTGTCCTTGGAGCTTCTCAGGGGATCCAAGTTTTAGGGGTTCTCTCTGGTAACTTTGACAAGGACATTGAGAACATCTTATATATTCCTATGAACAATCTGAGAAGATATGAAGCACTTATTATGCCAAGAGTGTGATACAGTGGTATTTTAGAATAGCTGAACTAGTGGTCTAGTCTAACTTTCCTAGAAAGATAAGAACTGGGGAGAATACCTACAAATTGAATATTATACTTCAAACTGAATTCAAGGAATTTCTAAGGCCATTTTAAACCTCAATGGCATAGACATGTCTATGAAAAGAACAAAATGCCTGCTTAAGGGAATTCTATGATTAGAGATTTCAGGATGAAAAACTGGTATGGTGAGACTTCAAGGATAACAGGAGCCTGGAATGATGTCTGGAGAGAAAAGAAGTAGTCGCTGAAAGTTTTCAGGGAGGAATAGACTGCTAAGCAATGGAAATCTAAGGATATAACTATTTAGCTTTGAAGAAAATTAAAAGCAAGTTGAATATGAGAAGTTACTGCAGATCAGATTATTCAAGAAAAAGTAAGGGAAAAAATATATTGGCTCATGACAAAGAAATTGACTATGACTTGCTCTAAAACATCTCACATATAAGTCATGGAAACAGGGTAAGACATTATTGATTTCTTATATTCAAAAATTATGTTCTTATATTCAAACATCTTACAAATAAGTCATGGAAACAAAAGTAAGACACTATTGGCTTCTTATATTCAAAATATATAGAAAGATAGAAAGTCTGTTGAAAAATAGAACAGGAGTTGAAGTCAATGAAACTAGTGATACAAAGAATGGTGAAATCAGAGGTTCCAGCAGCCACAATCAAGAACCTTGTTAGCTGAGCACAGCCTAAGAATTAAAGTAATTTTCAATTTCAACTTTGATTTATATCACAGGTTCTTAGTCTTTATTTTTTATTTCATAAACTCTTTTAGCAGTCTAATAAAGCCTTTGGATATCTTCCCAGAATAAAATTCTTAAATGAATAAAATAAAATATATAGGATTACAAAAGAAATGAAAGGTTAATCAACTTAATGATGTATTTTTTCTTATCCAAATTCATGCATCCTATGAATTCTATATGTTGACACCTAGAGATTTGTGGACCTCATCTTAAGAACCCCTGAACTAAACAAGTGAACATTAAGATTAACTTGAGGAAACAAAGGAGAGTTAGTGTGCCAAAGACCAAAAAATATTAGAAAAGCTTTGGTAAATGAAGGTGGTATCAGGAAGAAGAACCAGCCAAATCCCTTCAATAACTGTTAACAGAAAGCCGTTGATGCTACCAAAATTTTTCATTCTATTTCTATAGGGCAATTTGGTGATTTTGGACACTAGGGTAAAGATTTTTTTGAAAATGAGCCACATTTTCTAACATATATTTCAACATTTTCCCAATGCCTACATTTGCATTGAAGTCATTTAGCATTTAATTATATTTTGATTTAGAGTATCTTATTAATCTAATAAAAAAGTCTACTTCTTAATTCTCTGAAATAGATATTGATATATAAATTATAGTTTTCTTATCTGCATAATTTTTTTGGTTTACATTCATGAGGTTGCAAGGCAAGATTCTAAAATGTCCCATGAAAAGATGTTTCTTGTTGCACCTGGGAATAGTCAAACTAACTCCACCAATTAATTTGTATGCTTTTCCAAAGAGAAATAATGAGCTACACTTCTATTTAGCTGCAAAATTCCTTATTTACAGTGAAATGTATGTTCATACATGATCTGATTCTATACCTCTAGTAATATGTTCACTCATTGGTTATTGAAAAAAATCTCAAATTTAATGTATTTCCATGGATTCATGTACTCATTGAGATGGATATTTCCTTCTTCAATTACAATATATTAACACTTTGTCAACCTGTGTTACTGTTGTCCATATCATTCTAAAAATCATCTACTACTCACATTTAAATTAATAAGTTAATTTAATGTTATAAATAGTCTCAAAGTTGTGTTATTCCTAATTCCCTCTATCCCTTTTCTGCCACCCATCAAGAATCAATGAAGAGGGCAACTAAGAGAGCGGAGTGGAAGGAACAACCCCAAAAAAACCTTTAAAATAACAAATCAAATCAAATTCTGAAGGAGCAGGGACAATAAAAGGTTATGGAGAGACATTTTTCCAGCCCAAGACAACTTGGGAGGTTGGAAAGGACTGTGACACTAGGGCAAGAGCACACATGGCATCAGTAGTAGTGATGGGATTTAGAGGTTGCTGTGACAAAAGCAGCAGCAGCTTTTAGGCCTCCCAAAATAGAAATAGCAAGGAGGATGGGTGTGAACTATTGGTCAGAAAGAAATTCCATGGGACCCCAAGGAGATACTAAACATAGGATGCAGTTAAATTGACTACTGAGTTGCAGGTCACAGTCACAGGATGCAGAGGAGAACTACTGCTTGTAGCTGTTAAGATGGCAAGGGGAAAGGTGCCTTGGTAACAGGTCCAGGGGCAAGAGAAGTGCTAACATTTGCAACTGTGGAAGAATGGGCTTCCTTCCTGGGTAAAGATTAGAGTGCAGAGGATGTTGGGGATGAATGGAGCCAAGGTGGTAGAGTAAAGCCAAGAAGATGCTGGAGCTCTCCTAGTTTCCTTCGAAAACCACATGAAATTGAGCCTCTGAACAGTTTGAGAGAAGGAAACCACTCTCTAGCTCAAGATAGATTGGAAAATTTCAAGAAAAGTCAGTCTCGCTGGAGAAAAAAGGATGTTCATCCTACCTCAGATAGACTCTGGAAAAGCCACTGAGAGAGTCTTAATCACAGCAAATCAGCAACTAAGACCCTCAATCCCGGCTCAGTAGAGAAGCAAATCAATGGGACAGCTTCCAGTCCTAGCTCAAAAGGCAAACTCTGGGAAATCAGGCTATTTCATGAAAGAAGCAGGCAAAGCTACTGCTTGAAAAGACAAGGGGTCCCTGAGCTCAAAGCTTCCCAGGAAAGTTGGGGTAGGGCACTTTTTATACCAGGAGCAGACTTTAACCATAAAACTTACTAAAAAGAAAATAACAAAAGAAAAGGAAAGAAAATGAGCAAGAAAAAGAAAATAACCTTAACTATAGAAAGCTATTATGGTGGTGACAGGATAGACCAAAACATAAATTCAGACAAGAACAAAATGTCTACAGAAGAAATCTCAAAGAGTGTTATGAATTGGTTTCAAGCCTAAAGACACTTCTGAGAAATGCTCATAAAAAAACTTTAAAAGGCAAATAAAAGAGGTAGAAGAAAAAATGAGAAAGGAAATGAGAAGTATGCATGAGAGAGTCAACAGTTTGGAAAAGGAGGTAAAAAAATTGTTTGAAGAAAATAACTCCTTTAAGAGTAGAATTAATCAAATGGAAAAAGAAATACAAAAGCTAACTGAAGAAATTCACACATTAAAAACTAGAATAGGACAAATGGAAGCTAATGAATCTATGAGACATCAAGAATCAGTCAAACAAACAAAAAAATGAAAAAATTGAATGTGAAATACCTCATTATCAAAACAAGCAAACCTAGAAAATAGATGCAGACAAGACTATTTAAAAATCATTTGCCTATCTGAAGACCATGACTCAAAAAAAGAGTCTGGATAGCATTCTTCAAGAAATCATTAAGGAAAACTGCTCCAATATTCTAGAAACAGAGGGTGAAATACTCATTGAAAGAATGCATTGATCACCTTTAGAAAGAGATCCCACAAAGAAAACCCCAAGGAATATTGTTGCAAAATTCTAAAAATAGAATCTCAAGGCAAAAAAATATTGGAAGCTGCCAGACAAAAACAATTAAAATATCAAGGAGCAACACTCAGAATTACCAGGATCTGGCAGCTTCTAAATAAAGGCTTTCGGGGGGCCTGGAATACCATATTCCAGAAGGCAAAGCACCTAGGATTACAAAGAAGAATGTATTACCTAATGAGGCTCAGCATCATCTTTCTGGGGAGGCAATGGAGCTTCAATGAAGTAAGAGACTTTCAATCATTTCTATTGAAAAATCCAGAATTAAAGAGAAAATTTAACCTACAAACACAGACTCAAGAGAAGAATAAAAAAGTAAACAAGGGGGAAAGATATATTATTTAAAGGCTAAACTGTGTACAACCCTAGATGGGAAACTTGAGAACTGTATCTGTCACTGGGGCAGACATGGATTGAGAGTGTGATTGTGAACTCTGATGTTAAGAAAAAGATATTAAGGAGTGAGAAAAGGTCTGTACTGGAAAAAGGGGAGCTATCTCTCATAGAGACCATAACTTAATCATTCAGTTGGACGTAGAAATTTATCTAACCCTATAAAGTAGGAGGAGAAAGAGAATAAAAAAGAGAGGGGCAGGATAGAAGGGAGAGCAGAAACACTAGGGAAAAAAGTAAAAGAGGGGAGGGGTGATAGAAGATAAGGTAGTTGGTGGAGTGGATTAAAAAAACCACTACTAAAAGAAGGGGCAGGAAAATAGGAGACAGAGGGTGGAGTGGGGAAAAACACTATTAAGAGTGGAGGGAGGGTTGCTTCAACAAAGGACAGGGTAAAAAGAAAGAATAAATATATAGAGGAGAAAATAGTACAGAGGGAAAATATTCGCGCTGGTAATCATAACTGTGAATGTTAATAGAATGAACTCTCCCATAAAATGGAAACGAATAGCAAGTTGGATTAAAAAACAGAATCTTGCAAAATGTTGTTTACAAGAAATGCATTAGACACAGAGAGACACATACAAAGAAAAGAATGGAAGAGAATTTATTATGCTTCAGGTAAGTAAATTAGCAGGATTAGTGATTCTGATCTCAGATTTAAAAAAAAAGTAAAAATAAATCTTATTAAAAAGAGATAAGGAAAGAAAGAACATCTTGGTAAAGGATACCATAAACAATGAAATAGTGATAGTACTAAAGATATATGCACCAAGTGGTAGAATAGCCAAATTCCTAGAGAAAAATTTAAGCTAGTTATAAGAAGAAACAGGGGCAGCTAGGTGGCACAGTGACTAAAGCACCAGTCCTAAAGTCAGGAGAACTTGAGTTCAATTTGACCTCAGACACTTATATTTTCTAGCTCTATGACCCTGGGCAAGTCATTAATCCCAAATGCCTCAGCAAAAAAAAAAAAAATAATAAAGAAATAGAAAGCAAAACTATATTAGTGGGGGATCTTAACCTTACCTTCTCAGAATCTAACCACAAAATAAACAAGAAAGAAATTAGAGAGGTTAATAGAATCCTAGAAAACCTAAATATGATAGACTTCTGGAGGAAATCGAATAGGGACAGAAAGAAATGCATCTTTTTCTTGATAGTACACAGAACCTACACAAAAAATAACCATGTGTTAGGGCATAAAAACATTATAATCAAATGCAGAAAGGTAAAAATAGCAAATGTTTCCTTTTCAGACCACAATTCAATAAAAATTACATTGAATGAAGGGTCAGGGAAAGATAGATTATTTAAGTTCCAATTGTTTTTTACTCTGATTCTAAAAAATGAGTGGATCAAACAACAAATCATAGGAACAATCCATAATTTCAACCAAGAGAATGACAATATTGAGATTCATTATCAAAACTTCTGGGATGCAGCCAAAGCAATTCTTAAGGGAAATTTTATATCTCTAAATAGCTGCATGAATAAAAGAGAGAAAGAGGAGATCAATTGAATTGAGTATGCAATTAAAAAAAAATCTAGAAAAGGAACAAATTAAAAACCCCCAATTAAGTACCAAGTTAGAAATTTTGAAACTCATAGGAGGAACTAATAACTTTGAAACTAAGAAAACTATTGACCTAATGAATAAAACTAAGAGTTGCTTTTATGAAAAAAACAACAAAATAAATAAACCTTTGGCTAATTTAATTAGAAAAAGGAAAAAACAATAACAAATCACCATCATCAAAAATGAAAAGAGTGAGTTTACCACCAATGAAAAAAGAAGAATAGATACCATATTTCTAGGAATTAAAATGAAAATTGCTCCAAAAGCTCAGAGCCAGGAGGTGAAATAGAAATAGAAAAAAAAATCTAACAATCGCTTTCTAAAAGAAAACTCAAAATGAAAACAATATCATAGTCAAATTCAAGAGCTTCCAGATCCAAGAGAAAACATTGCAAGCAGCCAGAAAGAAATCATTTTAAATATTGTGGGACCACAATCAGAATCACAGAATATTTAGCAGCTTTCACATAGAAGTGGAGGGCTTGGAATATGATATTATAGAGGCAAAGGAACTAGGATTACAACCAAGAATGACCTATCTAGCAAAACTAAATAAATCTTCAGGGGGGGGGGGGAAATAAGAGCTATTCAGTGAAAGAGGGGATTTTCAAGCATTCCTGATGAAAAGACCAGACCTAAATAGAAAATTTGACATTGAAACATAAGGCTCAAAACAATGCAAAAAAAAAAAAAAAAAAGGTAAAAATAAAAAAAAAAATCATAAAGGATTTAACAAATTAATTAGCCTACATTCCTGTATGGTAAGATAATACATGTCACCCCTACGAAGTTCATCACTATTAGGGAGTTAGAAAGAGTCTACATAGACAGCTTACTTTTTTTTAGCTCTCAATGGCACCTGTGCAAAATAATTGACAATGAATTAGGCTACAAAAACCTTACAAACAAATGCAGAAAAAGTGAAATATTAAATTCACCCTTTTTAGACTATGGTGAAACTTTAAAAATTACTTTCAATAGTCATGGAAGCATTTAGTAAATATTCATTGCAAACTAAACAATATAAAGGAGTAGGTCAAAGACCAAATCATAGAAATAATCAATAATCTCATTAAAAAGAATGACAACAGTGAGTTAACATGCCAGAATTTGTGGGATGCAATCAAAGCAGTACTTAGGGGGAGAAATTATAAGCTTACAAATGTACATCAATTTTTTAAAAAGAACATATTAATGAATTAGGAAAGCAACTAAAAACAACAATTACAAAAAGACAACAAATTAAAAATATAAAATTAAATACCGAAATAGAAATCCTAAAAATCAAAGGAGAGTTAATAAAAGTGATCAAAAGAAAAACTGAACTATTAAAATTAGAAGCTGGTTCCATGGGGAGGGGGGAATAAATAAATAAACCATTGGTTAATTTGACTTTTTTTTAAAGGTGAAATTCAAATTGCCAACATCAAAAATGATTGCATGCACAATCAATAAAGATGAAATTAAAGTACTCACTAAGCATTTTGCCCAATTATCTACTGATAAATCTGACAGTCATATATATATATATATATATATATATATATTTTTGGTAAGGCAATTAAAGTTAAGTGATTTGCCCAGGGTCACACACAGCTAGTAAGTGTTAAATGTCTAAGGCCAGATTTTAACTCAGGTCCTCCTGATTTCAGGGCCAGTACTCTATCTAAAGCATCACCTAGCTGTTCCTAAATCAGACAATCTAAGAAAAATGGATGTATATTTAAAAATCTAAATTATCCAGAATAACAGAAAAAGAAAAATTAAAATAATTAAACAATCATATCTTAGAAAAAGAAATTGAACAAACCATCAGTGGGTTCTCTGAGAAAAAAATTATTAGGATCAAATATATTTACAAGTAATTTTACCATACATTTAAATTCCAATTCCATAAATAAGGGGAAACAGGCAAAGAAGGAAACCTACAAAATTATTTTTTGTGACTTAAATATAGTTTAATATACAAAATATACTAATATATATGTATTTGTATATTTTAATATATAAAATATATAGTTTATATAAACTATGAAGAGCAAAAACAATAAAACCATCGATTAATTTCTTTAATGAATATTGATGCAAAAATATTAAATAAAATATCTGCAAGACGATCACAGCAATATGTCACAATATCATATTCTGTGATCAGGTGGAATTATACTATAAAGAGAGGGGGCTAGTTCATTGTCCATATCAATGACAAAATCAACTAAAATAATGTGATTGTCTGAATAGATGTAGAAAAATCTTTAGATAAAATACAATACTAATTTCTGCTTAAAAGAAAAATATTAGACCACTCAAGAATAAATGCAGCTTTCCTTAAAATAACAATTAGTGTCTATACAAAACCAACAGCAAGTATTATCTGTAATAGGGATAAACCTGAAATATTCCCAATAAGATTAAGGGTGAAGCAAGAATATCCATTACCATAGAAATGCCAACTGTATCAATAACAAGAAAAAAAAATCAAAGAAAGAAGAAAGGTAATGTCAAAACAAACTATTATGCTTTATAAATGATATAGTATATACTTAAAGAATCCTAGAGAGTAAACTAAAATTTTTTTTCAAATACTTAATTTTAGAAAAGTTGCAGGATATAAAAAAGCCTACTCAATTCATCAGTTTCTATATATTACCAACAAAGTTTGGCAGAAAGAGAATGATCACTTAAAATAATTGTAGCTAATATAAAATACTTAACAATAAAAGCAATATAAAATAAATATCCACAAACACAAATTAAGGAATTAGGTGAACACAATTACAAAAAATTTTCTCATTAATAAAGATAGATCTAAATAAACAGAGTAATTGTAATTGTTCAAGAGTAGGCTGAGCAAATATAATTAAAAATGATATTTCTACTTAAACTAATTTACTTATTCAATGTTATTTCAATAAAACTATTAAAGAATTATTCTTTAGAGCTGGAAAAATTAATAACAAAATTCATCTGAAAGAACAAAAGATCAAGAATACTAAGGGAATTAATGAAAACAAAATGTGAAAGAAAATAGCATATTAGAACTAGATTTTAAAGTATATTGTGAAATAATAATTATAAAAATGAAACAATCTGTTGGGGAAGGGGGAATAGAATAGTAAATCAGTGAAGTAAATTGGGTATAGTAACCATAGTAACCTTTTTTTGGGAGTTAAAAATCCAAAGATCCAAGCTTTGGGGGCAATAACAGTATTTGGCAAAAAATTTTGGAAAAATTGAAAAGAAGTCTGGTAGAAACTAGGTACAGATCAGCTTCTACCTATGCATATCAAGATTAGACATTAAAGGATGCTGTCATAAACAAATTTTTAAAAGTATGGAAAATTTTACCTGTCAAATTTATGGTTAAAGGAAGACTTTATGAACAAACAAGATACAGAGAGAATAATGGAAGGTAAAGTGAATATTTTATTGCATTCATTTTTTAAAAGTTTGCACAAACAAAAGCAATGCTGCCAAGAATAGAAGGAAAGTAGAGAATTAGAAAAAAATTACAGAAATTTTCTCTTATAAAGATTTCATTTCTCAAATATATAAAAAACAGAGTCAAAATTATAAAAAATAACAGCCATTTCCTAGTTCACAAATGGTCAAAGAATATGAACAAGCAATTTTCAAAAGAAATACTTAAAATTATTATCAGTGATCATATTTTAAAACTCTCTAAATTATTATTGATCAGAGAAATGTAAAGTCAAGCAACTTAGAGGTGTAACTATAAAACTAGTATGATTTTTAAAAAGAAAATGAGAAACTTTGGAGGAAATGTGGGAAACTTACCGTGTTCATGGAGTTGTGAACTGATCTAATCATTCTGGAGAGCAATTTGGAACTATACTCAAAGAGCTGTAACACTGTGTACCCTCTCACCCAAAATACCACTTTTGTCCAATCATGTTTGATTCTTTATAACTCCATTTGAAGTTTTCTTGACAAAGAAACTAGAGCAATTTGTCATTTCCTTTTCCAGCTCATTTTACAAGTGAAAAAAATGAGGCAAATGGGGTTAAATGATTTGCCCAGGGTCATACAGCAAGTAAAAATCTGAGGATAGATTTGAACTGAGGGAAATGAGTCTTCCTGTTTCTATTCACTCTGCCACCTAGTTTCCCATTTGTATCACAGATATTAAATAACAATGAAAAGGATATTAATAAACAAAAATATTTATAACAGCTCTTATTGTGGTGGTAAAGTATTGAAAATCAAGGAGATGTCATCAAATGAGGAATGGCTAAAAACGTTGTGATATATGATTGCCATAGAATATCACTATATTTTAAGAAATAATAATCAAGATATTTTCAGTCTGGGAAAACTTATATGAACTAATACAAAGTGAAATAAGCAGAATCAAGATAAGATCATGTGTAGTAATAGCAATATATCAAGGACTGGTACTGTGAAAGACTTAGCTACTACAATAACTCAAGACAATTATAAAGACTTATAACAAAAAAAAATTGTCAACTTTCAGAGAGAGAAATTATGTATCTGAGTACAGATTGAAGCATGTCTTTTTTCCACTTTATTTTTCTTGCCTTTTCTTTTTGTAACATGGAAATATGGAAATGTTTTACATGTATAATTGATATTACATTGCTTGCCTTCTTAGTGGAGAGGGAAAGGGCAGGAACGAAGGAAGAATTCAGAATTCAAGAACTTTTTTAAGTGAATGTTAAAAATAAATAATTAATGAATGTATATTTTTAAAAGGAGACATTTAGAAAATGCAGAGTACAGATGGTTTTCGATGTAGGAAATTAACAAACAATACTGTGTGGGTACAATTCTATTGATTTTGTTATATACTTAAAAACAGACAAAGAAATGAAAACTAGCTATATAGAAAGAAAAGAAGAAGTAAGAAAGAAGCAGATGGGAACCATGGAGGAATGAGGCCCACTTGAATTTTTCATTGTTTTTAAGATTTGCCATGATTAATGAAACTAATATCTATCATTAACTTTCTAGCAAAGTCTATTCACTAGTTAAGCAAGTTTCCAGATTGAAGTTATTATTTGTTATCAAGGATTTATTTGAAATCTTTTTAGCACAATACAACCTATCAGAGCTTATACTATATAACTATACTTTTCAAGAACCTGGGTTCAATGAAGTGTCATGACAAAGGAATTTTGTGGAAATAGAATAAAAATATAATGTGTTAAGTAGACAGTTACTAACTGAATCTATTGAAGTATCTTTTCAACTTTCTATTCCTCCTATATTTGCTTTGGTATCCATATTGGTTTATTCCACGATAAATTTCAGAGTTGATAGGCTTTGACAACTTAGTAAACTGGAATAAGTAATCAGTTTATGGCTCATGAACCATGATCACAACACTTATAACTCTGTTGCACTTTGCAATTTATAAAATGCTGTCTTCATTGCAACCCAAAGAGGCAATGAGCATATTATTTTATTCATCCTATAGAGTTAAAAAAAAAAAGGTCCAACACTATCTAACATTTGACACATAGCAACCTCTTAATAAATGTTGACTAACTGACAAGGTTAGTGACTTTCTGAAGGTGATATAACAAATAAGTTTCAAAACTGAGACTTGACTAGGATTCAGACCTTTTCTGAAGCCAGATTTTCAATCGTCTTCCCCACAATACCAAGCAACCTGGCCATAATGGCAGCCAATTAAATTTTTCAAATGACTATCACTTCTGTATTTTGAATGAGTTTAAATTAAATTAAAATAACATTTTTTATATCTACAATGTGGAATTTCTTCCACATAAGAAAAAAAATGTATAATACATGTTTAGGTGATTTGCTCAATAGGAGGTTATAGATCACCAAGACAGGAAGTCATGAATGAGATTGGTAGCAATGTGAGTGAAATGAAGAGAAAGAATGTAAGAGATGTTCTAAGGACAGAATCAATAGATTTTAAAATATATTGGATATGAGAGATACAAGAGAATAGAAAGTCAAAAAAAATGACCCCAATATTGCAAAAATGGTGATGGGATAGAAAAAAAAGTGAAATTGGAGGGCAGGATTAGGCAAGGGCATGGCAGCTCAACCTGGCTGATTTATTAAAGTCAATGATCCTGAGTTTAGTTTTGGAAATGTTGAATTAGAGATACCAGCAGGATATTCAGGAAGATATATACAATAAGGAGTTGGAGATATGTTGTTGGAATTCAAGAGAGATAAGAAAGAGATTATAATCTGGATGTCTTCTATACCAAGATGACAACTGAATCCATGAATGAGTAACACTGAGAAAGAAAAGAAGAGGAGCCAAAAAAAAGGTTCTGGGTCATAGATGCTTGCTAAAATTGGTAATGATCTCTCTTGTTTCCTAGCTATGAAACAGCCTGTGTTTATTAGGTACCTACACTCTCCCACACACTCTTCTTGACTTTGGCCATACAAAGACAAAAATGGAGCAGTACTTGCCCTCAAGAAATTTATATTCTATTAAGGAAAATTGTGTGTGTGTACCTATGTGTATGTGTGTATATATGTGTACATACACAAATCTGCCATCAGATACTTAGTAGCTGTGTGATCCTGGACAAATCATTTCATCCTGTTTGCCTTAGTTTTCTCTTCTATAAAATGAGCTAGTGATGGTAATGGAAATGGTAACCTATTCCCAGAATCTTAACTAAAAAAGTCCCAAATGGAGTCACAAAAAGTCAAATACAATTAAACACATATATGTGTGTATACATGCACACTTACACCACATGCACACACATTTATTAAATATAGGGATATGGTATGGAACTGTGATTTTGTCAAAACAGAATACTCTTACAATATTCCAGGTAAAAGCTGATGAAGGTATGATAATCATAGGAACATGGTTATGAGAAAACATTATGGAAGTGAAATCAACAAATTTTATCCTTAATAGATATATGATTCTTCTTAAAGTTCCTTTTTCTTTCCACCATAACATTCTCGTTTAGTGGATAGGTAAATAAAAAAGGGCATAGAGAGAGAAAAACAAAACTTCTGCCTTTCAATTGTAGCTCATATATCTAACATTTAAGAAAAAAATGCTGTGCAAACATCCTAGTAACACACTTAATATTCTGTATACCCAGCCACTCACTATTTTCATTCTAGACTAAATTCTTCCTGGCCAACTATAATCATCAATTAATCTGAGTTCTACCTCTTTTTTCAAACAGCTGCACATCACCTAAGGATTACAGTCAGATTGCAAGGAGCAATTCCCCTGCTGTCATTCTACCCTTCAAATCAAACATCCTTCTGTGATGCTGTGTTAGCATTTAACAGCAAGATGCATATCTGATGTGATGAATCCAGCAGGGGCTGATGCTGGAAAAGCTTCACAGGTGAAAGAACCCAATGACTTAGAAGAGTAAGATACCCTAGTACAAATAATGAATTAGCCAACTGTTGACCATTCTCAATTCTCTTTCTGCCACTTCGTTAATCATAGCTGAACTGGATGAATTCGCGAATAAAAGAAAAATAAGAAAACATTAAATATGAAAGACCAACTTATTCACCTATATTTTCAGTTCAAGTGACAGTTTTAAAATTACAAAAGTAAAATACTTTGTTAAATCGAGTCTTAAATGTGCCATTTATCAAACCAATACATCTTAAAGATTTTTTAAGTGCTTTTTTAGCATGAAGGGTAAAAATACAAAATGGTGGCTTCATTCTTGTGTCTTTCAATTGAATTCAAATCAATAGCCACCTATAAGTGCTTATGTGCACAAGGCATTGTGCTGAGAGCTGGGGATGCAGAAATAAAAGTAATCTGTGTCCTCATATAGTCAGAAATATAAGAAATATAGTTCAATACCCTTAATTTACACTTGAGGAAACTGAGGCCTAGAAAACTTTTAATGTCTTGCTCAATATCACACAAGTGGCAAAATCAGAGTTTGAGTCCAGTCATTTATATCCTGCTTTTATCTTAGTTTGCCCATTTGTTTACTGCTGTTGTGTTTTTATTTTTTTTATTTTTTGTGTATGTGCAAGAAAACTAAATTATACTCAGAAAACTCTTAGAGAAATATCCTGGCAGGAAGTTTGGTGAAGCCAAAGAAATGCTGTACCTATAATGAGAAGACCCAGATCCATATCTTCTATTTAATCCCACCAATTCCCTCTGCTCCACCCATACTGTCACCACTATAATTCAGATCCTCCTTACCTGCATTCATAGAATGACTCATAATTTAAGTACTGGAAGGAGCCTTAGAGATCAACTAATCTGCACTCACCCTTCCCCATTATTTAATTATTTTTGATAGCCTCTGGATGATCCTCATGTTTTCTGACTCTCCTATCTCCAACCCATCTTTCCCACAATTGCCAAAATAGTATTCCTAGATCACATATATGATTATGGCCCTCCCCTGCTCAAAAACTTGTAGTTTTCTTTTACTGACAGTAAGATGAAATAGTTCAAACTGGCACTCAAAGCCCTCCATAATCTGGTTCCAGTTTATCTTGTCAGCCTTCCCTCTGCAATATTCCCCTTTCCATACTTTATATTTTGATCAATGCCAGCTGGTTCAATAGCTTCCATATCCTATCTTGAGCACTTATGCCATCCTTCACTCCAGAAATTCTTATCTTTATTTTTAATTGTTGAAAGCTTTTTATTCAAAGCCTTATACTGCATCCAGGGCCATCTCCAGTCATCCTATCTATATCTTGGCATTGGACCTGGATAGCTCCAGAGAAGAAAATGGAACTGATGACTTTGCACAGCCCTCTGTCACTTAAATTCAATTCACTTGCACATCATGGCATCACCTCCCTGGTGCCATGGTCCTCTTTGAGAATAAAAAAGCAAGAGAAGTAGAAGTAGAAGAATGAGGAGGAGGAAGAGGAGGAGGAGGAGGAGAAGAAGGAGGAGGAGGAGGAGGAGGAGGAGGAGGAGGAGGAGGAGAAGAAGAAGAAGAAGAAGAAGAAGAAGAAGAAGAAGAAGAAGAAGAAGAAGAAGAAGAAGAAGAAGAAGAAGAAGAAGAAGAAGAAGAAGAAGAAGAAGAAGAAGAAGAAAGATATCAATTCTTCCATGACTTTCTCCAAAATTGAAAAATTATTTCTACTTCAGAATCCCCCACAATGCTTAGGGTTAACAACTCCTTTGACCTTATCACTCTCTACCATGTTTCATGCATATTTTTGTACAGGTTGCAATTGAAGGTATCGATTCCTTGATGGTATTCTGTGGAGACTTTTTTCCCACATCTGCATAACGCCAATCTCTAATTATCCCTTATATACAATTGGAACTTAATAAATGTCTGTTAAATTGTACAATTACACTGAATTGAAATGAAATAGTGACTTGTTTAAAAGTATTTATTCTCTGTCCTATACTTTATAGGGTTGTTGTGAGAATACAATGAATAATACAAGTAAAAATACATTGTAAAATGCTATGCAAATATAAGATGTCATTTTCATAGATCCTCCTTTATCTTAGATCCTTTTCCCAAAGCAATGAGCTGTGATAAATCAATTGCTTGATTTGACAGTCTTTTCTCAGTCTTCATCCTTCTGAACTTGTCTGCTTCATTTGACAATGTGAACAGCCCTTTCCTCTTTGGATACTCTTTTCTATTTGTGTTTTCTTGACATTTTTTTCTGATTTTTCTCCCACCAACTTGACTATTTCTTCTCAGTTTTTCATCATCCCCTTATTTACTTAATATTTAGGAGTCTTCTGATAAAATTTTGACAAATGAAATTTCTGAATGTACCCACAATATATGTTTAATTTGAATTACTAACATCTTTCTGTCTAAATAACCAACAAAACAATAAAATGAGTACTGATTTGTAGCATCTACTTATTTGTAATATGTAAATGTATCACGCTGAAAAACAACTTCAAAAGTCCTGGATTTTATGTTCCCTAACTGTGATTATCTCCCACTGCTGTGTACTAAACCCACTTCTCTTCTCATATTCAAATGGCTGCTTCTTCAGTTCATGGATTTAATTTTGAACTACTTTTTTTGCATATTAAAAGGACCAGAAATCTTTACCATGAAAGCTAGAACTTATAATTTCAATAGCTCCCCAATCTATTTCCAAGATTGTCTTTTAATAAAGATCTAAAACAACACTTTTAATAATTAGACGCAATGATCTCCTCATGATATAAAAAAGCAATATTCACCTCTATTTCTGTTGAAGATATTATACTTCTTCCAGTCTCCAGATTTATATCCTTATCACTGTTCTCCTTTCCTTTCAATCACTCTCTCCACATATCTAAACAGTTGGCAAATCTTGACATTTGTACATATACAATTTCACTCAATTCTGACCTTTTCTCTCTGCTCATATGCCAAGCATCTTAGTTCAAGTTCAGTGATTTACTAATTGGTCTTCCTGCCTCAAGTCTTTTCCTGCTTCAATCTGTCCTCCATAATGTTCCCAATGTGGTTTTCCTGAAGGGCTACTATACCCTTCACTCTATCATTCACACAATAAACTTCACAGGCTCCCTATTTCCTCTAGGGCCAATGTAAATTTCCTTGTTTAATTTTTAAAACCCTTTTATAACCCAGTTGCAACCCATCTTTCTATTGTTGTACAGTCTTTCCCCTACTTATATTCTGCAACACTGACTTTCTCATTGTTCCCCTCACAAGCCACTTAATCTCATATGGCCTTACCTGAAATACACTCCCTTTTCACTGCAATATCATAGAATTCCACTCTTCCTTTGACAGTTTACTCACTGCTTTGACATGGAATCTTTTCTGATTTTCCAATAACTAGTTTTTTGAGTTTTACTTCATATTTAGTTATTTTTATTTACTTTCATTATCTGCTTATTGATAGAAAATTCTTAATATAATTATTACAATGAGGATAGAAATTGTCAATATCAAATGTCTTGTTACCCTACCACTCCCTAAATGATTGTTGCAATGTCCATAAGGTCTTTACATTTCTACCCTTAAGATAAAGAAATTAGACTAAGCTGAGTTAGCCCTTATGTACTATCCTGAAAGCTTGCCTTGTTGGAGAACTTGGATCAAATTGGATCTAGGCCTTTAGTGTATTTGCCCCCTTCTATTAAAATCCATGGCAAGAAAGGCAAACAGTTAGAATTAAATGGTTCTCCTTGTTCATGTTGCTGGGGGCAGCTGAGATGATCAGACCTTACTACCCCATGCTTCCTCCTCACCCTTCCCTACTAAGGGAAAAAGACTTTTTCAGGGATCTCTAGTTTGGAAAATCCACTGAGCATCCCCCAGGGAAGCAGGCTTGCTGCCCTGTTATCTCAATTGAAGTCTTAGCTCATGGCTTTGATTTATTTCAGAATTTGACACTAAATTATTTATTATTTTTATTCTCTTTACACTTGTTCTCTCTCTCTCTCTCTACATATATATATATGCATATATGTGTGTATAGATAGATAGATAGATAGATAGTATATTTTTCTCTTTTCAATAAAAGATAAGCTCCTTGAGAGTAAGGATGATTTTATTATTTGTATTTATATCCCCAGTACCTGATTCAGGCATTTAATAAATGTTCAATGACTGATCCATAAACCAAGTAAAAAGTAGCCAGACTGTGAATTAAGGTGGTGACAAGTGAAAATGGGGATGAAATCAATCTGTTTTTTTTTTCAGATATAAAGAACCCTAGCTAATGTGAAGCAAATACCTGCAATGCTCAAAGAAGGAAAGAAAAATAGACATTAAGATGGTTGGGCCCTAGGTATATATTTGTATAATGGAAGAAAACAGCATATTTCCAAAATTTTCATTCCAAAAGTGTTCATTCTAAAGTGTTTCCTGCTAGGTTTTTTCAAATCTATTACAGGAATCTAGTCAGCTTCTGCTATGCAGACCTTTAAACAAGCTGATTCAAGTAAATTTTGGCCTAAGAAGAAGGAGTAGGTAACCAAAAGAAATAGCTAAATATAAAGCATTACATAATGAAAATGCCAGATCTGAATATTTTTATTTTTCAAAAAATTGGCTTTCATCATATGATCTAATATTAATGAAAGAAAATGCATATATTCGTATTTCCTAATTATCTTTCACTGACTTATAGTGGGGGAAAACTTTACTAAACCCTATAATTTGGTCACCAATTAATCTTTGATTTACCCTGATGTACTTGGAATAGGATTTTTTTTTTTAATTAAGAAAGAAGACTTGCAGCTGAAAATTTACATTTAAAAAGTAATTAATGCCAATTCAGTGTAGGAATCCCAGTTTCCTACATATTTATATTAGGCTTCAAGTTCATTCCTCAAGTTCAAAGAATTGTTTGTCAGGAAAGAATTGTGTCCATTAATATTCTGATAGACAAATTCATAGTGGTCTTTCTCTTCTCTCTCCACTCTCTAGTCAAATAAGAGGTCATTTGTTGAAAAGTTAGCTAGAGTTGTCACATGGGCTACATCCAGAAATAGTATCAGCCAAAATAGCAAGCCTACTTGTTTTTGACCATTGGTCCACTTGATGTTTTGGAGAGTGCATTAGTTAGGGTTTTAGGGTTAACCTAATAATTGTAAATAGCTTCACAACTGGATATCAAACGTTTCAGTTAGGGAAGATCACAGATTACCATAGCAGCGTTAAGCCTCTAAGAGGAATATAAAATTATTTACTATCTAAGGTCATGGATTTTAAAAAATGTTTTTATTCCTTATTACAATGAATAGAATTTTCAAGATTAGACCATAGTATGTCTTCTTCCTGTATATTCAATTTCTTGGGTCTGTGTGATTTTCATCCAACCACTCCCTCACTGAAATTGTTCTTCTATCTTGGGATCTAAATCCTTCCAGGAATTCAGTATGAGGGGCTGGAGCACTCAAGAATACTTAGCACTAAGCAACATACAATCAAGATATGAGTCCTTTTATGTATAGGTTATTGTTGCTATTTAAGATAAAACCTATTCATTCTATATTTGATCTCTTGTTGGCCTGAGTACTTGCAAATTTGCTAATGGTCCCTTGGAGGAACTCATTGAGTTAGACACTAAAAATAACAGTTTCTCCCAAGTGAGATTTTGAGAGAGCCTTTCTGTCAATTGTACCATGGTCTTCATGTCAAGAGAGACATTTCGACACCTGAGTTACATTTTGTATCAGTCTCTGTAGCAGTGGCTGGAATAATGAGAATTTTGGTGAATGGAATTGAGCAAAATAATTTAATATCAAAATAAGAAAATATATTTGATAACCTCTACAAAACACCATTCACTAAGAAAGTATTCAGTTTTCTCATTCTATCTCACTTATTTTGCTATTTGACCTTCTTGCAAAGTAAAAGCAAAATAGAATTTCTTGCTCTCTTCCCTAAAATAGTCCCTGCAATGTATTTAATATATTCAGTATATATGACATTGAATATCCTTAGTCAAAAGAGTTGTAGCAATAATCAAACATTGAAACTCTAATGCTAGTATCATAAAGTCATTCATCAGGAAAGACAGGCCAAAAGAACCAAAAGAATTGACTCATTTTTTTAGGCCTTTATCCATCATCCTTCATGCTTTTTTACTAGCTAGTAATACTATCTGCATCAACAGGATAATATGGTAGAAAAGAGTCAAAAACCTGGGTCCCAGCTCTACTACTCTGTAATCAGTGAAAACTCACCTTTTGTCTCAATTTTTCCCCAAATCAATTGAAAATATAGCATATATTTGGCTACTAGCTTCATGGAGTTGTCACAGGGAAAATGATATGAAACCTTAAATCACTATAAAAACAAACTATTGTGACTATGAAAAACAAAAGTATTCTATGAAAAATGTCTTCTCTCTCACTTCACAAAATTCTATTAATTATTTACTTCTTTGGGAAGAATAGAAATTATGGGAAAATATTGTATGCCTATATCTCAGTGAATTCTAAAAGTTGTGAGACTTTTTGGGGTCCTAAGGTACATATATAGATATATATATATATATATATATATATATATATATATATATATATATATAGAGAGAGAGAGAGAGAGAGAGAGAGAGAGAGAGAGATAGATATAGCTATAGATATTACAACATGTATTCTCAGCATCTGAGACCCAAGGGGTCTCAAGTCTTTGAGAATTCACTGAGATTCAGAGTTTTAGAGTTCAATTCCTCTAGTATTGCTTTCCCCTCTTAAAGCCAAGGATTCTGAATCTCAGAGACATAAAGTGATTTCCCCAAGCCATGCTGGTAGTAACTAGCAGAGTCCTTGTCTTCAGACTAAAAAATCATTTTCTTTCTATTGCCATGCTGCTTTTTTAAGATGATCTGCAGCATTGTTTCATTTAATTCAAATTCTCTATCTTCACTAAGTAACCACATTGCTAACTGTATCTCTTAGTTAATTGTCTGTTCTAAATAAAGTAGATATTCTGAAATTTCTTTGGCTTTCCCAAAAGCCCTGGTTACATGCAATAGGATTCAAAGAACTCAGTTCTTTCAGTTATTCTGAAAAAACCAATTAAGTTTATGTAATTCCTAACCATGAATTAAGTCAAAGACTGTTCTCATAGAAAAAATGAAGCAAGAAATTGAGGAGTTCAGCAATGAGCTGCAATCACTACAGATTGTCTGAATTAGTTGATCTGGTTAAAACAGTATGGGATTCTCCTTGTTGTCAAGTCATTTTTCAGTTATGTCCCACTCTTTCTGACCCCATTTGAGATGTTCTTGGAAAAAAATCATTTTATAGATGAGGAACTGAGGTAAACAGGGTTAAGTGCCTTGCCCAGGGTGACATTGCTAGTAAGTGTCTGAGGCTGGATTCAAATTCAGGAAGATGTCTTCCTGAGCTCAGACCCAGAACCTTATCCAGGAATCACATAAAAAAAGAAACATAAAGGAAAAACAATAACAACAAAACTTAATTAGATAATTGTTCAATACATATTCAAGTCTTTCTAGAATTGCTTTATTATATCATATCATCCTCATAAACCTATGGAGCATGTACATCAGTATGGATCTGGAACACCCAAATAGATAGTGTATGAGTTGAGACCAGGGTTGTAAAAGAGAAGAGTAAATTGAATTGTCTTTGTAAAGTTACAAAATCCTGTTAATTACCCCCAAGTTTTACATAGAAACAAAAGCCTGTTTTTCAAATTCCAAGATTCTACTAGTATTTGTGTATGGAATACAAAGTCTCCATAAAATCTACAAAAAGTTTCAAGATGGTTCTCATAAGCTATAACATACAATTAATGAGAAATTTTACGAAGAATGGAACTAAACAGTATCATTGAGAGAAGATATGATAGGAAGAAAACATAGTTTGGTCACATGGCAAAGGAGATGACAAGGGACCATCAAGTTTGCTCCAAAGCTACTCATATGATATCAGGAAAAAATTAGAAAAAATTAGAAAAGCCTCCAGCCTCATGAGTAAATGGGATAAACTGAGTGAAGACCTCTCATAAGATTGTGGCCTCGACCTATACCCTAATTATAACTTGAAACTTTGCAATAACAAGTTGTGCTATAGCCAAAAGCTGCAGATGTTCACTTATTATAATAAACATACATTTTTCTCCTGTTCCCTGTGCCCTTTTCACCACAATTAGCATTAAGTTCCTAATTATGGTAAAGAGTGTGTCCTTGGCTAATATTTTTTGTCTCTGGGTAAATTTTTAGTAGCTGGGTAGATTTCCAGGTTTTTTGAATGTAAACCTGGACTTCCAGACAATGGGAGAAAGGTCAAAAAGGAGTGAGTGCTTCAGCATTAGGGTCTATATAATCCTGAGTTTTGCAGTTTGTGCTTTACACTCCTATCCAAATCCTGATGTCATTGGGAGTTGCCCTTTCTAGGAGATTATAATAAATCATTTTTGCTTTTTACTTTGAGAGTCTATAATTTTAATTTGAATAAGAGTCCCTATCCTCCATATGGGTAGATCAATTCCTGTGGCAATCTAATAGGAGAATGAGGACAAGAGTTCAACAATGGACAAGTATGGAAGAACTGCAAATTGCATTATGAAGTGACCATGCAGAATCAATGAAATCAAAGTTCTATTGGACTACCTCTGCAAAAGAAGACAAAAATATTAAAATACTTTTAAAAGCTTGCTGCAAAATCACTTGGAAAAGTAAAAAGTGGCATACTTTTAAAATGTTAATATTTAAAGTTAATGAAGAAGAAAGATACATTTTTTGACTTGTGGATGGAGATGGTGGATCTGAAAGTCCTTGCATGTAAACCCATGCCTTTGATTTATTGCCTTGTTCCTGTGGAAAATTCTCAAAGTTCCCATCTGACAGGTAAAAAAAAAAAAAAAAAAAAAAAAAAAAGCTACATGGATGGTATCATATGTAGAACAATCTAAAGTTGTAGATTTAATATCAATATCTTATTCTTCAGTGTATGCAAAAAGCATTGTGATGGGCATGGCATGAGCAGTTTCAAAAAAAAAAGTAATTATTATTACATTAAAATATGAGGCAACTAGATGGCACAGTGGATAGGGTGTTAGCCCTGATGTCAGGGCTCAGACACTTAATACTTCCTAACTATGTGACCCTGGGCAAGTCACTTAGCTCCAATTGTCTCAGAAAAAAAAAAAGTATATATTACCTCTGCAGGGACATAGCAAACAGATAATAAGCATTTGTTGCACTTATTATGTGTAAACTCTGTACTAGATGCTAGGAATAGAAATACAAGAGGAAAGAAAGACAATTCCTACTCTGAAGGAACTTAACAGTCCAAAGTTACATAAAACATGCAAAATGGAGCTGAAAAAATGGTGTTGGTAGAAGGGATAAGGAACCAGCATGGCAGCATGATGATCAAGCATAGAAAGTCCCAAGAAAAACCAAAAAATGAAAAAATCATGATCAACCTGGATTCATGCCTAAAATGGAGGCCCTAAAAGGAACTCACTCATGGAAGAAGGGGACCATAAGAACAGAGCAATATTTCAAAGTTAGAAAACAACTGAAGCCTGAAAGTAAAGTCCATGCTTGTTTTACTCTTCTGACTTTCTGTTCTAGGGGTAGCATCTGAATTGATAGGGGAAGTTTCTTCATGTACAAGTTCCCTAGAAGCCTAATCCTATTTTTGTTCCATTGATTAAAGAAGTAGCTTGATTTCCTGGAAAAAAAAAAACAAATTGTAGATGAGCATTTAAGAGGTCTAAATTCTTTAGGTGACCACTGACTTGGTGTGTGAACAAATCACTTAATCTGTGTCTTCTCATCTATCAAGAATTAGGGAATGAGTCAAAGGCATGAATTTATATTCAAAGACTTAATCTCATCACATCCTTCAAGAGTCAGAAAGAGCCTCCTTCCCTTCATCCATTATTTTATGACTCTATGTCATTTAATACTTTTCAAAGTGATTTCACAACAAATTATTTCAAGCAAATAAATTATCTGAATGGTTTTCTCCTGTTTTGCAGAGATACTCATATGGATCTCTGATCTTATTGATTATAATGTTCTCGCTTGAATATAACTGCTCAGAAGTTTTTCATGCTTTGATATTCTGTACTATTCTTATTTATGCATTCTCTAAAATGATCCAAAAAATGCATTAACACCCATGATGCTACAGGCCTTTCTTCTTTATGCTGATATCCTGAAGATATCCATAGAACACTGACTGCATCACTTGTCGTCCTTCTCTCTCTTTCACCATGTGGCTTATCCATCTTCTCTTCTTATCATATATTTCCTTGATGATGCCTTTTAATACTGTTCTTCTTCAAAGTTCCTCACTGGTTGTATGTTGCATTCTGATCACTCTTACAATGCACCTCACCCTTGCCCTCTATGTGACAATCATCTTGAATTCTTCAGAGACTATTATATCTTGTATCTCGATTCCCTCATTTCTTAAACCAGAGAATTAGACTGAGCTCTACAAAGCTAGAGGAAGAAGAGAGAGTCCTTCATGAAGTAAAAATTGTTCAGAAGGAAAAAAAAGTTTCCTTCTAGGTTTGAAACGTTAAAAATAATTCACTAAAGGCCCTGTCTGTTCAAAATTGCAAAGCTAGAAATGATAGTAGCATTTGCAAGAGTAACTAAGCCATGTCAATAGGATTCCCTATGGTAGCTCTTTACTGAAGTATATACTCAACTAAGCCAACTGATTTGAGGATTGGAATATTTTCCTGACAACTCAAGGAAAACTCAGAAAACACAAATTGCAATGGATTGGCTAAGCAAGGACAGGACTTAGAGGATTATTAGGGAGATGCAACTAATGGACTTCACGGTTTATGAGTGACTGCCAGAGCACTTCTTCAGAGTAGAAGCTGTTCTCATTTCCATAGTTGAAGCTTCTCTTTTTATAAAGTAGCCAGCTACATATACCTTGAAACTAGTCTGACTGTACTCAGAGAACTCCAGTGGAAGCTTATTTGTAACCCATACCACTCACTGAAGCAACAGGGAGTACTAGGATCATGTGAGCTCATATTATTCTAGTGTTAGTCTTTTACTCAATAAAAAGCCTGCTGCAATGATGATAGACAAGTCAATAAAAGGCCTGGATTAAGTTTGTGTATCTTGGAGGTGTGCAAGAATAGGGTGCACTTAAAATGCTTAAAGGAATGTGGATGACCTAATACAGGCACACCTCACTCAAAGTAAATTTATTTCAGCATTCAGATTTACAAAATAAAGATTTATTTTATTGATTTGTTAGTCTGCTTTTCAAAATTATTCACCACAGGATTTCTGTCGATGGTAAATTGCTCCAATAGAATTCAAATCTTAACAATAACTGACATTTGTTGTTGTTTATCCTTCATTCTCGGAGAGGACCATGACCTCAGAGAGTTGGTGCAAATCTTAACAATAACTGACACTTGCATAACTGTTTAAATGTTTTCATATCGCTTGATTTTGAGTCTCATTTGATCCTCATAGGTGGTATTATTACTCTCATTTTACCAGTGAGGGAACTGAGGCTGAGAAAGGTTAAGTTGCTCATGGTGAGATGCTTAATAAGTGTCTGATAAAATCCAGATCTTTTTGCCTCAAAATCAATTGTCCTATCCATTATGCCAGGCTTCCTCTCTACTCTGATTCTACACTGATTTCAATCAAAAATCAATCTGCAGGCAATTTTTCAAAAATGTCCCTCTCACATAAAGTGAGGTACATTGGGTTCACTAGATAGAGAGCTGAGAAGGACCTCTGAAATGGTCAAATTTAAATCCATTATCTTAAAGATGAAGTAATTGAGACTGGGGGAGGGGGTGTTAAAAAAACTTGCCCAAATAAGAGAATCATAAATTGAGAAATGAAAGGGAACTTAGAGGTTATCTAATCATCCTGTCATTCTACAGATGAAAGCCTGAGTGAGCCCAGACAGTTTGGATTCACCATAGGTAGAAAAGTTGGGATTTGAAGGAAGTCCTGTGAGAAGGAGACCTTAGAGATCCTCTCCCTTTCTCCCCTACCACAACCATTTTAAAAGGGAGCAAACTAAGGCCCAGAGAAGCTATGTGACATGCTTTATTGATATGGATTAAAGATGTTTTAGGGAGGGGGAAAGGGCTCACAATATTTAAATGGGATTGGATATGAATAAAAAGCAGCCGCAGTTCTGGTTTCACTGCAGAAAATGAAAGGCAGATTTGGCATTTGGTCTGCTGAATCCTAGATGGCCAATCTCAGTTTAAAAAAAAAAAAAAAAAAAAAACCATCCCTTCTTTCCCTGCCCAAAGCTGTTTTGCCCTGATTTATCTGGTCTGGCTGCCCGCACAGCTGAAGCGAACACCATCAGAGTCGGTCTGCCTTCCTTTCTATTGTGCGGGGAGCCGGCCGGAGCCTGGCGGAGGCGGAGTGGATGCGCTCCCGCCACTCCCTGCACACTGTACCGCGGCTCACCGCTGAGCCGTAGCAATTCAGGGAGATGCCCGATGCTTGCCGGATGATCTGGTTAAAATGCTCCTAAATATGTTTATCCAGCGCTGTGGCTGGACCAGAGTCGGCATTAGCCTGCGGTCCCCTCTCGGCAATCACAAACCTGCTCCGTTCGGTTCGATTCGGTTTCAAAATTCAGTGCCATTGAAGGGAATGGTTATACTGATAAAAGAAATAAAATAAAATAAAATAAATCGAAATGGTGAACGGATCATCATTGCTATCGTGTTGCTGCGGCTGAATTAATTTCCTTCCAGCGCTATCTGCCACAAATAAAATAGGATCCTGCCCAGGATCAGAACATTGGAGAGCGATGGATGGAGAGAAGGGATGGATGCTGCCCATGATTTTCAGATTTGCTGGATCCTCCGGCGTAGCTCACCCTAGAGCATTAGGCTACGACATTTTTCCTATCCAAGACGGTAAATTAAAGCCAAACCCAGTAACCTTGAGTACAAACCTCAAGGCTCTGTTTATTTATTTTTTTTATTTTTTCTGTATTCAGTTTCGTCCCTCGGGTTTTTCAATGAGCTTTTTCTGTCCCTCCATTCAGACCCAAACCCTTTCTTTCTCCTGTAAGAATGGGAAATGACCGCACAGGATAAAGAAAGCACACAGTCAAATGAGGAGCAGCTTCTTTTTCCACTTTCAACCTTAAGCATTTCTGAAGTCTTGGGAGAAAAGATAATGATTATCTCTCTTCCTGACCATTTCAACATCAGGGCTGAGCCATATATCTAGGGTCCAAGACATATGTTTCCTCATTGTGGATATTGAGCTCTGTGCACCCTGGTATATATATCATTCACTTGCTGCTGGGTTTTTTAGCCCTCTTTTCCTTTATTTCTCCTAGGATTTTTTTTTTTTTATTCCTCTCTGAATGAGACTGGTGAGCCATTTAGAGAGTAGAGATGAAAATGAGTCTTTGAATCAGCCTAATACAGTGCTGAGCTTACTTTCTCTACAATATTTAAATAAGATAAATGAGCCTAGACTGAGTACCAATCCTCTGGCATATTAAGAGTGCCAAGAGCCAAGTAAAGCAGTCACTCAAGAGAATGACTTTCAAACAGTTGTCCTACCAACCCACCAGCATACTTGCCTGAATGTGCACTTAATAGAGTAGGTGAGCTGGGAAGCCCATCCATACTATTTAAGAACAAAATCAACTGAGGAACTTTCACTCCCTCCAAAATAGGCAGACTTGGTTATCCTGAGAATTGGAATTGATGGACTGAAAATGGTGCTTGTATTTCCTTTAGAATGATAATGTTTTGATCAGCAAGGAAAGATGTAATTTCCTTGCCATAGGAAACTTTCAGGTGAGAGGACTTCCTCTAACAATGCAGGTTAGCACCTTCTTCACAACTTATATTCTTAGATTAGAGTTGACTACAGCAATGAGACTCCAGAAAAATAACTTAGCTAGGATCATCTAGACACACACAATTATTCCTGTCTATAAGATCAGCTTTAAAATAATAATAATAGCGAGCATTTTACATCTACTATGTGCCAGGTATTGTACTAAGCACTTTACAGGTGTCATCTCATTTGATCCTCAAAACAATCCTGAGAGTTGTTACTCATCCCCATTTTCCAATTGAGAAAACTGAGGTTGTCACCCACTGTCAGCTAGTAAATGTGTGAGGCTGGATTTGATCAACTCCCTGATTCTAGACTTAGTCATCTAGTTGCCTCTACCCCACACTATCTTTTTGTTTTGAGCATACAGGAAGTAAACTCATCAATTCTTAAAGCTTGTAGGACCTTTGAGAACAATCAGGAGTAATCTGAACTTTTTTTCTTTTTGTCATAGACATCTTTAATAGTTTGGCGAAGCTTATGGACTATTTCTCAGAATATTTTTAAAAAGAATAAAATATAATGCATAACATTAAAAAGAGAGCCAATTAGATTTAAATATAATTAACAAAAATTTTTTTTTTGGAAACAAGGACATAGGTCCCAGGTTAAGAGGCACTGAATTATCATTTATATCCCTCATTTTCTAAAAGAGCAAACTGAAATACAGAAAGATTAAGTTATTTGCTCATGTTTACATAGCAATACAGTAACAAAACAGAGTCTAGGAGATTTGTCTCATAAATACCAGTCCAGTGCTCTTGCCTTATTGCCATATACAAAAAGGGTAGCCAAACCTGATGATATACTCCCCAACAGCCAAGCTATTGTTGTGAGACTATTGTTCTTCAGTTAGTTGGGATTTCTTAAGATCATCAGACAGCAGTGAGCTTGGAAAGACACAAAATTAGAAGCTAGCACAGATCATCCCCAACTTATCAAGAAACTGAAAAAGCTGACCAGATACTAGAAGCACTAGGAATAACACTCCAATGTTCTTTCTCCCTCCCCATCTCCTTCCCTCTTGGTCTGAAAGGAAGGTCCCAGGATTACATGTAGACGGGGCAGCCTTTCACAAAATTTAGACAGGTTAAGGCTGTCCCTCCAATACAATGACTCAAACTGGGGGAAATTGTTCCTGTAATGGAGTTTTCAATTTATTGGTCAATTTCACTTTGATTTTGTGTCACTGCTAGTTCTGTTAGGCTTTCAGCTTGTATTACATGCTCTAAAAACGTAAAACATTTTCAAATATTTTAAATATCACAGATAATAATTTTTATTCAGCTCATAATCGCCTTATGGAAAGATAAATAAAAATAATTTTAAAAGGCTACATTGATTCTTAACGTCAGTAAGATTTTCATAAATAGCTAAAATCTGCCACCTTCTGGAATTTTCTGGGAAATAAACAAGCCAATTTTTCTTAACAATTACTCAGTTCTCCTCCAGACATGCAGAGACATTGCCATCTAGTGGAAGGTTTTAGATAATGCATACAGCAGAAAAATCACAAAGGAACTCATTTTTATGAAAAGATATATTCATTTGGAGTAATTTACTAAAATTACATTACCAAATGGAAAATATATTACCCACATGGTACTTAAAGCATGTCTAAAGAATAAGGACTTTATGATGAACAAAAATAAATGAAAACAAAAGACCATTTTTGCCCCAATCTTATAAAACAAGTATAGAGACATATTTTTTAATTCTCTTATTTTCCCCCAAATTAATCAGCTGGCAGTAAAGTCCTACAATTGTTATGGTTTAATCAAATTAACCCATTCCTTTTTTAAAGGAAAGGAGGAAATTGCTTTACTTCTCAGCCTGGACATTACCTTTGTTAAATGAAGAGATTAATATAGATTGTTCAGCAATCTTAATATTACAGCAACAAAAATAAGATCAATACTTTTGTACTTTTTGCCTCCTTAAGGCTCTGCCCTTTAAAACACACATCGGGCTCTCCTTAGTGCCTGAGGAGATTCCATTTTGGGGAAGCATGCATGAATCACAGTGCTTGACACTATATTCATTATATATTCTCATCCCCAGGAATCACACTGCTAGAAGAGAATATGGGATAAGATGGGCCTATTCTTGTGATGTTTTCAAGGATGGAATCTCATTGCTTCCTCCTCTCATACATTTTGCAATCTCTCTAGAGTCGTCCTTTAGGAAGATGAAGGGGTTTTGGGGGAGTTTTTTTTTTCCAAGTGTCAGACAGTCTCCACAGCTGTGCTGCTTTCATTTGGGGGTTTGTCAGGCATTTGACAAACTACCTCAGCTGTTGTAAATCTACTTTGTGCTGAAACATGGTAAAGTATATATTGTATATTCTCAATCTGATAACAAATTTAGTTGTGGAAAATCAAGATCAGTTTCAACTTTTTACTGACTGAGAGAGATGGGGGACAGCATGTTTCATTTGTTTCCTTCTCTCTAAGCCACAGACAGGGGTAGTTAGGTGATGTAGTCTATAAAGTATTAGTCCTAGGGTCAGGAGGACATGAGCTCAAATATGACCTTGAATATTTAGTAGATTATGACCTTGGTAAATCATTTAAGCTTGTTTTGCCTTAATTTCCTCCTCTGTAAAATTAGCTGGAGATGGAATGGTAATTCACGCCAATATTTTTTTGCCAAGAAAATCATGAAAAGGGGACACAAAGAGTCAGATTTTATTGAAAACAACTAAATAGTAACAAAAGCACATAGATCTTGCCATCAGATTCTCTTCTTTGTTCTAATGCTTTATAGCTGAACTGCCTGGCCAGATCATTGACTTTTTTTTTTTTTTCTTTTTTAATCACAGTAATTTGCTTCTGGCTTAAAGCTTCAAATTGGCTCATCCTCTGCTGATGGACAAATAGCCTCAAGCCACAGGTTATCTTTGGTAAAGTTCCACGGAGGCAGCTGCGGAAACAATCATTCCCCTGATACCCTCTTTTATTTCATGTGTTTGTGGTATCCTCAAGAGAAGGTCAGCAGTTAAACATCAACCAGAGTTGGGTTTTTTTGTTTTGTTTTGTTTTGTTTTGGGGGGTGAGGTTGGCTCAAAAAATATAGCTATGACTTTCAGGTTTGTCTCAACTCCAAAAACACTTCTAATATATTTGGAAGAACAAATATGGCTTCAGCCCTAGGCTCTTAGCCTATTATGAAGGGAAAGATAAATGCCCGACAGCCAATTCTAGAGTCTTAGTGACATTCTCCTTGTACAGAGAAGAATCTTGAAACTTTTTATCTGTTGGAATTAGTTAGCACTTCCTTTCCCCCAACCCACTTAATTTTTAAGGCAATTCCTTCAATGTGTCAATCTCTCTGCCTTTCCCACCCAAAACCAACCACCATGTATAATTCACTGATTAGCCCTATTTCCCAAACTCTAATTATATTAACTGAAATCACATTTTAAAGAGGCAAGGAGGATCAGACTTAATAAGGTCCAAACATTGCTTGTGGATAAGTTCTTAAAGGTGCCAAGAAAACAAATTAGAATAACAACAGTCCATATGGAAAGGGTGAGTCATTAATGGTAGAAGCTGATAGTTCTAACAAATAGAATATTACTGCCCTTATTCTTATTGGCAAATAAGAAAAATGGTTCAATTATATTGAAACTGCAACCACAGAACCTAAAAGTAGAAAGCAAGTTCCATGAAGGCAGGGACTATTGCAATTTTCTCTTTAAATCAAGAGCACCTAGCATATGTATATGTTGTGGTTCAATTATTTCAATCACGCCCAACACTTTATGAACAATTTGTGGTTTTCTTAAGAAAGATACTGGAGTGATCTGCTATTTCCTTCTCCAACTCATTTTACAGATGAGAAAACTGAACCAGGCAGGATTAAGTGTATCCACTTCACCATCTAATTACCCTATCTACATATGTATGTGTATGTGTATGTGTATGTGTATGTGTATGTGTATGTATATATATATATATATATATATATATATGTGTGTGTGTGTGTGTATATATATATATATATGTATATATATATATATATACATATATATATATATATCTTTAGCCCAAAAACTGCAGAATTAATTTCCTATAACTTCTCACCCTCTTCAATGCACTGGTTTCTTCCCAAGGAAGCAGCCAGTAAGCATAAATGCCCCTGCAGATTCTGGGTGTCAGACCATGGAATCCAAACCTACAGAATTGCCATATTCTCTGGTCCACAATCCTGGATTGCTTTTATATTTTAGATCTGGAGCTAAAAAGTAGCAATCAAAAGAAGGCTATATATAGCATGGTCTGTATGAAAGCTCCAGGCACCCAATTTACTACATGAGACTCCCTAGTCAAATACAGTTGGTTCAAGGAAATTGAAAGCATTTGATAATATGACTGGAGATCCCAATTTCCTTGTTTAATGTTCATGGCTTTGAGTAACTGGAATAATTAATATAATAACAACAACATCGTAAAAACAAACAACTCTGAAAGACTGAACAATTCTGATCAACACAAACAACTATGGACCAATATAGGACAATGATGAAGTATGCTGCCTGCCTCCTAAAAGAGGCAATAGACTCAGTGAACAATAAAAGATAAGCTATAGTCTCAAGTTTCAAAGTGGTTGATGGTTTCCACAACACATGGCAAATCATGGAATGAATGTACTTTATTGCCTTAGGCTATGAGGCTATTGCTACCATTATAGATGTATATTCTTAATACAATAGATTTTAAAGTTGTACTCAATTTATAATCAGCTCCCTGAGACTACAGGCTGGTTGGGTTTTTGTCTCTGTATCTTTTAGCAAAGTACTTTACACATGATAGGTTTTTAATAGATCCTTACTTAATTGAATTAAAAAACTGTCATGTCACCAGACGTCTCAATATGGAAGAATTATATAACAACTCAAAAATAAATATTGAGTTCCTGCTCTGAAAGGAAAAAATACCTGATAAAAACTTTACAGGATAAAGATATGAAGACTTTAGTAGACTCCAAGCTTAATATGAGTCCTTGAAACTCTATCTTTTGCAGCACAATTAAACTTTTTTTGTTTGACTCCAGAGGTTGGGACTGGGGGCAACAGGTAAGATTACAAAGTACTCATTCGGCATTTAATGCCAGAAAAGACTTCTAATGCTTAAAACTGCCCCCAAAGGGGAGTGGGCTGCCTGAAAATGTCTTAGAGGTCTTCAGGAAGAAATCTAAATAACCACTTGTTAGATCTGTCATAATGCACACTCTTTGCATACATGATGGGAATTGAATGGTCACTGAGGTCCCTTTCAATTCTCAAATCAGGTGATTCTGAACGTGACATGGAAACTAAAAAGAGATAACATGTCTTAAGCTACACTTAATACAATTGCGACAATGAAGGAGATGTTAATCTTCCTGTGATATTCCATCAGAATATATTTGAAGTGTTCTATTCTGTTTGCATAACACATTTTATGAAGATTAAACTAGAGCACATCCAGAGAAGGGTGACAAGGATGATAAAGGACCTGAAAACCATGACATATCAAGACAGATAGGAGGAACTGGCAATGTGTAGCATTAAAAAAAATGAAATTGGAAGACCATGATAGTCACTTTACAATACTTATAGGGCTGTCATATAAAAGAGGAATTAGGTTTGTTGGGCTTTGCCCTAGAGGAAAGAACTGAGAGCATTGGATAGAAGTTTCAGAGATCCAGATTTTAGCCCAGAATAAGAGAAAAATTCCCAAAATTAGAGCTTCCCAAAAGTAGAATGAATTTCCTGTAGAAGCCCCATCATTGGAAGGTTTCAAATAGATACTACACAACCACTAGTAAATTATGTTAGTAAAAGGCATAGTGTTTAGGGATGAACAGTGCTCTGTTATGTGCAAGACACTATGACAGGTACTGTGAGGAAGTGAAAGAAGTGGTAAAAAGAACATCATCCCAAGCAGAATGAACAGGATGAGTAAAAGCACAAAGATGAGAAAGAGAACTTACTGAATTTGTAACTAGAAAATAGTGTAGAAAGAAAAAATTGGGAGTGAGAACTGCAATATGTTCAAGAGAAAAACAAGTTACTGGAAATTAGGAATCTTATTTTAGAACCAAATAGAGTTTGTTGTTTTTTATTTTTGTTTTTTTAAGCACTAAGAACCCGACATTTTCCAACATGTTCCTTGGTAGCAACAGAGAACAAAGAATACTGATCTCTAATTCTTATTATTCTCATTACCATGATGAGGTTCTCGTATGATTCAGAAAGCAGAAGAAAAAAACTTATTGAAATTAATAATAAATTAGAGTTGAAGCAAACATATATTCTGAAGATAAATAGAATTTCTTACAGCTTCCAACGATATTTTGCTTATTTGACTGCTAACAGGATCATAAGATTTAATAAAGTCATGTCTTAAAGCCAAACTACTAGGTAGTATTTCTATAAGTGTCAGATCCATGTTGGTCAAGTTGATGCTTCCCAAACATAGCTTGTCCTTTCCTACCTCTGAGTTTTTGCTTAGGTTTGAGACATAGAAGATTTCCTTCCTCAATCAGACTGCCACTTAACAAAAATATTTTCCTCCTTCAAGCCCCAGCTCAGAGCCCATCTTTTCCATCAAAATTTTCTTTATTATCCTCTGCCAGAAATCATCTCTAGTTCCAATAAAGTCCTGCTGCATTTATTGCCTGTGCCACTCACAGGACACTTATCACGTATTATTATCTCATGTTATACTGATGTGGACATTTTTTTTTAGCTTCCATAATAGGCCACCTTCTTCTTCAATTACAGGAATGTGCCGTGTGCTTCTTTGCAATCCCTAAAATATTTAGAAAGATACCTTGCATAGAATAAGTCCCAAAAGCATGCCTCACAAATGAATATATGAATTAATATGATTAGCCCCACTCCCTACAAATATAGGTTGCCCAATACTCCACCAATAAAAAGAATAAATTTATAGAATGCTTAAGATTTTGCAAAACACTTTATATCCATTATCTTTTTTGGGTCTCCTACCCTGGCCAAAGCCAAAAGGCAAATAAGTGGTACAGTGAATAAAATACTAATCCTGGAGTCAGAAAAAACTGAATACAAATTCAGCCTCAGACACTCACTAGTATGATCACTACTGTGTAACCATGAGCAAGTCAGTTAACCTTTGTAAAAATGGGGAAAATTATAGTTCCTACCTACTAAGGTTATTTATGAAAATAAAATCAGATAAAATTTACAAAATATTTTGCAACTCTGAAGCAAACTCTATATAAATGCTAGCTACTATTTTTAAAGGGAACCTTGAAGGTCATTTAGTACAAATTTCTCATTTTAAAGTTATAAAATGGATGCTCAGATTAAATGTATAAGTTCACAAAGGTAATTAAGTGGCAAACATTGGAATTAATACCTAGTTCTTTCATCTGCAAGGCTAGATACTTGCACTAAGTATTCATCAGAAATTGCTCTTTGAGGGAATTTTCCAAATCAGAACTTAGGAGACGGGTCCTACACTCACCTTTACACCTGCAAAAATAAATGTAATCACCTTCCATGACCTTACCTCCTCACATATCTGCAAGACACTTTATAACTTATTTTTTCCCTTTCATCCTCTAATTAGATCTTTCAAAGCATTGTAAAATACTTCACTCAGACATTACGACCACCATTTTACAGTGAAGAGAGGTCAGATGACTTGTCCATGGTCACCATTATGGATTCCCACCAGACCTAGTCTCCTTTTTTACAATACCCACCTACTCAGTAGACTGCTACCACTTGACACTGAAAATGTATTAGAAAATCATTTCCATCCCATTGTAAGCACATACTTCTCTTTTAGTTTAATCCTATTATAGCATTTTTGATGGCAACCTGCTGCTATAGCACAGCTAACTATGTTACAGCTCCCCAGGCCCTGAGCATGAAAGCAGTTCTTTAGAACACATGCTAGGACAGATCTACATAGTTAGCGTGGAAATGAAAATAAGAAGTTTGGCTGTCAGGGGTAAGAAGGAGGAGGAGGAAGAAGAGGAAGAGAAAAACATGGAGAAGAAGCCAATTCTCATCCCATCTCTCTGAATGTGATCTTTACTTATGCTGGCCTGTGAGTTCTGGGAATCAGCTGCTCATAAGTGAGGATCTATCTTTCCAACTCTATCTATATGTCATATAGCTGCCTGGATAATTTTTCTCAAGTATGCATTAGGTAAAGTCACTCTTGTGCTCAAATATCTTTAGAAGTTTCCCGTTATCTGCCAAGTTCAAATTCCTTTATCTGAAATTTATAATCCGATGCCATCCTACCTTGATCCTGTTAAGTCTTTTCAAACTGATATGTGCCTTTTAAATATTTTCCCCTACTCACCACCCTCTCTATAACCTAAAGTCTCCCAACTCTGCAGGATTTCCCCCTGATATTATTCCCCATCCTTGACAGTTCCTCTTTCCTTGTTGTGTCCCATTCTTTGAAGATTTCCTCATTGTCACCTACTTGAAGGCTTCCCTGAATTCAGATTTCACAGAGCATTTTGTTTCGTACCTGTTTATTTTGTAAATGATAGTGCATATTGTGGTCAACTGTGTTTGATTCATCCCATAATCATCTATTTATATAACTAATATTTATATAGAACTTACTGTATGTCAGGAATCATGCTAAGTGATTTACAATTATTATTGCATTTAATCCTCATAATAATCCTAAAAATAAGTACTACCCATTTTCCAACTGAGGAGGAAACTGAGGCAAACTTGTTCAGAGTCACATAGCTATCAAATTTCTGAGACCAGATCTGAACTTTGTTTTTTTTTACTGTTGATCTGTAAGCTCCAAGAAGGAAGAAATTATGTCTTACCAAAACTTTACATTATAGCATCTAATATAGTGTTCAGTGCACAGCATTTAATAGATTTTTAAAAATAAATGAATGTGTTCTGCATGGTGTCTGGCATGAAATGGATTTTTAAGCAATAATGAGCAGTATTAACTTGCAACTCATTAACTAAGGGTCATTTGGTAGTGATAGAGTTGATAGGCTGTTTCCTGGTTATCCAGATTATAGACCAACTCTGAATATAGGCTTCACTTTTAAAATTAGATCTCTTTTAAAGAAACAAAATATATTGGTATGTAGAAAACAGAAGCAGTGGTCATAGGTCTAACTCGTTTTATCCAAGTCATATTTAAGTAAAAGGTATACTTATATTCAGATGAATATAGTATTTTAGCAGTAGAGAATTAATTATTCAATGTTGCCTATAGATATGCTTCTGATCTCTGATGGTTTTATTAATAAAAAGAAACATAATTTAAATATGAAAGCTAATATTTTTATCTACCTGCAAGTATTCAAGCAGAGAGCTACCTTGATATGATGAAGATAATAGCATCCAGGTTTTTTTTCCTTTTTTTTTGGCCTAGAGGTGATTTTCTCAATATGAAAAAATCTTGATGTGGTATGAAGCTAATATTTTTATCTACCTGCAAGTATTCAAACAGAGAGCTACCTTGATATGATGAAGATAATAGCATCCAGGTTTTTTTTCCTTTTTTTGGTCCAGAGGTGATTTTCTCAATATGAAAAAATCTTGATGTGGCAATTCCACTTACTATTATTAATCTCTAATTTATACTCAGAGTGCACTGAAAGAATTGAAAGGTTAAATAAATGGCTTGCTTATAGTCATTTACCTACTATATATCCTCACCCAAGTAAGTCTTCCTGAATCTAAGGACAGCCCTCTCCACTTTACATTGAATTCATCCAAAAACTACTTGAATCATATTATTTTAAATGGGTTCTGTGCATAGTCTGTGACAGAAAATATTTTACATAGCTGTTTTATAACTCATTTTTCTACAGTGATTTATACTGACAACCTTAAGTGTTTATATACATGCAAACTTCCACACACATATATGTGTATATATGGGTCTAGATAGGTATATGTATAAAGATAGATATGTAATTTGATGTGATCTTCACAACAACCCTGAAATTAATGCATATTTTATTTTCATTTCACAGATGAAGAATTTAAGGATCAGAAAAATGATTGGTCCAAGTAATAAAACATATTACCATAGGGGAAAAAAAAAGATATGCTGTAAAAAGAATTGAAGGAATAGGTGTTAATCCTGGTTGGAACATCATTTATCACATCCCACTTTTCCACTCAATAATATTAAGAGGTTCAACCAAGGTCTTTTGCTTCTTTATAGATTTAAGTGATATGAACAGAATTTGAACTTGTCTTTTGCCTGTCATTACAGTACTCTTTGTGCTCAGATGAGATGATATATGTGTCATGACCCCGAAGAGTTCACTTGATGGGGCACAAGTCTACTCAGTTTTAAAATAGTTACTGAAGTGTTGGTTTGATTCAGAGTTCTTAGGTAGTTGCTATTCATTCTGAATATGACAAGCCATAATATAGTGGAATGAAATGAGTATCAAAATTATTTTATAATTATGAGATTACATATATACATATATATATATATATATAATTTATATGTAATTGTGAACAGAAGAGAATTTGGAATCTATTAATAATCTAAGGTAGAATCATTTGTTGAGAAGAACCATAGTCTGAACCCAGAAATATATGATCAGAGAAATAAAAGAACAGATTTCAAAACCGCGTCACCTAACCTAAAGATGAAAGTTATATATACTAAAGTTACTGTTGAAAAGTAAGTCTACTTTAGCTGAGGACAGAATTCTTTATTAAAAGAAAAATTTTAGAAAAGTCACCCAGTGCATCAAGGAGTTTAACAGAGATGTAATACCCAGTGAAGTGTTAATTGAGTAGAGGATAGATCAACTCAATACATTATAAAAGTATTTGTTCAACACAGAAAATATATCCATCAAGGAACTTTTACAAACAATTTTATTTTTATTTAATGTTTATTTATATTTAATAAACAAGCATTTTAATTTTATAAACAATTCCTGAGAAGAAAAGAAAGTCTAAAGTTTATGGCTTTAAAGTTATCCCCACCATCACCCAAGTACACTAATTTTTATGTTTCATTTCAATGCGTTTTCTGGGTAGATTTCTGTAATTGTATTCTGCCATTGTTTTATGACCCAGGTTTTAGTATGAACTGTTTATTTGTTTATTATTCCTCTATTTTCTTTAGTATGTCAATCTTCTGATGTTATTATTTATTTTGCTCTATTGCCAAACAAATCTTTATTTTTCAAGTCTAAATGTGCTAGCATTGTGAAAGACTAGCTTTGGGTAATTAAGAGCACATTGGTGATGACCCAAGCACTAAAGTGATGAATAAAGAAATTATGTCCTTCACAGCAGGGTTACCTTTAGAGTGCTGAAAGAGGTTGGTTCATGGTGGTGATTCTTCTTTGGGATTCTAGATCTACAAAAGTGAAGGATAATTAATATGAGCAAGCCAGACATGAAGGTGAATAGGTGATTGTATGCTCTTTGTGGGAAGTGTGAAATATTACAATATAAACAACAGTCACTTATACCTGTTATGTTCTTAAAGTACTTTGTAAGCATTAGAACACTATGTGAACCTTAAATATTATTATTTCTATTAGCACACAGCATCACTGCAAACACAGTAATTTCTGAAACATATAATTTTCTAACACTGAAATCATCTACCTTTTGTGCATCAGTTTCTCTACTTTGGAAAGGACAGAAATGTTTTCCCTGAGTCTGGTTAAAGAGGTTTATGAATAAATTAAATAGCTCTAGATCACAGACAAAAATTCCTGTGCATGGTTTTTGTTATTTGGTTATTATTGTGGTGATTGTTATGATTATTATTGTGATGGTGGTTATAATCATTTGGTATAATCATTTGGTATTCAAAATATCTCAGAAAAATAATAATATGGGACAAATGTAAAACTGACTACAACTAACCATCAGATAAATTAGCAGGTATTAGGTTTTTTATGTTCTTTCTTGTTTGAAGTACACCATTAAGTTCCAATATATGGCCTACATTAATAATAAGTTGTAGAGTAATTAATGCTTCCCAATTCTTCTTTACCAGTTATTTTTCTTCCTGCTAACAACAAAATTTGTATGAAAAAATATTCAAGACCAATTTTAAGAGGTATTTTGCATGTAAAGTTTCCCCTGCAGAGGATAATTTTTTTAAAGTAAATTCAGAGGAAAGCATTGAAAAATTCACTAAAAAGTCATCTATGATATTCAAAATAATAGATATTTTTGTAACACTATGTTTACAGAGCATTTTAATACATTACTTTTTTAGTGTAATAACCCTGATTGATACATGATACAGGTGATTTTTCCCTTTTGGGGGGGGGGGTTTGTTTTGTTTCTTACAGCTAAGGAAATATGGTCGAGCGGTTAAGTTATACAATAGTGTCAAAGTCAATATTTGAACCAAAATTAACCTGACTGATAGACTACACACCGCTGTGCTACTTCTATCTCAGGATGTCTGAATAATAATGACAATAATCAAAATACGGTTATTAGCTACAAGAATATCATGCTTTACACATATCTCATTTAGTCCTTATAACATCCCTGTGAAGGAGCTGCTATTATTATTACCTCACTTTACAGATGAAGAGAGGTTAAGTGATTGACTTAGTAAGTATCTGAAATTATCTAAAACAAGGTCTTTCCAACTCCAACCTCAGCAGTCTGTCTTTGAATAGAATTCAATAAATATTATCCATCATATGGAAAGGACACTAAATGTGGAATGAGGAAGCCTGAGTTTAACCTTGAATTCTACCACCAACAAGTTGAATGACCTTATGCAAGATATTTCATATATGTCAGCCTCAGTATCTTCATCTGTGAAATGAAGAAATACATACTAATGATTTCCAAATCCCTTTGCAATTTAGATCTTTTTTGTATCTATGAAAATTCTTACAGATACATACACACATGCACATGTGGATTACTTTCCATGTCAACTTCCTTCATCAATCCACCCACAATTTTTAAACTTTGATAGACTGAGGAACCACAATGGTAGCAAACTGTTCTTTGGAGTGTCAAACTCTAATGATTCAAAGAGCTCAGTCTTGGATGTAGGTGGTATAGGGATTAGGAAGCTGGAGCAAGAGTCAGGAAGAATCCAAATCAAATCAGTTACTTTTAAATTGCTTGAACTGGGCAGGCCACCCCACCTTTCATTCCTCAGTTTCCTCTTTTGTAAAAATGGAATAGTTGTAAGGATCAAAAGACTTAATATATGTAAAATGCTTCGCAAACCTTAAATTATTATACAGATGCTAGCTATTATTGTTTTGAGTCAGCCTTGTAGACTAAAGTGCTCAGTGAATCTGTCATTCAGCATTCATCCTACATCTACTGCAAAGGCCCACATTGTCTACAGTATTTATCATCCAGCAGCCAGATTTTGATCTTGCCAGAGCAGTCATTTGGACTCCAACACTGAGAGCAGCCTTAGGGAGGGAGGTTGGGAGGCAGAAAACTGGCTGTCAAAGTTTCTGTTTTTATTGAATGTCCCTATGAGCTGGATTGATGACATTGATCAGAGCTGATTTTGCCACCTAGAATAGGAAAGATAATGCTGTTGTTTTTATTTTAGTGGCTGATGGATGGGGGTCAGCTGAAGCCCTGGAGACCTGTTGAGTTTCAGAATTTCTGTTGCATGTGATGACACTATTTGTGTGTATATCTGTAGATGGGAATGAAGGTCAAAGTGAATCTCTTCATTCAGATTTAGGAAATACAGAGTTGGTATTTTACTCCTGGACTGAAAAGAAGGGTGGAATCGTTTGAGTCAGGTCAAGAAGGTTTTGAGCTACTTCAAAGTCTAAAAAAAGTTCATAGCTTCCTTAAATACCTTATTTGAATGATGAATGAACATTTATTAAATACTTGAAATGTGAAAATTTTTGTATTGATTAGTAAGAATATAGATACAGAAGTGAGTCAGGCCCCTCTTTAAAGGAGTTAATATTGTTTCTCTGTTTCTCTGTCTCTATCAATCTATGTCTGTCTATCTTTCAGTCTGACTGTACCTATCTCTCTCTCATATATATTTTATATATATATATAATTTTCCCAATTACATGTTAAAACAATTTTAACATTTTTTAAACTTTAAATTACAAATTCTCTCCCTCACTCTCCTCACCCTCTGTGACAGTAACCAATCAAATATAGCTTATATGTGTGTGCAATTGTAAAATATTTCTATTTTTGTCATTTTGTAAACGGTTAGAATAAAAGAAAAATAATGGAAGACAGAAAGTGTTTCAGTCTATATTCAAACGGTTTGTCATTTTGTAAACGGTTAGAATAAAAGAAAAATAATGGAAGACAGAAAGTGTTTCAGTCTATATTCAAACAATATCAGTTCTACCTCTGTAGAAAGATAGTATGCTTCATCGTTAGTCCATTCATTAGAGACATATATATACAGGAAAGTGTAAGGAGGGGTTTGGGGTCTGAAGTCACAAGAAAGGTGAAAAGAGCTTCCCCATAAGGGAGTTGGTTGAGTCACTTTTTCCATTAGCAATGGTAGTATTGATTTGTTTATGTTTCCCAGAGTGAGACAGAAAGAGGTTCTGCAAGTTTCCTTGAGGCTAATTAAAGCTTAGCATCCCTTCAAATCATTTCTTGAAATTCCATTCTTCTCTAGATTCTTAGAGAGGGAATAAGGCTAACCAAGGAGGCTGAAGTCCTGATCTTAAGTCCTTATTGTGACAGTTATTAGCTGGTGAATGTTGACAAGTCTCGTAATACCTTTGAGCCTCTGTCTCCTTCCTTATAAGCTGGTAATAATACTGATAGAATCCCTGTCCAAAAACCCACTGATCTGGGACTTTTTCCTAACTTATGGAGATGGATGCTCTTCCCTATGCTTGAGGAGGGGCAGAGTTAAGAGAAGTGAGAGCATTAATTCTCTAGATGGGGATATTTTGATGAAAGTAATTTTTAAACTGTAGAGCTATAGACATTATATCATTAGTAGTCAATTCCATATCAGAGAAATAGCATGGGTATAATGAACAGAAAGACCTGTGCCAAATTCACCTTCTGACACATGCTAACTTTGTGATCCTGAATAAATTATTTGATGTCCAACTCAAGCAAGTTTGTAAGACATTCAATTTTAGAATGGTAATTAATATTCATTGAAGGGAGGGGTTTCCTTACAGGTTGTTCCCTACATCAACAAAACTATAAATCTAGACATGTAGAAATGGGGAATAGAGAAATGGTCAAACAATAAAAGCTTACTAAGCACCTATTATGTATGATGGTCTTACACTAAGTGCTAAGGCTATAAATCAAAAGGTAAAGGCATTCCCTATGTCTCAGGGAGTTCAAAGTTTAATGGAGGAGACAATATACAAATAGCTGTGTATAAACAAAATCTACTCAGGATTTATTGGAAGTAACCAAAAAAAATTAAGGGGAATTGGGAAAGGCTTCCTATACATGAAGATATAGCCATGATAGATAATAAATATTTGGCTAGGTATATAAGTCAACTGCTTTAAAAACCTTCTTTATTTCCAGAAGGCATTGTTAAGCAGGAAATGGAAGAGGAAGAAGAGGAGGAGGATGAAAAAGACCAAAAAGAGAAAGAAGAAAAAGAGAAAAAAGGGGAAAGAAGAAAAATAAGGAGGAGGAAAAGAACAAGAACAAGAAGAAAGTGGAGGAGGAGGAAAAGGAGGAGAAGGAAGAAAAGAAAGAAGGAAGAAGACTAAGAACAAATGGAGTCACAAAGACTCAGACGTAAGTGGAATAATAACAAAAAACACAAGGATTTGTTTATTCTCTCAATTCTTAGCCCTCTCTTCCTTTTGAAATTATTATTTTTTATGTTTTAATTATTTGAAAATACTTTATATTTAACTGTGTATATAGTAAATCCCAAGTAGAATGTAAGCACTTTGAGGGTAGGAACTGTTTCATTTTTGTCCTTGTATCCCCTGTACCCAGTGCAAAGCCTTGAAAAAAAGAAGCAATATAACAGATGCTCATTGAATTATACTGACTGGGAAAGTGAAATGTCTGCTCAATTCAATGGATCCATAAGCTTCACTACCGACATGTCATCTCTCTCACATCTTTAGTTTATTTAAGCCCTTACCCATCATGCTGTTGACACACAGTTTGGATGTAATAGCTACACAGCGTGGACATCATTAAAAGCATTATGACTAGAGGCAGGAACACGAGGCTGAGCATCTTATTAAGCTATAGATTGCATAAACAACTGCAGTTCATTCTGCCCTGGAGCCTGACATCACTGTCTGAAGAAGAGTGTGGGAAATAATTTATCTGATAGTCTTCTACTTAAACCATCATATTGTGCAGAGCCCCATTAAGGCACGAAAAATGTAATGGCAAATTGTTCACTGTGGTCATTCAGTAGTTAATGAGCAGCTCACCCCACTCCACATCCCCCTCCCATTTTGCTACATGTCTCTAGGTGCCCAAGAAGCGGCAATTTAAGTATCCCAGTCTCCAGAACTGCCATGACTACAAAGCTACCAGTGCAGCCAACTGGAGTCACAGCCTTCTGAGAAATGACAGATTTAAAGGGAGAAAATGTGTGCCGTTGCTTGAGGCAAGTTATTTTAATATAATGCCACGATGACAGCTCTCCACATTTAATCATCACACTCCTGATTTTTTGCCTCGACATTCAAATTTCTCCCAATTTGGGGGTTTAGGTAAATATTCTCTTTTTTCCATCCATTCTTGTGGAAGCCTGACAGTTACACTTTTGCGAGCAATGTTTGTAAATTTCTCCAATTATTTTTAACGAAATGTAAATAATCATCTACATGAAAGAGAGTCTTCTGGAAAAAAAACAGGTGCATCATTCTTTATCTGCAAAATCTCTGGGGCTTTGTAGTTTCCAAAGTGATACAGAGCTGCCACTCAGAGGATTTCCTCCTTCTTAATAGCATTCTGACAACATCTTTTTTAAAAATGATTTCTATGATTGCAGGCTTTCATCAAGGCTATATATTTGATTATTTATTTTCAAAAGTGGGCTAGAGCATTCTGGCTAATTCCCAAATATAGGAGCAGGTACTATCCTTGGGACAACAGCCATTTTTTGAAAAAACAGCATTTGCACCATCTAATTAGATCACTAATTCATATCCAGACTACAGAAAAGATCAATGACATTCTCATACTGGTTTTTCCTTTTTAATACACAAGAGAACTGAGATGTCTCAAAGATACACAAAAAATCGTGGTAAGAGTCCTAACTTGAACACAGCACCCTAGCATTTACTTAGAGCTGGTGTCTACAAACACTGGTAAACAAAAAGCACCCGTAGTTCAAGATAGATGTGCCCCTATATCAACATAGGAGCTGTCAGTATGAAAAGCAAGAATGCAGGTGCAGAGAATCCATACCAACAGTCTACCGATCAGCTGCTGATAATTATACCCCTAAGGAGTAATTATACCCCCAGCACATATCAAGAGGAGAGCCAGAACTCTACCCAGGTTGGTGATTGTTGAAACCAGCTTCATTGTTTACAGAGATCCAGAGCAATTACAGTACTATTGGGATGCATTTTATGTGCATCAGATTGAGACAAACCCAAGAGATCACTGGAGGTCCCATCCCCTCAGTGGTAAAAATTCCATTTCTTCTTTCAACTTATGTATGAGTTTTGTGAGACTTCCCACAGTGGCTTGCTGCAAGGCATAACTGCTGAAGAGGTAGTCTTGTCTGTGTGTTCTATAGAAAAATGATTATCTCCAGGAAGACTGCATTTGCTGTTGAGTCTCTAGAGTTATAGAAGTAAGCTGGTAACCCAGTTGAGTTGGATAAATTAATGCAGGATTTTTCCTATAAGGATAACCAACTTCAAGATTTTCTTTATACCTAAAAATGTAAATTTAGGGTGCTTCCTTCCCTTCAGGGAAATATAATAATAGGAGAAAGAAAACCCACACGTTAGCTGCCACATGGATTTGCCCCCACAAAGCAGGTGAGAAAAATCCCCATGATACCGAACCATGCTAGAAGAATAGCCAATTTGCATACAAGTTCAGGTAACCTTCAGGTTTACCACTATCTTGTACCATTCTGAGACAGGCCAGCCCTGCTGCATTGCCAACAAACAGGAATTAGAAAAAGAACTTCCTGAGATACAAGAAATATCTTCCTGTGCATGTGTACAAAGTATTAAAAAACTGATAAAAAACTGGATACTGTTATCCAGTATAACTGAATCTTATACATATATACCTATATATACATATATATGTGATTAAATATATGTGTGTGTGTATATATATATATATATGTGTGTGTGTGTGTGTGTGTGTGTACAGAGAGGAAGAGAGAAAAAGAAAGAACGAATTCCTGAGACTGTTATTAAATAATTTTTGCATACTTATTTGTGCACATCCAGTCTTCACTCTGACGACCCTTTCTGCTTTGTCTCAAAGGCCCTTATTAACTAAGGTGTCAGTCATTGAGAAAGAGAGAGAAATAATCATTAGAGTTTCTCTCTTTTAAATGGAAAAAACAGTGATTATCTGAGTTCCCCATGGAAGGGGTGAAAGCATTATGGGTTCAGAAGCGATGCCAAGGTGCTTGGAAAGCTGCCTCCTGCCAAGTATCTCATTTTCACCTATTCCTACAGCCTAAAGCTAGGGCTTGTTAGCAGCGTGCTTGAGGATGATGTGAGACATTCCTTGGCTTTGTATTGTATTTCTGTGGAATAATTAGTTTTCTAGTCCATGTCTCCATTTCCAGGCCTCAGTCATAAGAGGCAGTGATGGGAGTAAAGATCATGAAGGTGTAATGGAGGTGTTAGAGCCCCGCAGTGTGTGTATGTGGATATGGTTCTTAGAGGTGGTAAGGAAAGGCAAGGTTGTATGGTTACAGGAGCAGGGTTAGAACACTGCAGTTTGAGCTGATAGAGTTTCTCTTAACTAGTATGAAGCTGATTTGGCTATTTAATAATGTGTCTGTGTAGCACTGAATGGGGGTCTACAGGCAGAGCAATGCTCTCCAAATTCAAACTACTTCCTAGGACAAGAATGTTTAATGTGTCCCAGACCTGATTCTGCCCATATTGGTACTTACATCATATTCAGCTGCTTTCTTCCTTTTTTCAAATGTGTAAAATTGTGATGCAGAGGAAAAAAAGGGATTTTAATAAGCCAAAAAGCACTAGAAGTTTTCTAAAAGCTGGAATTTCAAAAGAGGAAAAAATCTCTTAAGGTCCTGAACCAGTTTGACTGCATTTATTCTACTAGAGCTCAGTGTAACAACCACCAGACCACCTCACCACAGGTTCCAAATAAAAAATTTTGAGGGCTATTGAACACACTGTAAGTTTTCACAGCGGATGAGTGGGAAGTTATTTAGCACAGTTGTCTCTGTAATTGTGATACATTAGAGAAATTTTCAGGGCTCAATGGTCCTCAGACTTTCACTTTCACCTGTATAGTATGACAGCCTGATGTTAGCATTTAGCTCTCCAGACCATTAACACTGGCAGGAAAGCTGGATACATTATGTTACCTTATAATAGGACTCCCAGGTAGCTCCCTTCTCTTTCTCTAGATTTGGTGCAGTGAATCTGTTTCAAGAATCAGAAGGTAATGATTAGAAAAGGGCCTTTTGAACTCTAACTGGTCTGTCATCTGTTTACCTGGTTCTGTCTACATTTTTATAGAGCTGTCTGTTGCAAAGTACTTAGGTCTTCCAACATAATTATTTATTGAAGGAAACATAAAACAGCAACTCTTTCCCTTGTATCAATCAAGAGATATTTATTAAGGACACACTATGAATCAGTTATGTCCTAGAATATATGTGATTGTGTTGTTCAAACTTTCTGTTCAAGTGAATCCTACTCACAGTCCAGTAAATTTATAAGAGGATATGGAAAGATCATACAGGATGTACAATGATGAATGCATCATTGAAGACAACTGCCAAATCTATAGGGTCATAAACCCATTTGAGTATGTGTATAATCAAGCTTAGGCTTTTTTAAAAAATGAAACTAAGAATGTATAGATATCATTTTGAATCCTGAATCATTAAATTGTTTTAAGACTTCTTTACAGACTCTATAAAAATTATGTGTGGCACAGAAATGCTCTTGAGATTTATAGGACTGTGTTCTCTGTATTAACACATAGGCTCTTCTCCCTGATTCAATGCATAATTTAAAATTTTGTGCATTATATTTAACTTATGCTTGAATTAGTTATAGTGCTTTAATAATTTACTTCTTTTTTTCAATCCCTCTTTTTGTTTGAAAGGTTCTCGTGTGGTCTCCTTTTGAGTTGGGAAGAGATATGATTCCTGGTTTGGACTCATTCTTGCTTACTGATCTTACACTCATTCCTTTGAATAGTCTCAGTACTATAACAATGTATCTTCAAAAGCATGAAAAAATTTCTTTAATAAAGTACTGTTTCTAGACACCATGGAGGTATTTTGTAGTTGCTTGATAAATATTTGTAATTTCATAGACTTCTTATTTATTTTGCAATGATATTAAGCAGGTACAAGAGAAACTGAAATAGCTCTTCACTTTTCAACTGACGTCATGGCACAGACTTTATGTTGTTATTCTCACTATAGTGAAGAGTATGAAGATGTTATAAATGGAAATATAAAATGAAGGCCATATGCTATAGGGAAGGAATATATCCTTAACTATCTAAAACTTAAATTCAATCTATTATTTATCAATTGTTTACTCTGTGTATGATACTATGAAAATTAATTTAGAAGATATAATAGGTAGCACAATAGACTTCTTAAACAGAAATCAAGATGAGTTCAAATCCAATCTCAGACACTAGCAGTATAACTCCTAGTAAGTCATTCAATATTAATCTGCCTCAATTTCCATATCTGTAAAATGGGAATAGTGATGCATTTGTTTGCCAAGTATGAAGTAATAAAAAGTATTTGTAGAGCATCTTGCAAACCTTAAAGCATTATTTACGTTGTCAAGTCATTTCATTTAAATATTACTCTTTTTTATCTCATTTTGGGGTATACTTGGCAAAGAACCTGGAGTGGTCTGCCATGTCCTTCTCCAGATCATTTCATGGATGAGGAACTAGAGCAAACAAGGTTAGGTGATTTACTCAGGTCTGACACAGCTAGTAAGTGTCCAAGGCTGAATTTGAACTCATGAGTCTTCCTGGTCCCAGTCCAGTGCTCTAACCACTGCAGTACTAACTGTCCAAAAGTACTCTATGAATGCTATCTATCATTATGTACACTACTAAATAATTCCGGAGGTAGATAATGCTAACATCTAGAGGAGACACGAAAAGCCTTTGGATAAGATGGCACCCAAGAAATGGTTTTGAGAAAATTGGGAATTCTACAAAGCAGAGTTATGGGAGATCACTTCGGCAAAGGAACAAAAATGAGAGGCAGAATTTCACATATAGAAAACAGCCAATAGAACAGTTTTTACTGGACATAGAGGGTATGTGTGACAAGCCTGGATTAGTGCCTGGGAGCCAGATGGTAGAGGGCTTTAAATGTCAGACAGAAGAGTTTCTATTTTATTCTTAAACCAAACCTACTGGGATGGAAGGAGAATGTTACAATGACAAAAATGAAGTGGCTGCGGGCATCTTATTTGCCCATTTAACCCTCTTCAATCACTCTCTTTAATTTAACCTTCTTCAATCACTCTCTTTAATATAACACTTGAGCAACATTTTATCCAATACCTCTCCTGGAACCCAGATGTCTTCAGGTACATATACTCTAGCAGAAAAGCCTTCTAGAGTATTGAGTTAAAGCCAACCTCCCCCCAAATATCCCTACTATTAACCCACTTCATTTCAGTACTGTATGCTTAGTGGATAGCTGTCTCATACCAGAGGACTTCAGTAGAACTCAAAAATAATGCAAATGTTCTGGCCATGTGTTGTACATAAAGATGTAAACTGCTGTGCAGAAATTGTTATTGAGTTGTTTTCAGTCATATCTTGGCAAAGATACTGAAGTGGTTAGCCATTTCCTTCTCCATATTGAACTTCAGAGGGCTTTCAAGTACCTGACTGACTATAGGAAGAAAATGAAACCTTTGTAACAGTTAAGTAATACAGTGGATAGAGCATTATGCCTGGTGTCAGGAGGCCTGAGTTCAAATATAGCCTCAGAAACGTATTAATTATGTAATTCTGTGTTTTAAGTTCTATCTGCCTCAGTTTCCTCAACTGCAAAATGGAGATAACAGCAAGGTTCTTGTCAAGAATCAATGAGACAATATTTCTAAAGTACTTAGAACAATTTCTGGCACATAGTAGACACTATAAAAATAATTATTCCCTTTCTCCCTTCATCTAACATATTCACCCATGTGGAGCTAAAAAAAAAAAAAAATCCGTAGAGGAAGTTCATTAGTCCTTCTTCCAGCCTATTAGGAGATCTGGAATAAGACAGATTTCAGTCCTACTGGACATGATAATGAAAGATAAGATGAATCTATGTATTAGATTCTTACTAGAACATTAATCAGCAGCATGTCAGTTTTCATTTCCCACTCTGTGGTATCTGTGATGTTTGGCTGTAGTGGGCTGATAGTATCAAGGTACCAAAATGCGCATTCAATTTTTGTTAAAGCAAGAGAATAAAGATTAAAATACAGTATATTTGTACTGAGAATAAATTTAATTATTTGGTTTTCATATTAGCTTATAAAAACCAAATAATTAAATTTATTCTCAGTATAAATAGAGGAAAGTTTTTGAAATACTATAAACTGGGAGCAGACCTAGGGGAGACTACATAATTTGAACAGAACACCCTTTGTTAAAAATAGGTTTAGCTCCCTTTATAATAGAAAGTGTTCCTATGAGATGGAAGATGTCCAGGTGAAGACTTCCAAAGCCCACAGAAGATGCATAGACAGATATTTCACTTGTAAGTGGTAAAGATGTCATTCTATTGTACACATCTACTAGATGTCACCCAATCCCAAAATATGGGGACAGAGAGGACTTCCAAATTATATTAGATTTATCTCATGGTATAGCAGCATGCTGAGAAGCTTAGCTTCTTCTTGCTCATTCTCATGTTTGCTTCAAGGGCTTATCTCAGTTTATTTCTAAGGATATCTAAATTATGCCCTATTTATAAGTTCTCCTACTTGTGGGTAATATGTATTTGCCTTCCTTGTGAGACTTCCCAAATAGGATCAGTAGACCTTTTCCTCATTTCATGCTAAAGCAGTGATGTTCACCATCACCTCAATCACTTCCTAAATTGCTAATCATGCCAGTGTTAATCATATAAAGAAGGATTAATAGCTACCAAATTTTCATTTTTCATGTTTTCAAGGAGAATTAAATGATAACATTGAAGGAACAATGAACAATGAAAATGGGAGTGGAATAAGGAGAGAGAACTGTGACTTGGAGGGAATAGTTAATTTGGACACAACCTAACTGGAAACTCAAGCTGTCAGCTAGAGAGATATAATCAATTTATTATTTTAATTCTCCTCCCTCATTGGAAGGTAAGAAAAGTAAAATTCAAATTAATTGTAAAGTTAATGGAGGAATGCTCTCTCATCTGGAATGGTGACAAATGAAAAGGATGGCATAGAAGATCTGGAAGTGCATTATCTCACTAGCTGACACTCAGCAGTCTCTGACACTTCACAATTTTAATCATTCTGATGTACAAAAGTAGTCCCCCAAAATCTTAGAGAGAAAGGACAGGAAAGAAGCAACAGACTACAACTGAGTCCTTCCATGTGATCTGACTCTCACATGGGCCAAGAAGGAAGGGTCTCACCTTCCCAGAAAACTCCAAAGCTAATTTCAATAAGGTATCAAAGTGGTTAACATTAAGCAAAGTCTATACTCCATTTTCTAAATTTGATGATTCTGTAGACAGTCTGGCCTGAGACTTCAGGGTTATGAATGTAATAAAGATCATTATTTTCTTCCCTACTACTACTCTTTAAAAGAACTACAGGGTATTTCCTGAGATATATATATATATATATATATAGATAGATATATATATATATATATATATATATATATGTACATATATATATGTATATTAATATATATATGTATATATATGTGTGTGTATGTATTCCTATATTTCTTAAATCCACAGCATGATAAAATTATCATTTATAATAAAAATGACCAGCTTGATATACTTTGAGATCTTTAGTTATCACAAATGTTTTACAAAATTTCACAGGACCAATTACTTAGACAGGGTAATAGCCTAATGAGTAATTATTTTTTCAGAAGTTTTTCAATAAAGACTGGAATAAAACGGGATTGTTGGTTAAGTATGAGTAACTCAGATTAATTAACTAAGGCACTCTATTCTTCCAGTGTTTTGGGTAATTGAAATTTTATTTTTAATCTGGAGTCCCAAGGGATTAGTTGATAAATTTCAGGAAATTCCTCAATTTGAATGGGGAAACAGGCATTTTTATTTTCACCAACCTCTAACTGCAACTTAGAATTTCCTTCATGTATAATTTAAAAGTCATGACAAAACATATTTTGAGGAATGCATTGGTTTCACTAGACTGCTACGAAGATCCATCACACCAAAAAAAGTTAAGAACGCCTGTTTTACATAATATCAGATGATGATAATCAATTATCATTGATGAATGAAAGGTAAGAAAAGTAGGGGAGGAAGTGAGCATGACCATTCTGACTTAAAGTTAACTATATGAGAAGGCCAGAAATCTAGGTGAAAAGGACTAGTAACATTGAGATGCAAGACATTTCTATAGTCACAGAAATAGAAAAAAAAAAAAAAAAGCAAAGGAATTGGATCTCCAACATGGAAGCCTGTTGTTTCTGTCAATGGCCACTGCCCCTTCATTAAAAACTCATGCCTAATGGAATGTCAAATAAGGACAAAGTAAATAGTAGAGACCACGGGCTTATATATTTAGAATTTTTCAAGATATCAGAGACCAATCAGTATAAGTACCTCATTTTACAGAAGAGGAAACCAGAAAAAAATATGACTTCTCTAGCTATAAAGATGCCACCACAGATGACTACCCCTGTGACTGTTCTATGAATACATGATGTCAAGTTAATGAGAAAGTTGGCATTTCAGTTATAACTGTCACTCATAAATAGCTTCAAAATAGCCTCAGCTCCAAAATCTGATTAGCTGATTATATCACTTTCCCTCATCTGCCTTTGTGTAATCAAGCAGACTGCCAATATGCTAAAGGTGTAGCCAGCAAAAACCCTTGAAATTATGTTGATTTGAGATGTGAATTCATCCCATTGACTTGTCAAAATATGTATGTCTACCTATACTAAATGTAGGATGCAAACTTGCTTTTTGGCAATCAATGCCATTTTTCCAACAGAGGTAAATAAAATATTATTGAAAAGGCATGGAACTGGGATCATGGAACCTTAGTTCAAATTCTACCTCTGTTATTTAACAACAACAACAACAATAAGGAGCACTTCATATATATATATAGTGCTTCAAGATCTGCAAAGCACTTTACATATGTTATTTCACTTTATCCTCACAACAATCCTAGAATGTGGATGATCTTATTATCTTTATTTTGAGTATCAGAAAATAAAGACTGAAAACTATTGGGTGACTTGCCCACAGAAATACCACTAGTAAAGGTGTAAGACAAGATGCAAATCCGGGTCTACCTGACCCCAAATTCAACACACTATTAATAGCATAACCTAGCTACCTTCTTTTCCTTGGGCAAGTGACCTGATCTCTCTGATCATGTGTTTCCTCATATGTCAAATGACAGAGTTGGAATAGATGGCCTCAATGTTTCTTTCTAGCTTTAAAAGTATGACTCCATGCTTCTTTGATTATTTGGGGAGTGATATTCTCAGGTTGTGATGTATATTATATCCCTCCTTCTATTTAAAGAGCTTCTTATAAGTTGGTTGATTGTTATCCTTCATTCTTGAAGGAGAACAAAATGACATAACTATGTTAGAACCAAGTTACAGTGTGTTGTTTGAGAGTGTAGGAATAAATGGGATTTTCCCTAAAATAATCAGTAGCATCTATTTAAAACCATCAGTAACCATCATATATAATGGTGACAAACTCGAACCATTCCCAATAAGATCAGGAATGAAATAAGGTTGCCCATTAACACCATTACTATTCAATATTGTATTAGAAATGTTAACTTCAGCAATGAGTTGAGAAAGAGTTTAAAGGAATTAGAGTAGGTAAGAAAAAAAACAAATTACCACTCTTTGCAGATGACATGATGGTATACTTAGAGAATCCCAGAGATTCTACTAAAACACTATTAGAAATAATCCACACTTTTAGCAAAGTTGCAGGATACAAAATAAACCCACATAAGTCATCAGCATTCATACATATCACAAACAAAATCCAACAGAGTTACAAAGAGAAATTTCATTTAAAGTAACTGCCAATAGTATAAAATATTTGGGAATCTATCTGCCAAGAGAAAGTCAGGAACTATATGAGCAAAACACTTTCCACACAAATAAAGTCAGATCTAACCAATTGGAAAAATATTAAGTGCTCTTGGATAGATGGAGAAAATATAATAAAGATTACAATACTACGTAAACTAATCTATTTATTTAGTGCTATACCAGACTCCCAAAAAACTAATTTTTTTTATTAATTTTAAAATTATAACATTTTTTGACAGTACATATGCATAGGTAATTTTTTACAACATTATCCCTTGTACTCCCTTCTGTTCCAAATTTTCCCCTCCTTCCCTCCACCCCCTCAGCCAGATGGCAGGCATTCCCATACATATTAAATATATTATAGTATATCCTAGATACAATATATATGTGCAGAACTGAATTGTTGTTGTTGTTGTTGTTGTTGTTGTTGTTGTTGTTGTTGCTGCTGCTGCTGCTGCAAAGGAATAATTGGATTCGGAAGGTAAAAATAACCTGGGAAGAAAAACAAAAAATGCAAACAGTTTACCCTCATTTCCCAGTGTTTCTTCTTTGGGTGTAGCTGATTCTGTCCATCAATGATCAATTGGAACTGGATTAGATCTTCTCTTTGTTGAAGAGAGCCACATCCATCAGAATTGATCATCATGTAGTATTCTTGTTGAAGTGTATAATGATCTCCTAGTTCTGCTCATTTCACTCAGCATCAGTTGATGTAAGTCTCTCCAAGCCTCTCTGTATTCCTCCTGCTGGTCATTTCTTACAGAGCAATAATATTCCATAACCTTTATATACCATAATTTACCCAACCATTCTCCATTGATGGACATCCATTCAACTTCCAGTTTCTAGCTACAACAAAAAGAGCTGCCACAAACATTTTGGCACATACAGGTCCCTTTCCGCTCTTTAGTATTTCTTTGGGATATAATCCTAATAACAGCAATGTTGGGTCAAAGGGTATGCACAGTTTGATAACTTTTTGGGCATAGTTCCAAATTGCTCTCCAGAATGGTTGGATTCTTTCACAACTCCACCAACAATGCATCAGTGTCCCCGTTTTCCCACATCCCCTCTCACATTCATATTTGTTCCTGTCATCTTAGCCAATCTGACAGGTGTGTAGTGGTATCTCAGAGTTGTTTTAATTTGCATTTCTCTGATCAATAGTGATTTGGAACACTCTTTCATATGTGTGGAAATAGTTTCAATTTCATCATCTGAAAATTGTCTGTTCATATCCTTTGACCATTTATCAATTGGAGAATGGCTTGATTTCTTATAAATTAGAGTCAATTCTCTGTATATTTTCAAGATGAGGCCTTTATCAGATAAGAACCTTTAACTAAAAATGTTTTCCCAATTTGTTACTTCCCTTCTAATCTTGTTTGCATTAGTTTTGTTTGTACAAAAGCTTTTTAATTTGATGCAATCAAAATTTTCCATTTTGTGATCAATAATGATCTCTAGTTTTCCTTTGGTCACAACTTCCTTCCTCCTCCACAAGTCTGAGAGGTAAACTATCCTATGTTCTTATTGATATTTTTTCACTATCTTGTTCTGTGAACCTAACCTATTCCACTGATCAACTAGTCTATTTCTTAGCTAATACTAAATGGTTTTGGTGACTGCTGCTTTATAATATAACTTTAGATCAGGTACAGCTAAGCTACCTTCATTTGATTTTTTTTTCAATAATCCCCTTGAAATTCTCAACCTTTTGTTGTTCCATATGAATTTTGTTGTTATTTTTTCTAGGCCATTAAAATAGTTTCTTGGGAGTCTAATTGGTATAGCACTAAATAAATAGATTAGTTTGGGGAGTATTGTCATCTTTATTATTTTCGCTCAGCCTATGCAAGAGCACTTGATGTCTTTCCAATTATTTAAATCTGACGATTTTTGTGGCAAGTGTTTTGTAATTTCGCTCATATAATTCCTGACTTTCCTTTGGTAGATAGATTCCCAAATATTTTATACTATAGACAGTTATTATCTCTTGCTGTTGGTTTGTGTTGGTAATGTATAAAATTGCTGAGGATTTATGTGGATTTATCCAAAAACCTATTTTAATGACCTAGAAAAAATAACAAAATTCATCTGGAAGAACAAAAGGTCAAAGCTTTCAAGGGAACTAATGAAAAAAGAAAATCAAAAGAAGGTGGCCAACTGTACCAGATCTAAAACTATATTATAAAGCAGCAGTTACCAAAACCATTTGGTATTGGCTAAAAAAAAAAACTGTGTGATCAGTGGAATAGGTTAGGTTCAAAGGAGAAAATAGTCAATAACTTTAATAATCTAGTGTTTGACAAACCCAAAGACCCCAGCTTTTGAGATAAGAATTCACTGTTTGACAAAAACTGCTGGGAAAATTGGAAATTAGTATGGCAGAAACTAGGCATTGACCCACACTTAACACCATACACCAAGATAAGAAGAACATAGGATAGTTTACCTCTCAGACCTGTGAAGGAGGAAGGAATGTGTTGACCAAGGAAGAACTAGAGATCATTATTGATCACAAAATAGAAAATTTTGATTACATCAAATTAAAAAGCTTTTGTACAAACAAAACTAATGCAGACAAGATTAGAAGGGAAGCAATAAACTGAGAAAACATTTTTACAGTCAAAGGTTCTGAGAAAGGCCTCATTTCCAAAATATACAGAGAATTGACTCTAATTTATAAGAAATCAAGTCATTCTCCATTTGATAAATGGTCAAAGGATATGAACTTTTCATATGACAATTTTCAGATGATGAAATTAAAACTATTTCCAGCCATATGAAAAGATGCTCCAAGTCATTATTAATCAGAGAAATGCAAATTAAGGCAACTCTGAGATACATACTTGTCATATTGGCTAGGATGACAGGAAAAGATAATGCAGAATGTTGGAGGGGACATGGGAAAACTGGGACTCTGATGCATTGTTGGTGGAATTGTGAATACATCTAGCCATTCTGGAGAAAAATTTGGAACTGTGCTAAAAAAAGTTATCAAACTGTGCATACCCTTTGATCCAGCAGTGTTTCTACTGGGATTATATCCCAAAGAGATCTTAAAGAAGGGAAAGGGACCTGTATGTGCAAGAATGTTTGTGGCAGCCTTTTTTGTATTGGCTAGAAAGTGGAAACCGAGTGGATGCCCATCAATTGGAGAATGGCTGAATAAATTGTGGTATATGAATGTTATGGAATATTATTGTTCTGTAAGAAATGACCAGCAGGACGATTTCAGAAAGGCCTGGAAAGACTTATATGAACTGATGCTGAGTGAAATGAGCAGGACCAAAAGATCATTATATGCTTCAACAACAATACTATATGATGATCAATTCTGACGGACGTGGCCCTCTTCAACAATGAGAAGATCCAAAGCAGTTCCAATTGATCTGTAATGAACAGAACCAGCTACACACAGAGAAAGAACACTGGGAAATGAGTATGGACCACAACATAACCTTTTCACTCTTTCTGTTACTGTTTGCTTGCATTTTTGTTTTTTCTTCTCAGGTTATTTTTACCTTCTTTCCAAATTCGATATTTCTTGCACAACAAGATAACTGTATAAATGTGTATACACATATTGTATTTAACATATACTTTAACATATTTAACATGTATGAGACTACTTGCCATCTAGGGGAGGAGGTGGATCCTAGGAGGAGAAAAGTTGAAACAGAGGTTTTTGCAAGGGTCAATGTTGAAAAATTACCCACGCATATGTTTTGTATATAAAAAGCCATAAAAAATAAAAAATAAAATAAAATAAAAAATCATGATCTAACCAAATGTACATTTGGCGTTTGAACAACTGTGGCAAGCTCATCAGAGATATGGTCTCTGCAATAGAATTTGAATTTTAGCACTTCAACTCAAGAAACAACATCAGAATGAGGGTGATTTTCAGAATCTTTCTAATTCAAATAGAAGCGATTCCATTTTCTGGCATGGTGCTAGTATACTATCCAGATTTCATAGCCATACAATAATGAGCTCTGCACAACATCTCAGTTTACCTTCAGTTTACCGAAACATCTCTTTTCCCACACTTTTTTTTCAAAATTTTTCAAATACTGAGGTAACTCTGAGAATTTGTGCAACAACTTCATTATCTTACATATACATCCCTGGAAAGTATATTTCCAAGGTAAACTGAACTTATCCACATAATTCATTTCTTCTCCATTTGCTGTAAAACCAATAGTTTCCATATCGTGGACAGCATGGTGCTAGCTGGTGGAAAATATCTGTTTTCTAGATGTTAATTGTTAGACCAAAATTAATACAAACATCAAAAAATAAATCCATACTTTAATATATCTCAGTCCCATAGATATTTCCATTGTCTATCATGATAAAAGTAAAGGAAATATTGTCCTATGACAATTATGGTGGAGGGAACAGTTTCCTATCTCTTAGTCATTGTTGATAATTCACCTGGAATACAGTCGTATACCTATGAGTCTGTGTGATTTCATAAAAGGCCAAGGAATACTTGATATGGTGTTTGCTGTCTGACAACTCCAGGAGATATGTCAGGAGCAGCATGGAACTATAGACACAGCATTCATTGATCTGTCCAAGGTCTTTGATGACATCAATCATGATGGCTTGTGAAAAATTATGGCAAAATTTTGGTTGTCTGGAGAATTTCATCAAAATTGTATGTCAGTTTTAAGACAGCATGCTTGCATGGATTCTGGATAATTAATAATACTTTCACACTTTTCCAGTCACCAATGGAATAAAGCAGAGTTATGTGATTTCTCCCACATATGATATGTTCAACAATGTTGTCGGATGCTTTTAGCAAGGACAAAAATGGCATGAAGGTTAGATAACAAAGTCTACAAGCCAAAATTAAAGTGAAGGGAGAAGTATTGCATGATATCTTGTTTGCAGATAATTATATAATCAATGCAGCTCCTGAGGCAAAGATGCAACAAAGAAACTTCTCATAGTGCAATATTTAGGTATACATGTAATCTCTGACTGAAATCTAATCCTTTACTATTGAAATTGATGTTTTCCAGTTTAGATGATTGCCAAAAATTTTGGAATAAATATATATCCAAAATCAATATTACATGGAATATTACAAAACTGAATGCATACAGTAGTTAGGTTCAAGAGTGTGGGTGGAAATTCTAGTACATTTTCCCAACTTTTTCCTGTCTGAACAAAAAGTATAAGTCTTGTTAATGAATATAATGATACTCATTGTTTCCTGTAAGAAAATTTAGTTATCTCAGCAGCTCACAGGAAACCAAATCTATCCACTAATAGCCTTTTTTCTCTAAGCAGTAGTATTTTGAATTATTCTTCTACCTTTTCCAAGATGTAAGTCATTTAAAATGACCGTGTGCTCCAGTTATCAATGACAATGGATTATGAATTCTGATCCCCCATACAATTTGGAACTTCAATGAAGTCTTCTCATTTTTCAGCTTTTAACTCCATGCAGATTTGACGCCTCTCAGATTAATTTTAGTGATGAATCTGATTTCAAAGAACATTTATCCAAAGTTGAACCTCTGTACCTGATAATGTATTTCAGTAGTTTTACTAATAGCTTTAGAGAGCTTTTTAATTTATATTTCACTGTATATTAAGATGTTCTCCTTCTACTCTCTCTCTTTTCCTTGGGAACATTTGTCATATTTCAGATTAGGACAGCAAATGCTAGAACTAAATGAATGAGGTCATTTTTGCATATTATTCAGATACCCACACAGGTCAGGTGTTTTAATACTTTCCCATCTCTTAATTTATTTCTGTACTTGTTGAATGTGGCTCCTCATGTGTCCTTTTAAGTATCTTCTTAATTTTAATGGCATTTTAGAAAATTGTTTCAGTCTGTTCTACATGTCGATGTTTTCAGTCTAATGGGAAAAGGCCAGGGGGTAATGGAGTAGAAGCTATTCTGGTTTGGGGGATACAGCCGAATAAGAAGATTTAAATCAGTTATTATTTTGCTCGTTGACCTTGGGTAAGTCATTTAATCTCTGCAAATTTCAATTCACCCAATTGTAAAAGAGGGGGGAGGAAATAATTTGCCACCTGTCATCCTTGTAGGAATTTCTGTGAACATTTTTCAAATGACACCCATAGTTGCTCTTATTTCTTGGGAGAAAAAGCACTAATCTTACCAACTTGCCTCATCTGTCTTCAGTCAAAATGAAAATTATCTCATTAGCATCTAGACCTTAGAACTTCATCTGAACAATTTCATATAACCATTCTCTCTCTCCTGCCTACGCTTGTAGAGAAGGTGCCATATTTTGAAGGATTTTTGCATATAGTGTGCTTTATTTGACACTAAAATAAAATAAAATATAAGCCCAGTAACAGAGATATCTATTCACCACTAAATCGAGTCTAACATTAAGAATTATAATAACTTACAATGGCATGATGGTAGAGGGAAGAAGGAACCTACCAAAGCCCTTCCAAATTCTACAAACAACTAGAAAACTGCCTCAGAATTGCTCTAAAAGTAGGTAAATATCCCACCAGTTTGGCAGGAAAGGTTTTCCTCACTGAGGTAAGAGGGAGCAAGGTTGAAGAGAAGCAGCCATGCTTAGAATACTGGGCCTGCAGCAAGATTCTAAGCATGAGGCAATTCACAAGTAAGGTCCACCTTTCTGCAAACCAGCAGACCCCTCGGAAAATGAGGAGTCTATATACCTTAGTAAGGCCACACCCCAGAAACTCCACCTCTAGCCCAAGCCACTAGGAAGGTCTTGACCTTATTGCTGACCAATTGTGAAGCCCTGCCAGAGGCATAAGTAAGATCCTACCCCTGGAGCCTACTAGCAGAGAGACCTTATTTACAGACAACTAAGGCCCCATTCTTGGAACTCAAAATCATACAAAGATGAATTTTTTAAATGATTACATGTATGTGAAAAAATGCAAGTAAGAAAAAAATTAATTTTTGACTATTAAATAAAGAATAGAATTGGTCAAATGGAAAAGGAGATTTTTAAAAAGCTGACTGAAGAAAATAATTACTTAAAAATTAGAATTTGAAAGAGAAAGCTATGTCTCATAGTCATCAAAAATCAGTCAAAGAAAAGCAAAAGAATGAAAAAAATAGAAAAAAGGTAAAATTCTCATTGGAAAACAACTGACCTGAAAAATAGATCCAAAAGAGATAAGGAAGGCATGAAGGGAGGGAGGGAGGAAGGAAGGGAGGGAAAGAAGGAAGAAGGGAAGGAGGGAAGAAGGAAAAGAAGGGAGGGTGGGAGGGAGGGAGAGGGGAAGGAAAGGAGGAAGAAGGGAAGGAGGGAAAGAGGGAAAGAAGGGAAGGAGGGGAAAAGGAAGGAAGGAGGGAAGGGAGAGAGGGAAGGAAGGAGGGAAACAAAGAGGAAAGGAGAGAGGGAAGGAGAGAGGGAGGGAGGAAGGGAGGAAGAATTTAGAAAGTGCTTATTATGCAGCAAACACTGATAAACTTCGTAAAAAATAGAACTTGTTTTTTGGGGGATATTTTTATTATAGTTTTTTATTGACAGAACATATGCATGGGTAATGTTTACAACATTATCCTTTACACTTACTTCTGTTCCAACTTTTCCCTTCCCTCCCTCCACCCCCTCCCCTAGATGGCAAGCAGTCTTATATACATGTTAAACATGTTAAAGTATATCTTAGATACAATATATATGTGCAGATACATACAGTTCTCTTGTTGTGCAAGAAACATTGGATTCGGAAGGTAAAAATAACCTGGGAAGAAAAACAAAACATGCAAAAAGTTTACACTCATTTCCCAGTGTTCTTTCTCTGGGTGTAGCTGATTCTATCATTGATCAATTGGAACTGAATTAGATCTTCTCTATGTTGAAGATATCCACATCCATCAGAATTCATCCTCATACAGTATTGTTGTTGAAGTGTACAGCGATCTCCTGGTCCTGCTCATTTCACTCAGCAACAGTTGATGTAAGTCTCTCCAATCCTCTCTGTATTCATCCTGCTGGTCATTTCTTACAGAGCAATAATATTCTATAAAATTCATATACCACAATTTACCCAACCACTCTCCAGCTAATGGGTATCCATTCAATTTCCAGTTTCCAGCCACTACAAGAAGGGCTGTCACACACATTTTGGCACATACAGGTCCCTTTCCCTTCTTTAAAAACTCTTTGGGATATAAGCCCAGTAGTAACACTGCTGGGTCAAAGGGTATGCACAGTTTGATAACTTTTTGAACATAGTTCCAAATTGCTCTCCAAGATGGTTGATCCATTCACAGCTTCACCAATAATGTATCAGTGTCCCAGTTTTCCTGCATCCCTTCCAACATTCATTACTATCTTTCCCTGTCATCTTAGCGAATCTGACAGGTGTGTAATGGTATCTCAGAGTTGTCTTAATTTGCATTTCTCTGATCAGTAGTGATTTGGAACACTCGTTCATATGAGTGGAAATAGTTTCAATTTCATCATCTGAAAATTGTCTGTTCATATCCTTTGACCACTTATCAATTGGAGAATGGCTTGATTTCTTATAAAATGGAGTCAATTCTCTATATATTTTGGAAATGAGGGTTTTATCAAAACTTTTAACTGTAAAAATGTTTTCCCAGTTTATTGCTTCCCTTCTAATCTTGTTTGCATTAGTTTTGTTTGCACAAAAGCTTTTTAATTTGATGTAATAAAAATTTTCTATTTTGTGATAAATAATGATCTTTAGTTCTTTGGTCACAAATTCCTTCCTCCTCCACAAGTGTGAGAGGTACACCATCCTATGTTCCTCTAATTTAAAAATATAACTTCTTAAAAATGGGATGAGCCGTGTTTGGAACTACAAGATCTATCTATAATTAAATGTCTTTAAAAAGCATCAGATGACTATTTGTCACATATGATCTATAGAATGGATTCTTTCCAACACTGATATCCTATGATATTCTATTTCTTTTATCTCAATTTTGGAAATGGCTGGATTCTTCACTTAAACACTCATTTCAGTGTTGTTTAAAAATATCCAGTCAAAAAATCATAAAATATCAAAAGTGGATGGAACATCACACTCTATGATCCATCCCCATATTTTCCCATTAACCTCCACATTCAGTTATGAGACCTCACATGAGATTATGACCCGCACTTTTTTTTTCCCTTTTTTTCAAATTAAAGCTTTTTATTTAAAAACATATACATGGGTAATTTTTCCAACATTGACCCTTGCAAGACCTTTTGTTCCAAATTTTCCCCTCCTTCCCACCACCCCCTCCCCTAGATGGCTGATAGTCCAATACATGTTAAATATATTTAAATACATATTAAATCCAATATTTAGACAGTTATCTTACTGCACAAGAAAAATCAGATTAAGAAGGAAGAAAAAGAAAAACTGAGGAAGAAAACAAAATGCAAAAAAATAATAACAGAGAGAGTGAGAATGCCATATTGTGTTTCACACTCTGTTCCCATGGTTATCTCTCTGGATGTAGATGGCTTTCTTCACCACTGAATACCACCATACTTACTTGTATGAATCATCTCATTGTTGAAGAGAGCCACGTCCATCAGAATTGATCATCATATACTCTTGTTGCCGTGTATAGTGATCTCTTGGTTCTGGTGATTTCACTTAACATCAGTTCATATAGGTTTCTCCAAGCCTCTCTGAAATCATTCCACACTTCTAACAGGACACTCCATCTCCCAACCCCTGGCATTTTCTCTGGCTGTCTCCCATGCCTACAATGTCTTCCCTCTTCAACATAGCCTGACGTCCCTGGATTCCTTCAAGTCCCAGTTATAACCCTACCTTCTATAGGAAACCTTTTCTGATTCCCCTTTAATTGTCCCTCTATTGTTTATAATTCATGCTACATCTATCTTCTTTGAAGATGGTTGTCTTCCCTATTAGACTATAAGCTCCTAGAGGACAGAGCCTGTCTTTTGCCTTTCATTATGTCCTATGTGTTTGCCACATAACCTGACACATAATAGGTATTTAATAAATGCTTATTGACTGTCTGTCTGATACATTTAGATATCATTGGCTTGGTCACTAGAATATCCTAAGTAAAACTTCTTTGAAATAACATTGCCAAAATTCTAATACAAAAAAGAAAATCAAATCATCCAATCTACAGCCATGCTCATAAGAAAACCAGAAATTAAGTTAGACTGGAGAATCCAGGTTGGTTTCTATTTGTAGACTTATTTCTCCCAGTACAAAAGGACAAGAGAAATAGGATCAACATTCCCTACATTCATACAGAGATGAAACTAGAACTAAACCAACATATCTAATGCATGTCCAGAAACTTATTCCACCACACTCCAAAATTGTGGAAAGAAAACTCAATGTTCTACTTAGATGACCAAGACAATTCCATGCAAGTCTTAAAATTCTTGATTCTGTGATCTTTATTTTAAATTCTTTTTTATTTCTACTATCTGTGTGACTAAAGAAATATCACTTAAATTTTCTGAACTTCAGTTTCCTCATCTATTTCCCTCATCTATTTTTAAAAATGAAGGCATTGGATTTCATTAAATCTCTCAAGTATCTCCCAGGTTCTAGTATAGAATATTATTCTCTTCTTACCATTGGAAGAAAAGGAAAGCTGATGAGGAACTTAGAAATTATATAGTGCAACACCATATTTAAAAATAGGAAAACTGAACCTCATAGAAGTCATTTGATTAAAGTCACATAACTAATAGCAGAGCCATGATTCTCTTTCCCACATCCAAGTCAGTGCTTAACATCCATGAAATAGCTTAGTGAAAATACAAAGAATACATAAAAGAGATAAAGAGTTATGTGAGCTCAAATCAAAGAAGAGCAAAAGAGATAGTTACACAAAGTTTAATTACTGAAGGAGGCTGCTGCAGAGTTGTCTCTCAAAGAAGGGGCAAGATCTCAGTAGCTGAAAGAGAAAGAAAAAGGTATTAGACAGAGGAAGCCAACATGCAAAATCCATAGTGGGGTTTTAAACTCTTCATAATCTGGCTCCTACCTGCCTTTCCAGACATTTCATATTCTCTCTTTCTTATACTATCCTAACCAACTCACCTATTGGCTGTTCCCTGTCCATGACCTGCCATCTCCTTCACTTCTACTTTTTCCAAATACCAAGTCATTCCTGATTCTCCCAGTAGTCAGCATCCTCTCCTTCTTGATGGTATTTTATATCACTTGAGATATAATTGTATTACAATAAGTAAATTACTATGATAAATGAAAAGTACAAAAGATATAGTTCCTGGATAATTAATAATCATCTTATTAATTGTGGCTCACAAATAAACAATAAATGGAGGTCAGTGGTTTTCTTCATATCCCCTAGAACAAAGATTCTTAAAGTGTGGGTCACAATCCCATGTGGGGTCTTTTAACTGAATATGGGGGTCATGTAAAATTTGGCAACAGTAAAAGGAATCAAATATTCTGCCAAGATTTAATTCTTAAGGTAAAAATCAAAAAGCACATGCATCTTATTAGTATGAAAACTTGCTTTTGTCTTTAATTAGTGATAAGATTATATGTATACCAAGGAATTTTAAAATTTTTCATGATTTATCATCAGCAAATGTTTTGGACACTTATTTTATATATCTATATTCCTGGAGTTACATAAAAATTTCTCTGGCAAACAAAAAAGGTTTCCAGTGGAAAAGATTTTATAAAAAGTATTGCCATAGAAAACATCCAATGTTTAAATACCCTTGGAAGAGTGGGTGTTCCCAACAGATGGAAAACAACTCTGGTTAGCAATTAATGTGAAAATAAGTATTATAATCCAAGTGGATTTATTATAATGAGGGATTGAAGGAATGGGACATTGATCAGGTCCTTCTTAGACAAAAAATCTGATCTGAAGCCAGACCACTGCCCCCTATTCCCAGTCAATCTATACAAAAGACCTTATTTTCACCCAATGAACAATGAATAATGGTAAATAAGAACTCCATTTTGATAAGATGGTCTGGAGGGAGTAAATTCTTTGGACAGGATCAGAAATGTTGAACAAGGAAATAGAAAGGGGAAAAAACCCTGGATCCCTCATATTAATAACTGGATAATAATAATTGTTCTCATTAATTTTGTCCCTGTTATATCCTCCTTAATAGATTATACACTCCTTGAGGACAGGGATAGTTTTATTTTTTGTCTTTATCTCCCTGTTGGTAGCATGACTTGTAAATAGTAAGTACTCAATTATTTGCTGAATCATAGAATTGTTGAAATTCTATCTCTTCTTCCTTTTCTCTTTTTACTCCTCTCCACAGATCAAACTTTAGATTCCTACTTCAGTATTGCCATTTCTTGACTTCAATAATAATCATCAACTGGTTGTTTTATTTTCACAATACTTCTAGTTAGTCCCAGCCTTAGGTGGTGTTGATAGACACCTAAAATATGAAATTTTAAAATAACCCAGAAAGGGAGAAAAAAATATCTCCTCTATGAGCCTTCTGCACTACAGAATTCCCACTGTTAAAGTAAGATCCTGAAAAATTAAATAACAAGCTAATATAAAATCAGTTTGCATTTGAATGTCTACTTCCTGCTAGACTTAGGCACTATGGGAGATCAAAAAAAATGTTCTTACCCTTAATGATTTAAAGTATTAATCTATAAGATATCAAACAAGGTTTCATTTATCAGAGGTCCATTTTTCAGAATATCTAACTATCCCCCACCATACACAAATATATACACAGCTCTGAAGAAGCAAGAAACCATATGGATAAGGTTTTAATGGGGGGAAAAAGAGAATGTAAAATTAAAGAGTGGTCCAAGGGAAGGCAGTCACATGTAAGATTTGGCAATTGAAGGGTCCTACAAATGCAGATCCTTTGGACACTTGAGAATGGAATAAAAAATTTCAGAGTGCTGAAATCAAACATTTTGCTCCCCAAATTTTGCCTAGGATCAAATCTGAATGATACTAAGTGTCTAGACTAAAAAATTATTTATACTGAATTATTTTCACATTCTGTAGTTATAGTCTAAAAGCATAAATGATTATTTTTAGGTATCTGGGTAGAGTGTGGATAGAGGGTTGGGCCTTAGAGTCAGGAATACCTAAGTTGAAATCCTTCCTCCAACATTGCTATTTTTCTAACCTTGACAAAAAACATGACCTTCCTAAATCTTAATTTCCCCTCTAAAATAGAAATGATAATGGTACAATAGAGTTATTGTTAGGATCAAGTAAGGTAATATATATATCATTTTGCAAACTATAATGCATTCTTTAAATGCTAGCTATTAGCCATTATTTGTGGTTTATATACTTTTATTTTCTCAATAAACTATATTAATCATTTTTTTAAAAACTGGTACTTATCTTTCTTACTCTTAATATTCCAACTTTCCTTTAAGTATACTATCTTAGTAATTGGTAAATAATATATATATACATGTATATGTATATATACATATGTACACATATATATACATGTATATGTATATATGTGTGCATGTATATGTATATATGTACATGTATACATGTATATATGTATATATACATGTATATATGTACACACATACATATACACACATACCTATGTATGGGTACATGTATATATAATATGTATTTACACATATATGTATATATATATATATATGTGTGTGTATGTATATTACATTGTATATATCTCAGTTATTTTATATTTCCCTAAGGTTTGTACCTTCTTTAGTGCAGATATATATTTTGTTTTAATTTAAATAATAAAAAAATAGAAAATCATCTTCCTTCTCCTATCCAGTTTCCTCCAGTTACCAACTGTTTTAATTCCAGAAGGAATTGCTTCAGGGAAAACAAGGGGTGAGATAAAATGAAATGTTTTCTTCTTACATTTTCTTTTAACTTAAAAGGAAATATAATCGTACTAAGGGAATATTCTTATTTGAGCTAGCATCTGCTTAAAGCAGTTTGTTCTCCTACAACAAAATAAAAAATAATAATAATAATAACCTTCCAGACGGAAAGGAAGGTTTCTGTGTTTCTGTGTTCTGTGTTTACTCTTCAGTGGCCATTTGTTCTAACACTAAACAGAAAATAAGCCTAAGAAAATTGGGTTTTAGCCACATTTTGACTGGGCTTTTTTTTCCCCCTTTTTTGTAAAATTGACACTAAATTAGCTTTGGACATGTTGTAGTTACTTGTCTAACATGAGTATCATATCAACTTGGAAGGGAGGGAAGAGATAGAATATTAATTTAATAATAAACATTTATTTGAGTACCTAATATATACCAGGTATTATACAACACTGGAGATAAGACAAAAGTGAAGTAGTCCCTATTCTCAGGGAGCTTACATTTTATTGTCTTGATAATTATATTTTTATTTATTTATAACATTTATTTATTTATTAATAATTAATTAATTATTAATTTGTTAATAATAATTTACTTATTTATTAATATCCTTTGATCATGAGTTTATATTTGTTAGCAGTTTCACAGTATTTCATAACATATTTTTAAAAAATAAGTAACTTTGAAATATGCTTAAAACTATTATTATTTATATCTAATAAGTTTGTTATTCAACTACCAGCATATTCTTCTATTTCCATTGTATTGATTCTTTTTTGATATACCATTCTTACCAACCAATGTAAATAGTACAATATATACTATAAATCTACTGTCTGTGAATTTTATGCTTATCTCTAGCATTTAAATGATCTCTTCCAGGAACTCGTCAACTATTTAGTGTCTTAGAAAAAGTATTGTAACTTTTTACCTGGAAATTTTGGTCCATTCACTTCATATGGATGAATGGTTAATATCCAAAGAGCATATAAGATCAAACTAATGTGATCCTCATTTCACTTGGAAGAATTCACATGATCATTTCAACTCTAACTTTGGTACTTTAGTTAATATGTTAGCAAGGGAGTACTGTAAAATATTTAATGTATTCCCCATGGTAAAATATGCAAATTCATTGCCAATTTGTTGAGTACCCAAAGGAATTAAAGAGACCTATTCAGTTATCTATGATGTAATTTAGATTTGTCCTAATCTATACATAAATTTATAGCTTACATTGACTTGGTATTTCTAATACAGTATTATCAAAGAGATCTTTCCCCTCAATTTTTTTTAAAGATAAACTATTGATGTTGACGTGTTATAAATTATTTCCCCAAAGTATCTTAGGCCCAGTCTTGTTTTTTCTCCATATTCTCTCTTTTGGTGATTTCATTTCATTCAAACACACACACACACACACACACACACACACACACATACACCACTATAATCTCTATGCAAATTACTCCTCTATAGTACAAATCCTACCCTGATCTGTCTACTGACCTCTGCTTCCCAATCTCCCATTGCCTGATTTACATGGACAGGTGACACATAGAAGGTATTTAATCAATGATTACTAATTGAGTGACTGATTGTTAGAAACTTCTTCCTAAATGTCTTATAAGAATTTCAAATGCAATCTGTTCAAAACCAAAATCATTTTCTTTCCTCCAAAACTCTCACTCCCTCTTCACTTTGATATTTCTACACAAGCATCCTTTCAATCACACAGATTCCCAATCTCAACCTTCAGCAAAGAGTTTCTAAAAGGTGAACACTCAGAGAGTAAGTATTCTAGGTACAGATGACAATCTGTGCAGTAGTAATAGCTAGCATTTCTACAAAGATTTAAGGTTTGCAAAGGTCTTTATATATATATATATATATATATATATATATATATATATATATATATATATTATTATTATTATTACAAAGTCATGAATGTAAAAAATAGAATGTTCTGTATGAGAAATATGAAATAGTCAATTTGGCTGAAGCATAGAATATATGAGGGGCAGTAATGTGTAATCAGACTACAAAGGAAGGCTAGAGTCATATTGGCTTTAAAAGGGCAACAGAAGCATTTATTCTGATTTTAGAGTCAATGGGGAGGAGAGGCAGAGGCAAGATGGTGACGTCAAGGTAGGAACTCATTTTGCTCACTCCCAAACCACTCCAAATTTCTTTAAATAATGACTCTAAACAAATTTTATAGTATCAGAACACACAAAGGAATCTGAGGCTGAAAGGTTAAATGGCTTCCCCATTGTCATACAGCCAAATAAATAAAGGTCTCCCTCTAGCTGTATTATACCAACTGATGGCTGACCTAAGCCTCTCTCTGAGCTACATAGAATTTAGGTTTCAAAGACTGAGAATTTGCATAATGAGAGAGAGAAATGTAAGAGTTAACTGAGACTATAACCCCTGATCCAGGGATTAACTATTTTCTAGTACTTTATGTAAAATTAAAAATTGAATTTGCCAACAGACATAGAAAATGAAATTCTCTTGGGAAAGTTGAAAGAACCTACATTTTGCTACAGGAAAAATAGAACATTAATGGAAGTTGCACCATAGCTGTCTTTTTTAATCAAAATCTCAACAGGACCCTGAACAGCAGTAAGCCTTGAAGGCAATACCACCAAGGGAGAAAGAAAAAGCATTCCTTTGTTCCAAACCTGTCATTTTTGTCAAGAATTGGTATGACAAATGATTGAGGTTCAACAAGAATGTAGATAATAAAGTGACAGATCATTGGATAGAATTTTGTATCCTGCTAATGAATCCAATAATCTAATCAAGTAATTCAGTCAGGTCAGATGTCCTTGGGAGTCCTCATCCCTGGACCTGTGAAGGCAAATGTTATTCTTGTACAAAAATATGATAACAAACAAATTTATTTTGTTTGATGGGGGAGGTTTTTAAAATAACAGAGCATTCTGAAATCTGGAATAACAACATAGAGTCCATGGTACTTAGTATGCTGTTTTTGCTCTCGTGGGGTACTCAATAAATCTCTGTCAATGACAAGAGGCCATCTCTGTCTTTGCCAAAGCAGTGCTATGATAGGATGCAAGTGTTTTTCTCTTAAAGGGCTATTGTAAATTTGTTCAGTATTTATCTCTTGGATCCGTGTATTTATTATTTCTAGTTTCTCTTTCTCAATTTATACAGCTCCATCTGTTTACCAAGCTTGCCATTGACTTGAAAAATAGTTAAGAGGCTAAATAATCAAACTGTTCAAAGTCTGTAAAGATCACTGTGATGATATTTACATTTAAATTTTACCTCTTATGAGGATATTACAAAATATTATCATGTTCAGGTGAATTGAATTATGAATGCTAATCCACTTGCAAAACTTGTCATAAAAATAGTTGATACTATTCACCTAGAACAGATGGGGACATTTATATCACCAAATGGAAAAAGTAAGGGGACGGAATAAATTCATGAACATAAAAGGGAGTAAAGGGAGACGTGGTGCCTTTACAACTTCTCGTCACTCTCTTCTAAAGCCTCTCCAGTTTGACTCAATTAAAACTACTTTTTATTAAGTTATGAGTGATCTCTTTTCAGTGGTCATCCTTTTTGACCTCTCTGTAATATTTAATCCTGTTGACCATCAACTACTTCTATATACTTGCTCTTCTAAGTTTTTGTGACACTGCTCTCTTTTGGCTCTTTCCATACCCCCAAATCTGTCTTACTGCTCTCAGTCTCCTTTTCTGGATCCAATTCCATGCTCATTAACAGTGATTATATATCCAAAGTTCTGTCCATGGTTCTCTTCTTTTTTCTATCTACACAGTCTCTCTTATTGATTTCATCAACTCCCAATGGCTCCATTGTCATTTCTTTTTAGAATACTCCTAAATCTCTATCTATAGCCATAGTCTCTCTCCTGAGTTTCAAACCCAAATCTCAGACTATTGAACATTTTGAAATAAATATCCCTTTGGCACAGCAAAGTCAACATGGCTAAGGCAGGACTCATTATATTTTGCCACAAATCCATCCCAATTCTTAATTTTTTTATTATAGCCTTCATACTAGAGAAAGTAATAGAAAAAGAAAGGAAATGTGCTCAATCTCTTCTCTAGTCCCACCTCTTAGAATTTGGGTATTACATGCCAGTTCCAGGCAGTATTTTTCTCCTTTTATTAGACAGTTCTTATCTTCTAGCTACTTCAACTACAAGAAAAAAAAAAAAAAAAGTGACCTGATAATGTAGGTTGCTTCTAGACAGCAAAGGTGACTACTTTCACCTAAATGTAAAAATAAAAATAGATCTATCTTTGTTTTCTTTGAGATGTTTATCAAACAACAACAATAATAAATTAATTACAGTATTAACTCTGGTCTTGAAGCCCTCAACAGAATGGAAGCCCGGCATTTTTGACAAAAGGTTTGAATTTCTTTACTTTTTATCTTTCCACATATGTAACATATCAACCACCGCTCATTTTCTTTATGCCATTTCATAGATAATGAAGCCCTCAATGAGGAAGTTGGCTGTCTTTAGTATTACTTAAAACATAAGGTAAATGACTTTTAGAAATAGAAATTTCAGGATTATATATTTGGTTTCTTAGACATAAAAGGAGACAAGAAATCATTTGCATGATGTTCACCTTGATTAGAGAAGTTTAATATTTTAGTTTCAGCTATCCTATCTACCTCAGTGGACAAAGGCACTGGCTGAAACTCTGTCATACTCAATATTAGTCATGGCAAGTTTTTTTCTTTTTACTCTGGGCCTCCATTATCCATCTCCTCTTAATCCCAATGTGTACTTGAGCAGTAGTCTACCATGACTATAGAAGGAAGAGTGAGACAAGAGTGACCTGGCTCTTCTGCTTCCTAAAAGATCTTTTTTTCCATTTTTATTAAATCCTGAACTCTGAGTCTTATCCCAATCTAATATCCAATTGAACATATCCTTATAGTGGGTTTCCAGTCTCTCCTATCATAATGAGGCTATCTGAGACTACATTTCCTAGAAATTCACACTGAGGGATACAGAGAACCTTGCTCTGTTTATCCAGAGAAAGCAGATTTCACAAAATCTCACTATTACTGCCTGGAACATCACCCTCCTTTCAGTCACTTAGGTTTGAAAACTTAGTGTTAGCCACATTTCTAGCTCTCCTATAGATCTCTCTAATCACACAACCATTATCCTGGTTCAAGCCCTCGTCACTTTTCTCAAGGGCTATTGCAAAATCCTCCTTTTTGTTGTCCCTGCCTCTAGTCTCTCTCCATTCCAATGTGTCCTCTGTTGTCCATTCTAGCCAAAAAGATTTTCCTAAAGTACTTATTCAGTAAATGCAGGAGTAATCTGTCACCTTTGGCATCAAATACAAAATCCTCTTTCTAGCATTTAAAGTCCTTTAAATCTTGAGCTTTTCCTACATTTCCAATCTTCTTACATATCACTCCCATCCACATACTTGACTAGGTAATTCTGCTGGCCCATTTGCTCTTTCTCATACATCACTCTCTATAACTAATTTTTCTTGTCTTTATAAAGAAGGCACCCCATCCCCAGAATACCTTCCCTCTTCAGCTCCAAACTGGAATGCCGACTTTCCTTCAGAACTCTGATATAATGATGCAACTTTATTCACAAAGCCTTTCCTGATTCCATGTAACATTTCAACCTCCCTTTCAAAAACTACATACTACACATATCATATAAACATTCTGTATGCACACGCCAGCATACTATTTGCTCTATTATAATGTAAGTTCTGTGAGGACAGAGACCATTTAAATTTTGTTTTTACATTCACCCATAGTTCAGTGCCTACTACACAATAATTGCCTAATAAATGTGTGTTGATGGATGGAAGAAAAGATTCTCTAAATAAGGAAAGGAGAGAAATAAACTGCAATGAAGAAGAAAAATTGGCACTTCTCTGTATATACTCTATGCCTTTATTATGTTAATAAAATTACTTTAGAAATTGATGGTAGCCACTAGAAATAGGTCAAGGTTGCAAATTTTTCAATGCAAAATGAATCAATCAATATCTTTAAAAAAAATTTTTATAAAACCTGTTCACAATGCTAGTATGGCCTGAACTTAAGAAAACTGGTATGAACAGATGACAGAAATCCACTTTGACTTAGTTTGTTTCATTGGTTAAAGCACATCTTCTGAAATGTAAGTACTATAGTGTAAGAAATCCAATGAAAACTTTTTATGATCCAGTTGTCCTATTGAGTGGATGTTCCTCTCAACCTTCAATACCAAAATCACTCTACATCCATTGTAGTAATAAATGAGTGAGAAACAAGAATGGACAAATTGAAACAAAAAGAGTAAAAGATTGAAAGAGCATGATAGGATGGGATATAGCCTGAGGCTTTTCCTCCAATATATATCTAAACATTTCTTCATACAGAGGAAGGAAATAAAATTACATCATATAATGATACTATGCCACCTTCAAAGAATGACATATTGCCTCCCTAGCAGTCAGTCACAGAAATCAATATATGACATTTACTCAATGAAATACAAATTGAAATTAGTTAGCTTCACTTTTTATTCAGCAAATTCAAGCCAGCAATCAATTCCTATGTGTGTATAGACTAGGGAAGTGGGCTAAAAATTGATTGGTGTATTCCGCTGCTAATTACAGTATACAAGCAAATGAATAATCAATTGTTAGCTCTATTCCTTCTGTATTTATTTTAATGAAGAAAGTAGTTCTGTCAAAGATCAACATTATTTGTTTGCAGGCACAACCTATTAAGAATGTTGCCTAAGTAGTAATGTCAGTGATTTACTGGTAATTAAAAATACTCTTTTATTTGATGAACAAATATAAAGCTTCCCTTGTTTTTCTTAAGCAATTGTTTATAGAGCAGTTTTCAATTGCATCAAAAGTGTGCTTAGCAAGGAAAAAGAGCCTAGATACTTCTCACTGAGACAGTAACCAGAAAAAAAAAAAATAAAAAAAAATAAACTTGGGCTTTATTATAGACTACTAGGGATTACAAAGCTATGATACATTTAGCATCAGGATTAGAGGTATGTTTAATATACCTAAAACTTAAGGCTGCAAAATTACTAAAAATGTTTTTTATTCTTTGCTTTACAAAAGATGACTTAGAAAAATATTCTGCAAAGCAAGGTACATTTGCACTGAATCCTGGTCTTGTTAGTATCTGTCACTCTACAGTAGTAAATTAGATACTTTGAAAGGTGTTTATTACTCTTTCAGGACACTCTTTTGGCATTTATTAGCAGCTAAGTGGCACAATGGGTAAGGCCTAGAATTAGGACAATTCATCTTCCTGAGTTCAAATAAAACAAGAGACACTAAGAATGTAATCCTGGGCAAGTCACTTAATCCTATTTGCCTACATTTTCTTATCTATAAAAAGAGCTGGAAAAGGACATGATAGATAATCCACTTCAATATCTGCCAAGAAAATCCCAAATTCCAGTCAGAAGGAATTGGACAAGACTGAACAACAACCAAAAAAGTAGTTATGGAAATAATTTTTTAAAAAAGGATCTATAAGGCACTGAAAAAAGTTAAATACATAATCTATTTACCAGCAAGGACTTACTTTGATGAATATAGGAGCATTTCTTGATAAACAATAGGGGGTTTTTTGTAATTTAAAATGAAGTTACAATTCCTTTGATTTTGGATTTAAAGTAGTAGAATTTAAGATCAACAATCTTTTGGGAGCTTCTTAGACCTATTGCATATCTTATTTTAACTTTAAGAGCTATATTGCTTGAGATAAATCTCTGAGAAACTATATCATATAACTTCTACACAAAAATCATATATAGTGTGTAATATGATATACAAAACTATTTAGATTTCACTGGGGATAGCTGAATTAATTATTGCTTTCTAGAATAAAAAGAGGAAGCTATGGTCAGAGGACAATCAATCAATGTTGCCAAGAAGAGTTGTCTTCAAGTCTAAATCACAGAGGTAGTTCTAGGACTTCTAGATCCCCTTATCTTGAAGAGGAGAACCAAGCAATTCTTAAGAAACCCTTTCCAGTTTTATATAATTTTGATATTGGGTGAGCTTAGTAATTAAATCACATACACTTTGAAGTAGAAATAAACATTGAAATTACTCTTTTTTATTTACATCTCTAAATTGTACCAGTATATAAAATACATCTTACAATCTTTACATATTTAACAACAAATATTACTTATTCTATTATTGGTCTCAATAAGAATCTTTGGTAAATTACTTGGGATCTGTAATGGATCCCCAACACTAATGTTTTCATACCTTAAAGAAACCTTCAAAAAAATCATAGATTTTTTTTACAACTTGTCTTAAGAAACTATCAAAAACACAAAAACATATATATCCACAAGTTTTTCCCCTATATCCTTTGGTATTTCAGAATGATGTGCTCACTTCAGAGGTGTGCAACGATAAAGTGTTCTCTGGAGGATGATTTAATCCATTATGCAGTCTTAATGGAGTAGAAGGTGTCCTACTGTTTGGGGCTCTTTCACACATACTTGGTAGGTTTTCACTCTGGGGGGCACTAACTTGATAATAATACTCCTTTAATTTAGAGTCTTCTGAATAAAAATTAATATTTCTCAGCTGAGAATGGTGCTGATGGATGACACTTGAAGAAAATGCAATCCCACAGGAATTGTTAATCTTGCTTGTTGGGGACTCCCATATTAAAAAAGATCTTTGGGGATCCTTAAAAGTTCTTCTTGCCATATTTCCCAGAATACCTTAGAAAGAAAAAGAAAAAAGAAGAGTTGGGCTATTCTTAAGCATTTGTGGGGAAAAAAATCATATTAGAACTGAATGTTGTATGGCAATATGTTAAAAAATAAAATCAATCCTTGGTTATTAAGGGGCCAGTTTTGCAGTCTTTTCAGTTTCTTTTTTTCATGTTTGGCTTCCCTGTACCCTCTTACTTGAAGGTATGCTAAAGAAATAAAAGTAAAAGTTACATTAATCACTGCTTTTATTTGTTAATGTAGTTGATACAAATAGCACGGAATGATGGAATATTGAAACCATTAGATAAAATAAGGTTTAGAATCTGTACTTGTTTTATTTATCCATGATTTCTATGTCTCTTATTACTATATATTAGAATTTTGATATAAAAAATAAATACATTGCTTATAATAACTTTCATATCATGGCCTCATTTGTCATTTTTTCAGTGTTCCTTCCAGCAAAGGAAATTTTATAGATGAATGTGACATATGATGCAGTAATATAAATAAAGAATTCCAATAATCTTATTTAAAGTTCAGTGTGGAATACTAATGGGAATGGGAAATGGCTCCATAATCATTAGAAAGTTCCATAATATTAGAAGACTTTAATAAAGTTTAAGTTTAGAAAACATTTAAAAATTGAAAATAAATGTTGGGATATACTATAGGGTTGACTTAGGGAGCCCAGAGATTCATAGATGAAATTATTAGTGACAAAGGGGAAAGGAGAAGCAATTGACTCAAGAAAACCTGATCCACTAAAGGAAAGGAAGAAATTTGGGTGATCATAAATACAATGATTAGCTTGAACATATGGATCAAGAATGACTAAGGGTGTGGAAGAGTAGTAAGGGATAACGACTTATGATGATTTTTTTAAAAAGTTACTCTATTGGTGAAAGATTAATTGGGAGAGAGAAGTTTTATTGAGGAAATTGTCTGCAATAAGCATATTTTAACCAATTGGCATGAGGGTTACAATGATGAAGAAATACTAAATGTGAACATTATTATCTGTTCAAATGGTTTCTAATCAATGAAATATAGTTACTATGAGAAAATCAATCAGAGATTTTGGAGCACCACTGTTGATATTTAGAGGCAGGTAGATGGCACAATGGATAGAGCATTGGGTGGGGAGTCATTGTACCTGATTTCAAATTTAGCCCCAGGGGCAGGTAGGTGGTGCAGCAGATAGAGCACCAGCCCTGAAGTCAGGAGGACATGAGTTCAAATATGACTTCTGACACTTGACACTTCCTAGCTGGGTGATCTTGGTCAAGTCCCTTAACCCCAATTGTCTCAGCAAAAAAAAAAAAAAAAAGCCTCAAATATTACTATCTGACCCCAGTCAAGCAAGTCACTTGACCTTTCTCTTATTCACTATGTTCATCTGTAAAAAAAGAAATAATAATAATAGCATCTCTTAGTTTTCTTGTGAAGATAAAATGATGTAATATTTATAAAGCACTTTGCAAATTTTAAAGATATATACTATTAATATCTATTATAACATCTATAATATAGATAATATAACATAATAACATCTATTAATCTTTTGTATACAATCATAAAATATTTTGATTATGTTAATACCACAGTTGAGTATTGGAGAGTACCTGTGTCTCACTCCTATACCTTTCAGAGAAAAAAAATGAATAAGGTAATTGGAGCACTCAGTTATTATATCTATATGATATATATCCCAGAGCAGTCTTGCATATCTTTAAAGCCAGTCAGGATTTCACAAATTTCAACATGTGAGGGGGAAACAATGAGACTCTGTTGTATCAGGAATCACATGTTCTAGGGGATATATGTACCTCTCTATCAATAGGCTCTGGAGTCTGTGCTCTGAAAGCATCAAGACTAACCAAGGAACTTCACTCCCAATAAACACCTTACCTTCCTAAAAGGGAGGCCTGTAATCTAGAAAAAGAAAAATAGTTTGAAAATGTAAGTACTAGTCTACTCCTGACTGTTAGTCTGTTTCTGGGGTTCAAGGAATAATGTTGAATACTGAAATAATTTCTAGTGAAATAATGTCAAGTCAGATTCACTCCTTAATTAATTCCAAGAACATGTACTCTTTAAGCTTATTTATTATTTTGGTTTCATTCAATTATTTTCTATGCATTTAATTTGCTGCACCTTCTTGATTTACTGGTATTTCCAGAATAGGGAACTAACTTAAAAACAATAAAAATAAAGTATAAAGCCAACAAGTACTTCTCCAGGGGAATGATTCTTGAAATGAGGTTATGTCATCTTTTGATAAAGAGTCTGAAAGCACATTCTTAATGAAAGTTAGATTCTCAGATAACACACAAGTCTTTCAAGCAGTAAAACAATATAATGCAGCTGCTTAAGATCTTAGACTACATTAATTTAGTATATAATATCCAAAGAACTGCATTATATATTGTGCAGTCGAAAATAACTTTCGGAGTTTTGTCCGTGCTAAAAGTAGTGTTCCAACCTAACTGAATGCCCAAAAATTCCTTTCTGAAAATCTCCCATGTACAGTCAAATTCAATTCCTAATATGCTCGACATTTTCTCAGAATCATAATATAAAACAGGGTTAATTATCAGGACACATTGGATTTCGGAGTTTCTTTCTCCTTTTTGAGCCAGCAGGAGTCAGCAAGAGCCTTTCTTTAATGTTGCATTTATGAGCATTTGCTAAAACTTGCTCTTTTAGTCTTAGTGCAAATATAGGAAGAGTATGTTGTAGGGTAGGAAGTCTCCATAGTTAGAAAATACACACTTACCAGTTTGCTTTTCTGTCATCTTAAGGGAGGTTTTCTTGACCCCTTCCCTACTAATATCAGAATCACTATCATTACATTCACTGTCTCCTTTCCCACTGTCCTTCACACTAGAGTCATCTTGTCTTGAATTGGTACTGGAAGTCAAAAAGAAGGAATTACACATAAAAATGTTAAACATAAAAAATGCCAAGCACATTGCTAAGACATAACAATAAATAATTCTGAAATTACCCTAAACTCGCAGATTTATCCTCTTGCCACAGAGACGAGGAATGAAAAGAAGCTGAGATTGAACCCTATTAAAGAGAGGGGAGATGAAAGTAGCAGTTAATTTTTCACTTTTAAATATCAAAACCCATGGGGCAGAAACACCAATCAGTCATGAGAAACTCTTCCCAAAAAAACTCATTTAAACCCTTCACTGTTAAAACTGAACTACAGAGACAATGCACAGAGCATAATCATATTTATGCCTACAAGAACGTAAAATCATCAGATCTGTAAGTCTGTAGGGGAGTGAATCTTCTTTACTCATTAAAACGTGCTCCACCTCTAGCCCGGGGATTAGCAAGTTGAGAGTATGCTGCAGAAGCACAGCTCCAGGGAGCACTGAATCTGAATTCTGATTATAAGGGTTCCTGAAATTCCTAAAGCTGGGGAATGAGGGTACCTCGAGGTTGGGAGTCTCGCTCCTCTCCGGAGATGAGGGAGAAAGGGACACCGCACTGTCCCTGGAAAGAGGCGTGCTGACGGTTTCCCCCTCCTGCACTTCATCAGTGACAGACAGATGGCAGGACCCGTCGAGGCTCTCGAAGCCATTGCTAGCTGCCCCTCCAGAAGACCCCCGACTGCCAGGTGTCCAGCTGTCTTCACTGGCCAGTTCTGATCTGCTGCTGCATTTGAAAAACGCTTTCCTCCAGACCAGGCCCCAGCCCTGGCACGACGAGGCCACCGTAACTATGGCCACGAGCAGCATCCCACAAGCAGCCGCTAGAAGTCCAATGAAGACAGTGGCGAGGTCAGGCCTCCCCCAGGCTGCCCCCCGCAGTCTCCTCCGCTGCTCCCCGGCCTGCTCCTCTCTGGAGGGCGGCGGCAGAGGGGGAGGCGGCACTAGCACCACATCTCTGCCCGGGGGTGAAGCTGGAGCGGGGACCAAGGACAAGGTGGCGGTGCAGGCGAGGGAGGGCCGCCCGCCGTCCCGCACCGTGACCTCCACGGTGAGAGGCTCGCTGGGCCAGGGCAGCAGCCTCCTCCGTAGGGACAGCTCGCCGGTGTGCGGGTGCAGCGCTAGCGCCCCGGGGCCGCCGTCGCTGGAGGTGAGGATGTAAGTCAGCTCTGCGTTGGGCCCCTCGTCCCGGTCACGGGCCCGCACCTGGGTGAGCAGGAAGCCTGGGGGCGCCCCGCGGGGCAGCGGCACGCGAGCCGAGCCATTGGAAAGCGGTGGAGAAGTCACCTCGGGCGCGTGGTCGTTCTGGTCTTCCACCACTAGCCGCACCACGGTCCGGCTCCACTGGGCAGGAGAGCCACCGTCGTGCGCCTCCAGCCCCACCTGCAGCGCGGCCAGCGCCTCGCGGTCAAAGCTCCTCCGAGCCCTCAGCACCCCACTATCCGCGTCCACCGAGACGTAGCTGGAGACTAGGCCCCCACCCCCCGGGGCCTCTACCAGCCTGTAGGTCACCTTGCCGTTACGGCCCAAATCTGGGTCCCGAGCAATGACGGTGGTAAGGTAGGCTCCCGGGCGGTTGTTCTCCCTCACTGACACTTCGTAGACGGGACGAGCAAAGCGCGGGGCGTTGTCGTTCTCGTCGCCCACGCGCACCGTGAAGGGCCTCACAGTGCGCAGCGGGGGGGAGCCGCGGTCCTCGGCCACCAGGGTCAGGTTGTACTCGGAGATGCGCTCGCGGTCCAGGGGCGCCGCCGTCACCACCAGGTAGCTGCCCGCGTAGGCCGGCTGCAGTCGGAAGTGCTCGTGTCCGTAGAGGGCGCATCGCACCTGCCCGTTGGAGCCCGAATCCTTGTCCCAGATGCTGATAAGCGCCACGAGGCTCTCTGGCACGGCTCCCTCCGAGATAAAAGAAGCCACCCCCGGCTCTGGGCCTCCCGATGTCCCCAAGGAAGCCGAGGCAGGGCCGGTGAAGAAGGCCGAGGGGTCGTAGGCGGGGGTCTTGGTCACCGCCAGGGGGGTGATGGTTATGTCCGGGGCGTTGTCATTCACGTCGCGGATGTGCACGATAACCTTGCAGCTGGACGCGCGCGGCCCTGGGCCTCGGTCCTGAGCCCTCACGTCCAGCTCGTAGGTCTCCTTCTGTTCGTAGTCCACGGGCCCAGCCAGGGTCAAGCGGCCTGAGCGCGGGTCCAAGCGGAAAGGGAACTGCGCCTCAGCCGGCGTCCGGTCACTGAAGGAGAACACCACGTCACCGCTGGGGCCCTCGTCCGGGTCTGCGGCGTCCAGGTCGAGCAGCAGGAAGCCCTCGGGAGCGTCCTCCGCCAGCTCCACCTCGGTGACAGCGCCCTGCGGGAAGGCTGGGCTGTGGTCATTGGCGTCCAGCACCTGGATGTGCAGTGTGGCCGTGGCGGAGCGCGAGGGGCGCCCCCCGTCCTGGGCCACCAGCTCCAGGCTGTAGCTAGCCTGGCTCTCACGGTCCAGCTCCTGCAGCAGCACCAGGTCAGCGCCTTTGGCGCCGTCCGCCCGCGTCTGTAGCTCCACGCGGAAGGGGCTGTGTGGCTCGGCCAGGCGCAGGCTCTGGAGACCGTTGGAGCCCACGTCCTCGTCCACTGCCGCTGCCAGGGAAATCCGAGTGCCCACAGCCAAGCTCTCGGACATCTCTACAAAGATCTCGGGGGCCGGGAAGCGCGGCGGGTGGTCATTGATGTCTCTCACCTCCACCTCCACATGTATCAGCTGAGAGAAGCTGACCACGTCGAAAGCCAGTACGCACGGCTGGGCCTGCCGGCATAGCTGCTCTCGGTCAATGCCGCTCTCCCCGACGGTCAGCTGTCCGTCAACCTCACTCACCCGGATCAGAGAGTTGTTAAAGGGCTTCATCAGGCGGAAGTTTCTGGGAACTTTACCTTGTGCATCAAGCGTAATGTTTTCTGAGAGCACTCCTATAACTGTTCCTGGGGTCTCTTCCTCATAGATGTGGTAATGGACTGTTTCTGTGCGGAGCCTTGCAATCAGAAGCCATAGTAGCCACACAGACGTTAGGCTGTTCCTGCATAGACTGATAGTGGGAAATCTGAGTTTCCTATGAAACATGTTCGTTTAAAAAGAGAGAGAGAGAAGAAAGAAGAAGAAAAAAGACAGACAGAGAGAGAGAGAGAGAGAGAGAGAGAGAGAGAGAGAGAGAGAGAGAGAGAGAGAGAGAGAGAGAGAGAGAGAGAGAGAGAGAGTGAGAGAGAGAGAGAGAAGAGAAAGAGAGAAAGAAAGAGAGAGAGAAAGAGAGAGAAAGAAAGGAAGGAAGGAAGGGAGGGAGGGAGGGAGGGAGGGAGGGAGGGAGGAAGGAAGGAAGGAAGGAAGGAAGGAAGGAAGGAAGGAAGGAAGGAAGGAAGGAAGGAAGGAAGGAAGGAAGGAAGGAAGGAAGGAAGGAAGGAAGGAAGGAAGGAAGGAAGGAAGGAAGGAAGGAAGGAAGGAAGGAAGGAAGGAAGGAAGGAAGGAAGGAAGGAAGGAAGGAAGAAGAAAAAAAAGGAATCTGAATCTTTAAACTGCAGTCTCTAGACGCAGACTAAATCCTCAGAAAGGGTTAAGGCTGGAGACACTTGCCCTCAGTTAAATATATGCCATCAGTAAACCCTCTCAGCTGTGTAATCAGTTTTCTCTGCCCCAGGCAACAGTTTGCCTTTTCTGAGCCCTACCCCAGAGGTTAAATAGTTTCGAATATGCAAATGAGTATCTTTTCTGACCAATCCTCCTTTTCAGGGGCCTCCGGGGTCACATTATCCCCCTCAACAATCTCAAAAAACCGAGCCTAAGAGGTAAACAATGTCTCCTGCAGATCACAATGTGTTAGCGTAAGCTTTTATAATTTAAGATATGTCACTTGCTTTCTATATGTACTTTTCATAACTTTTAGGATGCCCAAACAGGGTTTTCCTGCTCTGTAGTTCTCCCAGAGAGCAATTATGTAATTCCCTGATGGGCATAATTACTTTTCTGGGATGTTTTGAAATAAACATGGATACTTTATTTGATATAATTTTGGCTATCTATTCTGGGGTTTTGTTTTTGTTTGTTTTTCTCATATTCTTTATTGACTTGTTCTAGGGAACTCCTCTTTAGTGTCTGCAAGTGCCCAATCAGGAAACAACAATTTTCCAATGTAATCATTTCTAAATAGCTTTCCTACAGCAAAGGAATCATTAATAATGAAATTACAGTCCCATCCTCTTCTTTTATGTCAGTGATTGCTTATCTGTGATAACAGGGAATTATAGGCAAGGGGAGGAAAATGTTACCCCAGTCAACTACAAACCAATGCAGTAGGGAATGCTGAGGGTAAGGAAAAGGTTTGAGGGAAAGTGCTCCAGTTAGTCTTACTAGAAAATTGCCCAACATCAATTATTTTTAAAAGCCCATGGCTAAAGAAAGCCAAGGGTGGTCTGATTTGCTGAAGGCTATAGAAACATTAAACCATCTGTTCAAATCACAATAAATAGTTTCATGTTAAGTGCCCTTTTATGTGTGAAGTGCTCTAAATGCTAAGCAGCCCAACTTGCTAATGATGAAATGGTTACTAATTCTATTGAATTGTCAACAATGCAGTGTCCTATAACAAATAATCAGAAACAAAATCAGCACAGAGACTGTGTTCACATGCTGAACCTAATTTTAAAATAAGGTGTTCAAGTTACCTGTGATGTTATTGATTCCTTCATGGGTATGTCATCAAACATTTATTTTTACATCTTTCATAAACAAAGTTGATGGTAAGAGCCAGGACCTAAGAATCAAAAGCTGGAACTAACTGACTTTTCTTAAGTTCATTGACTTCTAGGTGCTTTAGTAAATATTCCTACAAGTGTACTTGTAGACCTTGCTGTGGCAAACAAGAGCTAAAGGGATTTTTTTTTTTTTTAATGGAATGTTTAAGTAATGACAATGCTCATTTAGATAAGTTAAATCGGTTCTGATTCCACAAACACTTTATTATGTAAAATGCTTTGCTACCCCTGGAGGAATACGGAATGACAAAATGCACCTTCCCCCTCTTGAAGTTTACATTCTAGAAAGAGAAATAAAACAGTATACAAATAACTTTTAATGGAAAATATACAAGAGAAGAATAAGCACTGAAAATCTAAGCAAGATGTCAACTTGGAGAATTAGGATAGGGCGGGAGAATCAGTCAATAAATCAAGTGAACAAGCATTTATTAAGTAGATACTATGTTCCAGAAACTGTGCTAAACACTGGAAATAAAAAAGGCAAAATTAAAATAAAAACAAACCAAATCTTATTCTCCAGATGTTCACACTCAAAATGGGAGAGACAATGTGCAAACAACTATATATAAACAAGATGTATGCAGGATAAATTGGAAATAATCAACAGAGGAAAGATACTAGGCACCAAGGAAGTTAAGAAAGTCTTCTTGTAAAAGGTAATATTTTTCTTGGAACTTTAAATAAATTATTTGGAACTGGAAAATGCCAGAGAAGCCATAAGTTAGAGATAAGAAGGGAAAAAATTCCAGGCATAGGGAGAGCATGGAAAGGTACCCTGTCTTATGCAAAGAACAGCAAGGAGTCAAAATCAGGGAAAGCATTTATAGCTTTTGGGTAGAGGGGATATACAAATAACTAATTTTAAATAGACATAAAACGAGATCAGCACAAAAGCTCTATAGAACTTTAGTTTGTCAAGCATTCTAATACATCTTCTTTCCCATACTTTGTTACAGAACCTCTCAGATACTAAGCTAGCTAGTTCTGCCAATGCCTGCATCAACCTGATCATCTAAATGTAAATCCCTAGAAAGTATACTGCCAGGGTAAGTGAACGTATCCACATCATTCAATATTTCTCCATTTGCTGTAATAATGGTTCTATATATGAATGGTATAATGCTGACTGGTAGAAAACCTGTGTTTTCTTGGTGTTTAATGTTAAATTAAAATTAACACAAGCAGCAGAGAATCAATCCTTACTATGTTACATCTCAACTTCAGAGGCTGCATCAAGTTCACAGTCATTTGTGATCAAAATATCATGCTTCAACTCTCCTTCTACTTTAGTCTTGGTTTGTAGCCTTTTCAAGTTAAATAATGTACCATCAGGGCAGCTGCTAATCCGGATGCTATTTTCATTATTTAGTGAAGGATATGAATGTGTTTCTTACAAACTATCTCTGAAGAAGGTTCCTGAAACCAAACATCTTTTCCCCAAAGTATGTAGTACCAACTTAAAAGGTCCCTTATAGAATGTATAAAAAGAGTCAATTCTCATGATTCTCTTCATAAATTAGGAATCACATCTCCATTAGTGTGCAAAATCCACAGGTTCAAGTGACTCTATCGATTTCCATTCCTAAATTGCCAACTATCTATTGGACATCATCAGTTGGATGTTTCCTAAATAGCTCTCAAACTCAAAAAGAATAAAAGAGAACTCACAATCCCCCACAAAGCTACAAATCTTCTAACTTGTGTAATTTTCTTAAAAGCATCAACATTTTAAAAAATCATCCTATTTTGCATTCTCCACTCATCCTTTATTCTCCCCACTCCATAACTCCTCAGATCAGTATTTCTAATATTTACTTCTTGTTGTTCCATTCATATTTTAACTATCCTAATTCAGGTCCTTATAACTTTTCATCTGAATTATTGAATTATTATAATAGCCCCCTAATTGGTTCTCCCTCTCTCCTCTTTCTCTCTCCTTTCTCTCTCTCCTTTCTCTTTCTTTCTTTCTTTCTCTCACTCTTTCTCTTTCTCTCTCCTCTCTGTCCTCTCTTTCTTCTCTCATTCTCTCTGTCTCTCTCTTCTTTCTCTGTCTTTCTGTCTCTGTCTCTGTTTATCTCTGTCTGTCTATCTATCTATCTATTTATCTATCTGTCTATCTATCTATTTCTCTCTCTGTCTCTCCTATCCATCTTCTATGAATCATAGAATACTGGGGAGAGAATTGACTACAAAGCCAGTAAAATCTGAGTTCAACTCTAAACCGCTGCCCCATACTTGCTATGTGACTCTGAATAAGTCACAACCTCTCATTATTCTTGGTAACTTGTTTTAAAAGTATATGATAACTTTTTTATATATTTAAAATAAATAGGAAGTAGTATTTAATAGATTTGCAGTTTCATATGCAATCATCTTTTTGTTATATTTTAATAGAAATGCTTATTTTAATTCCATAAATTAAAAATTAAATTAATTTAAAAAAAATTAAGAAAAAAGACTATAAATTACAGAGAAGATAAGACTCTCAATATAAGGAATTCCTTCTCTCAGGAATCAACCAGAGAAATCTGTCCATTCCCTATCCCTAAAATACAAATCTGGATGATGCCATTCCCTTCTTTGAGAATCAATTATTATTCCTTGCCTCTAAGAATAAAATATATACTCCTGTGCTTGGCTTTGAAAACTCAGATAACTTTACCAGGTTTGCTGCCCATTTGTCTCCTTCACATTCCAGGCAAATTGGCAAATTGGCCATCACAAGGAACTTTCATCTCCCATTTGTCCTTCCATATGCAGCCCCTCATGCACAGACTGCATTACCTTCTCCGATAGAGACATATACTATAACAATTGCCCTAGATCTTGGAGATACAAAGACAAAATGATATGGCCTCTGCCCCAAAAGGGTTTCCCAGTTACTGGGAACAAGTATGTAGAAAAGTAACCGAAAATTAATGACTATAGTGAGGTTATTAGCAACTGGAAGGATTGAGACAGAGAGAGGGAACTTGGGTCTATTAGACCACTTCATTTTTGACTTCCTAACCCCCAGAATTTACTGCAATAAATAGTACATGCTTCTACCTAAGGCTGAGAGGAGTGTACTGGCAAATGTTTAATAAGTAGTTCTCCCAGAAAAAAATGAAAAGTCTAAAGGGCACACTTTTAAGTTTAATCCGCATTATTCAAACTAGATCACTTTCTTAAATCTAGCCAATCAAAGCAAACAAACAAACAAACCATAAATCAAATCCTAATTTGAAGGATTAGTATTTTTGAAGTGTAAATATTCAGATTGAAAATTGGATAATTACTTATGGAGTTTTCATTGATATAGGGAACTGGCTGGTGGGGAAACTTCTTTTATCAATGCAGTTGGCATTATCTCTAAATACAGAGAGGTGAGTTGATCCAGCTGCTTAGTACATAGTAGGCACTTAATAAATGTTTAATGACTAACTGAATATAGCACAAATTATTCAGACCTAGATTTCAATGAGACCCTAGAGAGGGATGGTGATAATGCAAATAGAGAGGCATGTCATCTCAGGACACATATAAAAACCCCCAAACAAGACCAACACAACACACTGAAAAACACATTAATATTTTAATGTCTTACATTATATTCAAATAAAGTTATAGCAAAATGCAGAGACATATTCCTTAGTTTTTCACTCTATTAGAGCACAGGTATTTGGGGACCAGCAAAACATTATCCTTTAGAAACCTTTTTTCCTTCCCTAGACACATTTGTTCATAAGAATAGATACCCAGGTATTACATAGTTAAGTTTATCCCATTTCTTAAAAGTCATATTGTAAGTACTTTTCTCATATTCTTATAGAAACCTAATCTTTTTTTTTTACTTTTGCTACTTTTTATTTTTACTTTTTTTTTTTTTTACTTTGGCTAGTTATGGTGCCTTCCCCCCAGCCTGAAAAGACCATAGTTTTTCTCTTCCTTTATTCCCTGTGGTCCCTAAGCTGGAAGCTGCAAAGAATCATATAAAATTAGTAACAAGCTACACATAAATATTCACTGATGTGTTTCCTCCCTATGGACAACTTATCCCCACTACCCACCACCCACACCCAAAAGAATCTTAATGAAATTAACCACTTCTCCCCATAAAATTGTTAAATGGGTTTATAATCACAGTATTTCATCCTCATAATGAAAATAAAGAATAATCTATAATTGTATCTCCAAGTCATAATAAAAGCTGGATGAAAATTACCAATGTACTTCATCAAAAAAATTGACCCATATGGAGACAAATATGTGGATTCTATATAAGGAAACATATGCAAAATTTAGGAAAATACTCTCTTTTTTCATTTTCCCCAATATTTGGCATCAATAACTATAAGGAGTTTGTTATACTGCTATTGGGATTCATTCTTAGGATTATCAGAATTTCAAAGCAAATAATCAACTCTTTAAAATATTGCCTTATGAATAAAAGACATCTGGAGTTTTAAGAAAGAGACATTTTCTAAGGCTAGCATTTGTAGTGTGCCAGTTGTAAGACAATGTCAGATAATATAGAACCTGTATGACCTGTCCCCTCCAGGGGCCTGTCATCAGGATCCTGTGTTTACAGCCCTGAGCTGCTGCTGGTACATTTGTGTTTCATTCTGTTGGCCCTGTTAGATAAGAATCTGTCTTTATATTAAAAAGCTTTGTGGCAGAAATTTGCTTTTTATTGCTTGTTTTCACATTTGCCAGCATATTTCCAAGCTGTAAGTCCACAAAGTGTAGTTTTGATCTCTGTTGGAATCAAATGCAAAACAAAACAAACCAAAAAGAAAAAAAGAAATGAAAAGACAACTCTTGGAGAAAAAGCAGAATGTAAGTGAAGCCAGCAAATGAAGCAGCAATTTGTGCCTCTTGTTCAGTTTGGTAAAAAGGCATTTTGGTGTTTTCAGAAAGCCAAAAACAACTTGCTTCCCTACAGAGTTCACTTTTGTCTCTGAAACAAAGACACATGATACACTAATTTTCACCAAATTGTGGAGAAGTCAAGTCCGTAAAACAGGATTTAAACTCTGAGAACATTTAAACAGAAGGCCTCCATATTTTTGTAGAGTATGTAATACCAGTATTTAAGCCCATTACCATTCTTAAGTATACTTAAATATTTCTAGGTCAACTAAAGTACACATTAGACTCTCCAGTTATGTAGAATATGATTAACTAGAATGTAACAGACTACTGAATATTTCTAAAGTCTACTTCTCCTATTTCATGTATTTATGTTTTTAGAAGAAATTATTATGTCCATGTTTTTAGAAGAAATTAAACTACAAGAAATTTTAAATTAAAAAATGTCTAGAAAATAGTGTCCAAGTTTGAAAGTATGTATGAACTTTTCTAGGACCTTGAAACTCATTTCTCCTTAGGTCATAAACCATTTGTGTATAGTTCAAAACAGATCTCTATACTGTTAAGTATAGTTTTATTTCTCAGCTGAACATTCTGGAGACTTATGAGTATAATGTTATCAAGTGCAATGTTCCTGTCTTCATGAAGTAAGTCTCAGAAACTGAAGCTATTAAAAATGTTTGGAAGAAAACAAATCAACCCAATGGCTTGATTTTTTTTTCTTTTAGAATGCTTACTTCAAACATAACTAAAATCAGCCTTTGGCAATCTTAGCAAAAAAAAATAAATAAAAAAAGTTATTTATGTCTAGGTACTTCATATTAGGTTACATTATCTCACATTCTTATGCCATTGCATACTAAATTTTGTTATTAGGGCTTCACTGCACAGCCTCTTCTAAGGAGTTACCAGTAAATTGCTGTTATTTTTATTAAATGATTTGGAGAGGAATAATTCAGGGCTATAGAGACCTAAATCAGCCAAAATGCTGCCTGCAAGAGTAATATAGACATAAATCATTTTTATTGACTTCAAAAACATATTTTTTACCCCAATGGAAATGATAGGGCAGTGTTATAGAAGAGCAAAATTAATCATTAGTACCCTTAACACAAAATAAGGATTAAGCTACATGACCTTCTGTTTTGGAATGCATTTTTCCTCTAAAGCACCAGTCTGCTAATAAAATATTATAAAAAGTACCATGATTTACAAACCAGTTCTTATTCATGGCTCTACTGCTGTTGTTAATAATTTTACATTGAGGAAAGAGAAGTCAATAGACTGTATATGGATACTATCCTTTTACTTAGTGACATCTAAAATCTCATAAAAATTGGGCTTGGTAGATAAATAATGGAGTTAATTTTCAGCTAACACCAACAGCATACTCATTCTCATGTTACATGAGAGAAAGGAGAAAAGGAAAGGATGCTGTATAAAGCAAAATGAAGTGTGAATTAAACTAGGTAACTCTACATGTTTTCAACACTCTCCTTTAATCTCAGTCAAGTGTTCAAGTCCTTGGACCTTCAATATGTACACAATGCCTCTTCTATCACTCAAAAGTGTTTTGCTTTCAAAAATATTTTCATTCATGCCATCTGACTTGAAGTTCCTCAACAAGCTTCTCAATGTCTTCAATTGTCTTTTCATCTTTTCTCCTAAATGATCTAGATGAGAGAGAAAAAAAAAAGCAAGCAAAGAACAACAACAAAAAAGGTGAAAATACTATTCATATTCAGGCTTTCATTTCTTATTTTCATATTATTCTCTCCCATACACAATTCTTTGTTCCCTCTGAGGAGGAAAGATTTGTCCTCCCCATCTTTTTTTTTTTATATTCTTCTGTCCATGGAGTTTTCCCTTTCTTCCAGCCTTGAAATCTCCAAGGCTATTTCTCTGATAGCTACCTTCCCTCTCCAGGTAAAAGGGATTTTATTTTCCTAAATTCCTCACAGAACTTTTCCTGAGCATTCTCTATACCTTTATACTTTATACCTTTATAATATACCTTTATCCCCTACTGGAAAGCAGGATATATATATTAAAACTATATATTCTCTGAATGGTTTTTGCCCCCACATAGTAGAAAATCTAATGAATATCTATCAGATTTCTAATGTGGCATTAAATTAACCAAATGCCAGGCACTATATAAGCACTAAGAATGCAAAAAATAAAAATAAACAAAACCCTTACCCTCAATGAGTTTATATTCCATTACAGGAACAGGTCTATATATTGAGAGAGACAGAGAGAGAGAGAGACACAGAGACAGAGACAGAGAATTCATTATAGGCTAGAAAGTATTCTAGACCCTGGAAAGAAAATATAAAGTAGCATACAACATACTATCTGCCATCAAGAAATTGCTTGGAGATAGGAGATAAATTGTCCCATGACCTTAATGACTCAAATATTCTGTGAGGTATTTTCTTACTCTCTTAATCCATAGACCCTGACCAGGAAATCTGACAAAATCTCTCCATGCTATCCCCTGGTTCTGGTATATTTGCCAGACTTCCCACTTGCAAGATAGCAATTCAAAAAACTGAGGGAGGAAAGTTGAACTCACAACAAAACTCTTGGAAATCAACAGCCACCCTGCAGGGAAGAGTGATCTCCTCCCCACAGCCTACATGAAATCTGAAGCCCTGACAGTCACGAACAGACAGCTCCCCTCGGCTGCTGCTTCAAGCTGCTGTGTGACCGTCCCACGCAGCTCCCAGCCGGTCATGCTGGGTGGACATTGCTCACTGCAGGACTCTGCTGGCAGTTCTGCAAAGTTCCCAGCAGGTGGCATCCTTCATTGCTCTCTGTGTGGCTCCTAGGTTAGCTCAGCATCACTCCTGTGGGAAGCATCATCAGGTGTTTGTCTCTCCCTGGCTCCCCGTTGCTCCCAGCAGGTGGCTTCAAGCATCTCTCTCAGACATGGTTACTTTCTCCAGAGGCAAAATGGATAGGTTTCCTTTCTTTTCTCTACAGGAGAAAGCCTGCAGACTTTCTCCTATTTGCTCATGCTAGGTATCTCTAAGGATGCAGGATCAGACAAAGGCTCAGACATTCATTCCACTTGAACCAAACTTCTCCACAGCCTAAGACCTCTTATAAGCTCATCCAAAAAGCAAAACCATGCCACTCTCTCCCTCTAAGAAAATTTAGTGATTTTTTTTTTAGTTTACAGGTGATGAAAGATAAGGCACTAGATTTGCAGCCAGAGGATTTGAGTTCAAAACCCAGATACATCACTTCATATCTGTGTGAGTTGAAATTACTATCCCTCTTTAATGTACTCCCCTTTTCAAAAATAAAGGAATTGTGCTCCATAATCTCTAAAGTCTAGGATAATAACAATGCATACTTTTTGTAGCACTTTAAACTTTGCATGAGGAAATGTGTTCTTCAGAACAAGTCTACAGGGCACACAGTGCAATTATTATTATTATCACTTTACAGATGAAAATACTGAGATACTGAAAAGGTAAATGACTTTTCCATGAGCACTCAACAAGCCAATATCAGGGACATGATTAAAACCCTGGCTTCTAGACTCCAGGTCCCCATGCTCTTTCTTAAAAACCCATTTTAAACATCTATTTTTCATTACGAACTTAACTAAAATCAAGAAACATGACATTTAAATAAAAAAGAACAAAAAATGTACATGAAACTGAAAAGTGTATGTTAAATTTAGCATGGCAGTAACAGAATTATACTCCTCATCCATGTATATCCCCTTCTGTTCATTTTTCATGTGTCATTGACACTTACTTTTTTCTTTTTTTCCATTTCTATCATGGTCTACCATCCTCCATCCCCTTCCTCATAACAAATAAACACAGTTTAATGTAATAAATCAACATATCCAGTGTTTTGTTTTACATTTTCCTATGCAGCCTTTAGCCTAGGGTCCTCAGACAATAAATCTAGATGCCCTTTCTCCCTTAGATATCTGAAAATGGTATCTTCTCCCAAGGAGAGAAAACTTCACCTGTCTAAGAGTAGAAAATTTCTCTTCTTCCCCTCATGCTCTATCTTCCAACAGAAGATGGGTAACAATTACCTTTTCTTGTCCTAATATTCCTTTTTCTTCCAAACTCCCCAATCCCATCTGCCAAAAATCTAATAGCCCTTTTAGTAACTGTGAAAGGCCTGAAGGATGGAATTAAGGATCTTATATTTGTTCATTCTCTTGCCCCCAATTTTTCATACTTTCCAAAAGTGCTAAAGCAGGAAGTACTCATGAAATGGGTAAGAGTACTGGTGACCAGTGACTGCCACCCCATTCAAGAGCTAGGTCTTCTTGATTATTTTCATAGAGTTTTGAGTCTTATTTAAGAGTAGGATTTATTCAAACTCTGGCTTAAGTCCCAATATATTTGCCTTCTCTACATGCTCTCAATAAATAGTCTCTCTTTATGTATTAGTATCATTATCTTAGTGAGTAATTCATTTGGCTTATATAAGAGGATAATAAAAACAGAAATATCACTCACATTAACATATTGAATTTTTTTTTAGTTACTTGACCCACCCCCTCCCAACTGCAAAAACTCTTTCAGTTAATCAGGATTTCATCTCTCATCTTTCAGACTCCATGCAAGGATTAGTGATTGAATCTACTGTGCAGTTAATTGATGAATGATTGTCCACATCAAGATATGAGAGCATTGTTGAAGTTTTCATTGATTCTTTTGCTCACAGCTACATGGACAAACAGGACAGCAGGAAACTACTTTGATATTCCCAGAAAATTCTATTCACTCCCAGATCTGAAACTTCATTGCACTTCGGTCTGTTCCTGCTACTCCAACACTGAAATAGCACAGCTAAAGTGATTCTAGGGACAGATTTTTATGTGGTATTCACTGCTGGATCGTCAAAATCTAATGTTGACAGTAGCAAGGGGATAAGTGCAAACTCACTTGCCATTTTGTCATTCCAGGTCCTATGTTACACCTTCAAAGTCCTTGCCAGTATTCTGTTTGATGTCATCTTCCTTCATCTTTCATCTATAGTCCACTGTCTATATTAGTCCACAAGGCCAAAAAGATGATTCAAGCTGTGTCAAAATGCCAGCTTCCTGGGAAAAGACGCAAATACTTTCCACCCCACCCGATATACTCTAAAAAAGCACCAAACTCTTTCTCCTACAAAAAAAGACTTTAATCTATTGTATTTGAGAGAAGATTTATCTTCCTCAGTGGGCCATGTAGTCAGTTAGCAGCAGCAGCAGCATTTTGGAGGTGACTTAGAATCAGATATAACACTATCTGAGGTCACAGACTGACTGATTGTTGTTCATTTCTGTCTTTGCATCCTTAATATGCCTATAATAAATGCCAAGGAAATGTTTGTTGAATTGAATTGCTTTTTCTACTAAAAAATAAAACTCCCCAAAGGTATTGGCAGCTAACATTATAATAATATTGCCATTATCACATAGAATAAAAATGTTATTAATTATATCTATCAAAATAAAATTATTACTTGGGGAAAAGTTATGGTGTAACCCAATTACCCTATAAATTTATTACTATACCTTGACATCTTTTATAAAATGTACATTTATAGTATCAACTGATGTCAATAACTCTATACAAAATGAGCATATAATAAATGTTGTTGAAATCCAGTTAACCCTCCTCAGTTGATTCTTGATTAGAGGTCAAGCTACATTTTTGTTGTGTACTTCCCTCAAAGGGGCAAACACAGAATGATGCTAATATCTCATATTTTATCTCAACAATTTTGTAAAAAGTAGACAATGTTGACATTGTTTTATTGTACCATTTTATAAAAGAAGAAATGGAGATTCAGAGAAGTGATTTACTTATGATCACATAGTTATCTCATTGGAGGCTAGAATTCAAATCCAGGTCCTATCTTCTTCAAGTCGACAAAACTTCCCATCTGATTCTCAATACATTTAATAAAAGCTTGCTTTATGGGCAGTCCCCTAGAGTACCCTCTTCTAATTCAATGTGAAATTTTCAATAATGGTTTTTTGATTCATTTACTCCTTTCAAAATGGCTCCACAACATATAGGGTAGATCTACAGAATAGAGCTGATCAGAAATATAAAACCCAATCCAAAAGAATTAAATAGCACCTTTGTTTCTCTCTCTCTCTCTCTCTCTCTCTCTCTCTCTCTCTCTCTCTCTCTCTCTCTCTCTCTCTCTCTCTCTCTCTCTCTCTCTCTCTCTCTCCCCCCCCTCTCTCTCTCTCTCTCTCTCTCTCTCTTTCTCTGTGTGTGTGTGTGTGTGTGTGTGTTCTCTCTCTTTCTCTTTCTCTCTCAGTGTGTGTGTGTCTTATGTTTAAAACGAAAAAATGCCAGTTTCAATTCTAGAAATCTATGCAAAAGATTACTGAGATGTAGTCTATTCAGTTACCACGGCAACCGCTAGATGTCATCTTTAGAATATCCTCACGCTTCAGATCCTAGTCTAGTATGAGCTGTAAAGGCTATACATACATCCATTGACTAAATAATTGGCTCACATGCAGTTTTAAAGGGTAATCATAACTATTCATGCAGAAACAAAACAAGATATGCAATGGTAGCAGAAATTATAAAGTACACAGTGAAAAGTGATGAGACAGCCTCAATATTTAGTTTTTGTTCTTTTTTTTTGTTCTCATTTATCAGATGCTATAGCATTTCTCTTTAAAACGAGTGAATCACAGTTCTACTTGCTTTCCTTTTTGTGACTATTTTAACGGTCTGTTTAATTTGATTGTTCACTGAGATAATCAAGACATCTAATCAAGAATAAAAGATACTTGGCTCTCTTAGAAAAGCAAGTGACTGACAAGGTTTCCGTGAAGAGTCCAGTGTCAACTCAAAAATTGCTTTTTTAGCTGATAACACAAAATAGATATTATTTAAGATCTGGGAATAGTATAGAAACTGCTAACATCATTTGCCACTTATCTTTTTTTGAAAGAAATGTATAAATTATGTCCATTGGGGGCTTACAATGAAAGCTGGAAAGGTTATTCTTGAGTACTTTACATGTTGCATTATTGGGAATGTGTGAAGGCCAGCAAAAGAAGAGAAGACTATAATAGCTGATTTTTATCACATACTAGGAATGGAAGGTTGAGGAACAAAGAGCATACCAAATAACCAGTCATGCTAGAAGAGAAAAAATGTGGGTGTAGCATATTGGAGATCCCTACTATAATATTTTTTTTCCCTTGGGCACTGCATATGACACTTGGAAATACCCACTGTATTTCCTTCCAAGGTTTCAGGTTGCCATAATTTTCTTTTATATTGGTTTTCAAAATAGTATAGCACTTATTGAATGAGTGAAACTAATGGTACCCCTGCTATTTTGCGACTCTCTTGTGAAAAGTAGTCTAATTAGAATAAAGTACTCGGAAAAGAGAATTTTATTTCCAAGATATGATAGAAAACCTCCTAAGACTTGTTAGGATGAATATTCTCTACTTTGGGCAATTAATTTGGACACAAATTGCAAATAACTTAATAAGCATTGATAAAGGTTTTTAAGTATTGCTGGGCACAGTAGTACATAACCGTAATCTTTGCTTCTGGAAATCTAAAGCTAATGGATTGCCTAAGTTTTAGAGTTCTCAGTTAAAGTGTGACTAAAGTCTATCAGATGCACTAAATCCAGAACCAGTATAATGAAGCCCAGTTATTAGAATGCCACCACAGTGCAAATAGGGATAAATCAGCTCAGATTGGAAAGAGAGAAGGTCAAAATCTCCATGCTAATCAACAAAGGGATCATTTTGATAAGTTGCTATTGTACTTATAGTTTAGGAGGGAGGAAATAAGGAGATAAAGTCTCAAAAATTTTTATTGAAGTCTTGAACAATAAAGAAAAGGCCTTAGGGAAGCAAGTAATGTTTTCATCAGGAACACTAATCAAAGGCAAAGGCTTCAAACTATAAAGAAAATTTGGGGAAGTTAAGAGGTATTTAAGAAGATGGCATCCGAGAATAGGATTTGCTTTTCTGGAGTAGTACTTAGAATACAAGAATGATGGGCTCGTGGCCAGGGATGAAGTGCATCAAACAACTAGTGGAAATGCATTTTCCTGGAGTCTTGTGAATCTAATCAAAAAGGCTTTAAACTGAATAGAAAAGAGAGAGAATACTGCCTACTTATATCTACCAAGTCAGATATCATGCAGAGTAACTACACTTTAAAAAGAATAGCAGGAAAGATGCCAAAAAAATCATTACAAGCAAAATCTAAGAAAGGAGACAAAAATAAAACTTATGGGCTAAGAAATCTGCACTTAAATGGATTTTGAGTAACAAGCAAGTTGAATAAGATTCTACTTCAACAAGACAAATTTTAACTTATGACTGAGATTTAATGGAACTAGATGGCACCAAATGATTTAATTTACTCAAAAAGGGAGAAAATGTCATTATGTATGTCTATATACATATATATATGTATTGTATATACATACATAGATATGATACTTTATTATATATATATATATGTGTGTGTATATGAATGTATGTTTATATCTATCTATCTATCTATCTATCTATGTATATATATAGATATGGTACTTGTAAAGAATAGCAGGAAAGATGCAAAAAAAATCATTACAAGCAAAATCTAAGAAAGGAGACAACAATAAAACTTTTGTTATTCAATCATTTCAATTGTGTCCAACTCTTCATGATCCTACTTGGGATTTCTTGGTAAAAATACCAAAGTGATTTGTCATTTTCTTCTCCAGCTTATTTTACAGTTTAAGAAACTGAGGCAAACAGAGTTAAGTTACTTGCTAAGGGTCACACGGCCAGTAAATGTCTGAGGCCATATATGAACTCAGACCTTCCTGACTCCAAGCCTCAATATTCTATTCACTGTGCCAACTAGCTGTCCACAACCAATTCTAATTGTAATTATTAATTTAATTAATGAGTAATGATATATATTTATATTCAAATCAATTAAAATAAAACTTTTTCTTTATTCTTTGCTCCTAAGTCATCATTAGGATCTTTTGGCCATTTTTTTCTTATTCAGTTTTCCCTGTTTTATCTCGGTTCACATTTCATTTTACTAGTTCTCCTTTTTTCCACTTTGCATTGCTAAGATATCTTTAATAGTTAGCTATATTTCATACCCATCAAAATGGCAAAAATGTATACATATACACATACATAAAAGCAATAAAATTAAATGATATTAGAGTTATGAGGGGGAAGATATGCTCATTCATTGCTTATGGAATTGAAAACTTATAAAATCTTTCTCAAGAGCAATCTAACACTACACAACAGGAGTTAAAAAAAATAATCATTCCCTTTGACCAAATAATTCTATTCATGTGATGGAATGGAGGAAACAAGTACCTACTGTGTCCCAGAACTATGCTAAGCATTTTTCATAAATGCTATTTCATTTCATCCTCTCAAAAGCCCTGTGAAGTTGATGCATTTATTATCACCATTTTACAGCTGAGGAAACTGAGGCAAATTGAAGTTAAGTGATTTACCCAGAATTTTAAAGCTAATAAGTATATAAGGATATATTTGAACTCAGGTTTTCCTGTCTCCAGATACAGTACTCTAACCATTGTGTCACCAGCTGCCTCTAACATGGAGTTATACCTTGATGGTGTTAACAACAATAGCAAAAGAGTAGCATTGTATTCTAAGAATATATATTCATGTGAGGAAATACAGAAAGAAGGATTGAGGAAAGCATGGTAGAGAATATTTCAGTGAACATAAATGAAGTCAGAAATGAAGGTAATATTGTGAAAGTATGCTATATACTACTTGGATGAGGAAAGGGGAAAGAGGCATGAAGTTAGGGAATAAATCACGAGCCTTTTCCCCAGTAGCTTAGAGACTTAAGAGCTGTGGTCTTCTAACAATCCATTTATCCTGAATTGGGTTCATGCCCCAGGGGCTGCAGCATCAAGAGTTGTCAAAAATTCATGGGGAGTCAGTAGGAAGAATTTCAACACACTTAGCCCTGAAGAATCATCCTGAATAAAGCTGCAACTAGATTTCTTGTACTCAGAAGTATGCAGGGCAATAAGGAAAATATATGTAATCTTGGTTCAAGCCATGTTTAAATGAACAAAAAGAAGCATCACAAAGTATGACAGGATAAGACATGACAACAGAAATTAGTGAAAGTGGTAAATAAGTAGAGTCATAAGCCAAAATTAAAGGATCTAAAATAATTAAGGAATCATAGGAATACTGGTTTCAACAAAATAATTATTCTGCTTAGAACCATACAATACTAAAGCTAAATACAAACTTTCACATACCTCATTCATCCTACTCCTCCAAGACTCTTTGTATCAGATTCTGGATTTATCTTCTTTTGTCTTTTAGCAAGCTCATCCCATTTTTAACCCATATCATAATTTACATTTCATGAAAGTACAGACCATTTTCATATATTATCTAGCTAAGTCTTTACTATTGTGGGTTTGTACATTTGATTTTTAAAATTTAAATGAATGATTGATAAATTAGTTTATTAGTATTAAATTTCACCTTATTCAATCATTTCACCCTTTCAGAAATCATTTTTAACTCTTGTGATTCTGAATCCCAAAAATTAGGTCTCCATACTAACTTTAAGACATCTACAAGAGGAGACAGAAATAAAATAACAAATCTACATTTGAAAAAGGATAGCAAATTTTTCATCCAAATCACTAATACAAATGTTAAATGTAACAGTGAATGGGAAGAGAAACCTTCCTTTCAAATGAACTTTAATAATTATTAGCATTTGCATATAGTTGTTCAGATGGTTCTGAATCCACATACTTATACCACCATCTAATTTACATTTCTCTACTTTTTACCTATAGAGATATTATTCGATTGTCAAATGCCTTTATGAAAATTAGCTTCTCTATATCAGCATCATTCTCCTGATTTCCACAATGATAATCCCATCAAAAAAGGATGGAATTAGTCTGGCATAGTTTGTCTGTGTTAAAGACATTCTGGTCCTTTTAAATGAACCATCTATGGAATGTCTTGGTTCCTCCATAAACAGAAGAACCACTGTGGAGGTATGAGTTCAAAAACAAGCTTTTCAACATCAGTACTGCAAATTCAGTTTGCTGAAACTAATTTTTTCCCATTTTTGAGGATTTTACTTTCCCTAATCCCTTAGAACCTTTCCTTCAACTCCACAAGGATCATCATCAGAGGCTCAACAATCATATATTCATATTCTTTTAGCATACTGTAGGATAAGGGGTCCTGACCAGGAAACTTGAAGTCATTTATACTTGCTTGTCATTGTCTTTCTATCTACTCACTTATCTCTGACTCCCTCTTAAGCATATTCATTTTTTCCCTTTCTAGGATAAAGAATATTCTCCTTGAAAAAGGAGACAGAAGTAAAATAACAGTTTAGTTCACTTTCTCTATGTCATTCTTTAACATTAAGCTATCCACCAGAAGCAATGAACCTCCTTCTATGCTAATCTTCTTGTGCCCAAATATAGCATAAAGAGATTTTAAATTTGTCCTTGAAATTTTTCACATATTTTACTTCACTCTGAGCTTTAATTTTCCTAGCAATATGCTTTCAAGTCCATGCCATTCTTTGGATTTTGATATTGTTACATGTTCTTCTTTCCATATTTTTGAATCAGAAATCATTGAATAGTTCCTTATAATTCCATATAGAGCTACTTTAATAATTTACCAGTTCCTTCACCATTAGAACTATTAATAATTATATCATCATAATGTTATTTTATAAAAGCCTTTTGTCATTCTTAACTTTTTCCCTTTAGACTCTCTGAAGATATGATTATAATTAACTTTCCCCTAAACTTTAGAAATCTATTCTTCTATTACATAGGTATATATCTAGCTATGCTCAGTATATTTTCTATGTTGGTTATTATAAACAGATAATAGGATGTTATAGTTACTTTCCATCAAAGTTCCCATTGCTTCCAGTCCACCAACCTGTGCTTCCTTATTGATCAAAATTAAATACAGAATAACAGTTTACTCTCTCTCATTACTTCATTTGCAGTTTGGAAAATGAAATTACAATCACAGTAAATCAATAATTTAATAGACATTTTGATTTTAGTGAACTGAGACTTTAAAAAAATTTCCATAATGTCTTTAGCTTGTCTCTATGGTATTTTTGTGACTTTTATCAGAAGTTCATTACCCCATTTCTTCCATCAGCATGAGTGGTCCATCTATTCCAAAATAAACAGGCCCTGTTCTGTTTCTCCTGTCTTTACCCTTACTTATAAATATCTATCACCACTATCAACATTTCTCCAAATTCAGGGCTTTATATAAAATATATTTTTTTCTTGACACAACTACTGATTTGCTTCCTTTCCTTGCTATTTTTAAATACAGTCAATAAATATTTGTTAAGCACCTACTATGTATCAGATATTGTACTAAACATGGGGATACAAAGAAGAGGCACAAAATAATTTCTTCCCCAAAAAAGTTACTGTCTAATGGAAGAAAAAAACTCAAAAAGGACAGGGGATTACTTAGCACAATGGCATGATAAATAGTGGTAGTAAGAGCAGGAAATGATGAGATGAATGCCCTGGGGTCTCCTCCTTAAATAGTAGATGTAGGAGAAATTCTGATGTCAGAAGGAAGGACAAAGGGTAATGAGATGTGGGTTTCAGAATTTATTTAATCTTACAAGATGATGATCATTTTCATTTAGAAATATAAGATGAACATCTTGGGTACCCTCCTTTAACAGAGGAGCCCATCTCTGGGGGCACAGGCATAAGAAATACTGAGGAGGTGTGGAATCCCATTTATATATTTCAGGGATGAGTACCAATCCAATATATCTTATTTCTTGGTGATTTTTATAAAATCATCTGGACCTTCTTACTTTAACATTGAAATTTCAATACACACACACACACACACACACACACACACACACACACACACACATCTGAGACATTGTTCCTTACTGTTTTCCAAATTATTTCTCTTGGCATGTTGCTAGGAACCTCCTCAATTGCTATTCTTCCTATATCATACTTTATGCCTCTATAAAAATCCATTTTAAAGTTTTATCCCTTTTCCCATTTCATTTTCAGTTTAAATTCTCCTTGTTCAGATCACTGAGCCTCCAGCCCAGCATAGTGAGATGTATGTTGTCTTACCAAGAGCCCATCATTCTCACATCTTAAGCTCCAACACATAATACAAAATTAAGTTATTTGATACCATACTAGTCACTGCCAGTGTTTTTCTTTTTCTTCTGAATTCCTAACCTTTGGTTGGTAATAAAAGTACCACTTTGTCTTTAAAGCCCTTTAACTTCTAGTCCAGAAGGTCATAACTTGATAGAAAATACAGATTCTTTCTAGATTCATTTTATTTGATTCATATGAGGATGAGAGGGCATTATCACTTTTCTCCACATGCATCATGAGAAATTAGTGATAGTCAGTGAATTCAATGACATTTATCAATTTCATAACTTCTTTCATTTTGTAGCACATCTCCCAAATGCCGAAGTTAGATCTTCTGAAACTACTTCTTAACAAATCAGCAGGGATTCAGCAACTAACACTTTCATTTTACGTAAGAATCTCAGAATTTCTGAGTAGACCTTAGTATCTATTCAGTCCAACTTATTCTAGAAAGAGAAAACTCACTATAAGACACTCAAAAAATAGCCTTCCAGCCTTTGCTTATAAAGATCTACAATGAGAACATACCTACTACTGCCCTTTTTTTTAGGATAATTCTAATAATGTGAACATTTTCTTTTTTTTGACATCAACTCTAAATTTGACACTTTGTAATTTGTACTTATTACCTCAAAGGTCTCTTCACTCAGACCAAATAGGACTGGTCTAATACCTTTTCCACATGACAGGCTTTTAAGTATTTGAAGACTATTAATATGTTCCCTTTAAGTCTTCTCTTCTCCAACTAAACCTCCCCAGTTCCTTCACATGTTCTGTCACTGACCCCATTCTGATTGTCTTCCTCTAACAGTTCTCAACTTTATAAATGTCTTTATTAAATTGTGCTGCTCAGAACTGAACCTAGAATTGAAGACAAGGTATGAACAAGACTGAATGTAATGGTACTCTAACCTCTTTATTTTGCTGGAGTTCTCTCAATGGAGTCATAAGATTGCACTCTTTTCTCAGCTGCCATATCATTATCAACTTGTATCAAGTTTACAATTCACTAAATCTCCTGAATATGTTTTTAACCATATTTCCATATTTGTCATGTTGTAAAAGAAAAAATTGGAACAAAAGAGAAAAAACCAAGAGAAAGAAAAAGTAACACCCCCCCCAAAAAAGTGAAAATAGCATGTTTTTTATCTTTATGCATGCTTTTATCTTTATTTCAGTCTCCATAACTCTCTCTTTCTCTGGATGAGATGGCATTTTGGGGAATCATCTTGGATCACCATACTGCTGAGAAGAGATAATCTATCATGGTTGATCATTATTTAATCTTACTGTTACTGTGTTCAGTGTTCTGCTTCTACTCACTTCATTCAGCATCAGTTCATATAAGTCTTTCCAGACTTTTTTGAAATCAGCCTGATCATCATTTCTTTTAGAATAATAATATTCCATTATATTCATATATTATAACTTATTCAACCATTCCCCAACTAATGGGCATCCACTCAATTTCCAATTCTTTACCATTATAAAAAGAGCTGCTACAAACATTTTTATACATGTTGGTACTTCTCCCTCTTTTATGGTATCTTTGGCATACAGACCCAGTAATGACATTGCTGGATCAAAGGGTAATAGTTTTATCTAAACATGTTTTAGATAAACTATTGTCTAATCATATCTCCAATATGTTATACCTAAGAAATCATTTCTCACAATAAGTTTAAAATAACATTTATTCCTATTAAATTTCACATGATTAAATTTGGTCAATTATGTAGCTTTTTTTATACCAACTTTCCAATCAAATAAATGTGTGTGTGTGTAATCTGTACCTCTTAGCTCTGTATCATTTAGAAATTTTGTAAGTATATCATCTATAGCTTTATACAAGTCATTTATAAAAATTTCCATCTCTATAAGTTTACGCACAAATCTCTAGCAATTCCTCTAGACACTTTTATCCAAATTAATATTGAACCATTTAATGTCTTCCCTGAATTTGGTCATTTGACCATTTAATCAGAGCCAAACCTATTTAACTGTATGAGATGGCATCTTTCTATTTCCAAGTCCATTGTCAAGTCAACAAACAAATATTAAGTATCTACTATGTGTTAGAAACTATGTTAAGCATTGGAAATTCAAAGGGAAAAGAAATCAGTCTCATCTATCAAGAAGTTTAGTCGTATAATACAAGTATAAGATTATTGATTAAATTCTCTGTTTAAATAAAAGTAAACTATATCTGTGGTATTCCCCTATCTACTAGTTTAGTATCTCAGTCAAAATAAAATTAATTTAGTCTAGTATAATATTTTATGGTCATGCTGACTTGTTTATGATCATTTTATATCCTAGATGTTCATTAATCATCTTTGTATTAATACATTCTAGGATTTTATTATGAATAAAACTCATAATGATAGTCTGCAAACTCTTTTCTTTCCCTTTTTTTTAAAAAATTAGGACATTTGCCCTTCTATAGTTCCTCTCCCAGTCTCTACAAACCTACTAAATCAAATGTGCTTTAATAATCACATTTACTGTAGCAGAGGAAGTAGTCCAACTAGGCCAGGTTCCTTGAATTCATTTAAAGATTCACTTACTTTCTCTTTCTTTGTCTTGAGTATTAACTGCCTATTACCCTTTTTTGTTTAATCTTTCCTAGATCAAAAGTCCTTCTTTTAGTTGCAAAAGTATATAAGGATAGGAACTAGATGGAAATCACTGGTATAGAAATAAAATTCCCAAGAAAGCAACCTTTTTCCGAACAGAATTACTTTTTGAGTTCCAGAGAGTTGCCTAGAGCACTGAAAGGTTAAGTGCATAACCTAAATTTCCAGAAAAGATTGAAATATTTTGCATAAGACTCTTTTAATTGATGGAGAGACTGATGATTCTAAAATTAGTTCCTGCCAGAACAATGGTGCTGAGATCTTTGAAGAAGAAAGATATTTTTCATTATTAGAAAGAGGACCTGCGTAGTTCCAGTCTTTCCTAGGAACTGACTCAAGATATATCAAAACAAATACAGAACAACTTTGAAGGTAGATATGATGGCAAAGTTGGTACCTTAACATGCTTCTGATTTTTAGACGCTTTCCTTAAAGACTTCGGAGAAATTATCATTGAATAAAATTGGACTACTCTCTTGGTTGAGATGAAATATTTTTCCCTGTGGAAAACTCATTCGACCTATATATTTACTGTTATATTCTTTTCTGTATAACTTCTCTGGTTCACTCTTTGTGATGGTTTTTTGTGTAACCTGCAAAAAGTACAAGTACATGTAGAAGTAGCCTATAAGCATTCAAACCCATAGGCATAAATTTTAGTAATACTTCCATTTTAAGAGATAAGATCCAAGAAAAGTCAGTTTTTAACCCTAAAATTCATGTCTTTTGACCAGCAATGTTTAGGGGGATAAATCAATATAATTCGAATTCAATGTCCCTCTCTCAAATGAAAATAGTAAACAGCCTCCTAATCCCTTCTCCTTACTCCCTTCAAAGCAGGAATCATAATCTCCCTTAGAAAAGGATGACAAGATTCCAGAAACATCTATCCATCCCTCCTTACAAGTTGCACTAAACAAGCATTTTGGACATATTCATAACCTGTAGAGACAAAACAAATATCTTAGAAGTGGTTTGTCCATCATCACACAATCAACATGTATAAAACCCACTTCTTCCTGACTTGTTCTCAGTTCTCTACTTACTATGCCACATTTTAACAGAAGCATACCAAAAATTGAATAACTTTCTCTTCACTGTTTTCAGTTATCATTGTGCTATCAAGCTTCATACCCATTCTTTCTTTAAGCATTCTTTTTTTCAATTTGTTGTTGTTCAACCATATTTTTATGACCACACTTGGGGTTTTCTGGGACAAAGATATTGAAAAAGTTTGCCATTTTCCTCTCTGATCCATTTTACAGATGAGGAAACTGAGACAAACAGGGTTATAATGCCTTAGGGCATTATAGTTGAGACTATAATCTAGTTGAGACTAGATTTGAATTAAGAAATATGTCTTCCTGACTCCAAGATTAACATTTTATCTTTTGTACCTTCTAGCTGCCCCATTTTCCCCCCAAGAATTAAAAAATAAAATAAAACAAAAAGTAAAGGCAAAAAAATTTTAATGTTGCCTTGCATTTTCCTAACCAGCCTTATCTCATTCTGAGCTATATCACTAGTCACAATATTTTGCCATGTAAACTTCTCTCCCTACTTCTCATAGTCATTTCTATTGCTAGAAATCAGGTTCTTCCTATTGACAAGAGTCACATCCAGAACTGAATTTTTCTTTCTTTGTTGTTTTATTCTTTTAAATAATTAATGTAATTAATCACTAACAGAAATGAGGAAATAGAGACAGGTAAATTATTTATCTAAAACCATGTAGTAAGGATTAGAATCTCAATCAGGAATCCAGTGCTTTTTCTACTATTCCATTTTTCTACTATAAAATTTTATAAAATTTTCATGTTTCCTTAAAATTTCCTTTTTATATACCTTTTATATACCTTAATACCTTCTTGATAATTTCCTTTAGACTGCAAACACTTTGAGAACAGGAATTTAGTGATTGTTCATCATTGTACCCTAAAGCCTTTGAAGACCAAAAGAGCCTTGCTCATGTTAGAGGTTGAATCAATCTCTGCTGAATTGAATTAATATTAGAATAAATAATTATAGATTCTAAAATTTTACTCTATTAGTTGATAGGAAAGATATATTTTTATTCCCTTCCTTTTTTTCTATTCAACTATTAACATTTTCCCCAGATGTAAACATAAAAATCTCTCAACTGGTTAAAAACTTTTGGTTGGAGGCTACTCATCTCTGTATTTTCAATTTTTCTTTTTCTATTTTTTTAAATCAAGATAGATGTGAGATCAGTTTCTGAATTTCCTTTACCAGTTTCTCATGCAATAAACTTACTGAGCCCTGACCCTTTAAACTCTTCCAGGAGAGAATTTTAACACTTCTATTATTGCTTTTAGATAGCAGTCATCTCCAAAAATTTTGTTTATTTCTTGTTTGATTAGCTTATCGATATGCGGCACAGAGCAGTTCCCATGTAAGCACTTTAGAGACTAGAATGTTTTTCCCAAAAGGAATAATTTAAAGCAGGTTGAACTCTCAAAAAAAAAAAAAAAAAAAAAAAAAAAAAAAGCTTTGAGAATTTTCTTTTTAATAAGCCAAAGGCCAGAACAACCATAGCACAGTCATTTTTGCATCTCATAAAATGCAAATGCTACTTTCAGGAAATAAGGGAAAACTGGGACAGGAAAAGAATAAAAAATGGAGGCCATCTAGGGCTTGAATAGGTTGCTAGGGCTACTCAATCTTTCAAATCTCTGAAATTTCACTTGGGTCTGTTCCACCTTTGATTATTCAAGATATATGGGTCCTGAAAAATGTCTGCTACAGCATAATGCTATTATGCTTGGAAAAGTAGAGTATTAAAGTCAAAATTCAACTCTGCAATGCAAATAGGGCATTAATAACATGCCGAAACAAAAATGGGGTACGCGGATAGAGACGCAAAGAAAGCACTAATGGACAAATCCAAACACTCGTCAAACTCTTCTCGAGAGCTCCTGACAGCAGGAAGCCAATTACTTGGGGGGAAAAAATGAGGTTTGTTTCATGAGCACAATATTACAAATGCAGCTCCTTGATCCTGACATCAAGGCAGAACTTTGCATTTCCAATAGAAGCTGGCAGTGTTTCCCGATTGATGGCTTGGTAGAATTTACCTCCGGGGTTAAAGCCAAGGAAGGACTTAAGAGATGAAAAAAAAAAAAAATCAGCTTATTGACTCCCTAAGCTCAACTCATATGATTACCTTATGGTGTGTGATACTTGGTATATTTTAATTCAGAGAGAGAAGGTAATTTGTAATTGAAGAAGAATATGGTATCCAGAGAGAGAACAGTGGCTAGTTACAGCAGGAGTCTCAGGCAACCTCAAAAATATTTCTTGATAGCCAACATGACCACTTGTCTTTAATCTTTTATGGTGGCATTTGAGTGCTTATTTCCATCAGGTGAATAAGAGAAACATCACATATACACACCCACACACCATTTCTGAATTAATTGTTTTAATTATCATTATTTAATAAAGTACTTCCCCGGGAAGAAAAAATATATATATTTTGAAAGTTCACATTTAAAAAAAAAATGTTTTCATTAAAAAATCATCATTGCCCTTAGTCTAAATACAAACAGATCTAATTCACTTGATTTTGTTTGTATATCCTTTTCCTTCATTTTCTGGTAAACAGATAGTGGGATTGTTAATTACAATACACAGTATGCTCAGTTAAATACTGGTGTGAAGGGCTTCTCTGTGCTCTTAAACATCTGCCAAGTTTCCTGTGAGAAAAAGATACATTTTGATATGAATGAATGACTGGAAGTTCTCAGGAACATTTGGGTAGCCTCTGGCATGGTAGAGAAGAAATACGTGTTGTGTCAAACTGAAGGAAAAACTCAATTTTTTTCATGCTATTCTCTATTATTATATCTGACCATCTTAGAAATTAAATATAAGCTGGTCATTTTACCCAGAAGATTAATTCAGGAATCTAGAAAGCAGATTCTCATCAAGCAATGCCTTAGAATGATTCTCAGACAGAAATCTGCCACCCAATAAACAGATGAAAGAAAGGAGAATGTATTTAATTTTTCCAAGCACCATATGTATTTTGCTCCATATTACCTGCTCAATTTCTCATTTTTCAAATATTTTCTCCCAAATAGCTTTTAACTTTCTCTCTGGTAGCAATCAGGATTTAATTATGGACATTTTTCTATAATCACAGAAGCATAGTTAAGTGGATAACAACATCTCAGTCAATAAGACCTGAATTCAAGTACTATCTCTTATCTCTATGGGCTATGTGATCATCACTTAACGTCCCATTAGCTTAGGCAACTCTCTAAAACAAAGACTTGCTTGCCATTCCTCAGACATACCATTACATCTCCCATCTCTGAACCTTTACCCTGACTGTCCAGTTTGAGACCCACTTGTCTGGGATGTAGTCCTTCTCTACCATCAGCCTTAAGGACAGAGCTCAAACTCTTTCTACATGAAGTCATTTCTGTTTCACTTAATTACTAGTGCCTTCCCTTACCAAACTACCTTTTATTTATTCTATGTGTATTTTATATATACATTTAGTCTACATACATGTGTAGTTTTCAACTTTGGTCAATCTCCTTAAGGCCTGAGACTATTTCATTCTTGTCTTTATATACCAGAGTCTACCTTGGGGCTTAGAAATAGAAGTTGATTAATAAATGCTAATTGATCAATTGATTAATTTGCTAAAAATCACATCTCTACAATGAGAGATAAGATTTCCTGACCAAATTCCATATGCCAATAAAATCAGTTAGTAGTTTCCCCATCCTTCCAAACACAAAACCTTTTCTCTCTATCATACCAGAAATCTAAATATTTGTAAACATACAGCTTTCTAATCTGCTCCTACTCCAGTTTTCATCAAGATATACAGGGTCTTATAGAAAGAGCCATCAGAACAATCTACTGAGGGAAATCTTAGAAAAATGGGGATAGAAAAATCTCATCTACAGCATGTAGAGAGAGAGATCAGCACCAAATAGATTATTCTCAAAGAAGCTAGGCTAAAATGTAAGTACCCAGGGGAAAATTCATACCCAAACTATGCCCTCATCCCATCATCTGACTACAGTATCCAAAGTTCATTTCATGTTAATGTATAAACACTATTTTTACTTTATGGATTGAGCCGTTGATCACTTGGTCTCATTGCTGCCTTGGTAAAATATGCAATCAATAAAAACAAGCCCAGCATCTGCTAAAGTGACTGTCTGTGAATCCTAAGATAGCAGGTGCTGTATGGATTGAGTTAGTCATCTCCTTAGAGAAGGCTTCAGACAGATGGCCATGAAAAGGAACAGTTATAAGTGACTTAGATACCACTAGATAGATTTCAAACTATTATGTCAATTGAATAAATGATATTATTAATGTATACAAGCAAAGAGATATGGGGGTTACAAATAGAAGAGGAGTCATGGAAGTTATTTGTTTGAATGGAAAAGGTCCAAGGGGAATGGTTTACTTCCCTTCCAATTAATCCCTATAAAATTTACTTTATGTTTAAACAAAGCTAGCAAACCACTGAGATGCTTTTCAGCTGTGCTTTCCCCAGAATTTATGAACCCTCAGGAATTGTGTACTCATATCTAGGGCAGAATACAGCATGAATTATTCTGAATTATTTATGGCAAGATACTAAAACATCCTTTTTTAATCTCAAATTTGAGTTTAATAGAATTGGTTCCCCGCCCCACTCCCCCACTGGTGAGATGTTAAGAGCATGCAGCTATATTGGCTGAAAGTCATGCTGGAGTACATAAGCCAGCATGGGTGGACTTTGCCCTGATCTTCCTTTGCCTCCAGTTGCTGTTTAATTTGATGTGTTTGCAAATAAGAATGAGAATCTAAGAACTGGTTCCTAAGGTTTTTTTTGTCACCTAGAGCTCCCAGAGAGGGCAAAAGATGGAATGGTTTAAAGGTTTAGATAGGTATCTGGAAAGAGGGTTATAATTGCAAAATTGGTTGTTACAACCTATGATGTAATGTCAAATCCATATTAAGGACAATTATGGAGCTATAAAAGTAACCCCATAAAAATAGGTCCCTTTAAAGCAGTGGTACAATTCTATGGCTAGATTTCAGGGGATCTGAAAGTTTGGATAGTTAAAAAAATGTCAACTGACTCTTCAATGGCCTCCAACTGATATAATTTCTTTCAATTATAATTGCAGATAACAACGCATCATTCTGAGAAGGCAGCCATAGACTTTATCAGACAGGAGTCTGATGAAAAAAAAAAAAAAACAAAACAAACTTATGAAGCCCTACTTTAGAGAAAATTCTTCTCTTTCTCAGAACCTTCATGGACCTTGAGACCATCAAGAAGGAGTCAAAATAACTTTTTCAAGAACTAAACTTTGGAAAAACAAGTGACTGCTAAAGATTCCTTAAAACTTTCCACCAGTGGTTCAAGTTGACTGACTTCCACTACAGAGTATAGCATATAAATGTCCCAGACTTGTTTATACATATTGTTTTCTTTTTTTTTGAACATTTTTTATTAATTTTTATAATTATAACATTTTCTTTGACAGTACATATGTATAGGTAGTTTTGTTTTGTTTTGTTTTTGTTTTTGTTTTTGTTTTTTACAACATTATCCCTTGTTCTCCCTTCTATTCCGAGTTTTTCCCCTCCTTCCCTCCACCCCCTCCCCTAGATGGCAGACATTCCCATAAATGTTAAATATCTTATAGTATATCTTAGATACAATATATATGTGCAGAACCAAATTTTGTTGTTGTTGTTGCAAAGGAAGGATTGTATTCGCAAGGTAAAAATAATCTGGGAAGAGAAACAAAACAAAACAAAACAAAACAAAAAAACAATGCTCTCAGTTTACACTCTTCCCAGGGTCCCTTTTCTGGGTGTACATATTGTTTTCTACAACTGATAGTAGATTAGTAGATTCATAGATCCTTATATTATTCATCCTTACACTTAAAATAAAGAGATGAAGTGGCTCACCTGAACTCATATAGCTAATGTGTATTAGAATCTGGGGTCAAATATATCTCCTGTAATCAAGACTTTTAACCATTATTTCTCCCAAAACTTAATATCTCTTGATTTTTTTTAATATATGCTATTTATACTTAATATTCTTAGGATTGAGTATAAACTATAAAATACATTTTTTTCAGTTACAGAAAAGTAAAATATTGAAGAAAATATCTTAAATCAAAATTATTATAAAGCCTGATCACAAACCTAGCATAATCTTTAGAATGTTTTAACTTTTTTAGAAAAGTTAGAATCAATAACTTTGAGTTTGCATAGATGATTATAAACATAAACAAGAGAATTTCACCTAAAAATTCTATTTCTATGAAAAAACAAAAAGAGATCAACCCCAAAAAGAAAAGTCCCACGTATGTCAAAATATTAATAGCAACACTTTTATGGTAGCAAAATGTCTAGATGTTTATCAACTGGGAAAAGGTCAAACAAATTGTGGCAGTTGAATGTTATAGGGCCTTACAAAAAGATGGATTTGAAAAATTCAGAGAACTACTAGAAGAAATATCAACTGATCCAAAGTAACCAGAACCAGGAAAACAATACACAGAATAACTCAAATAACTGAAACCAACAAAAATAAATAAACCTGGCATTGTGGTTATAATGACTAAGCTTTTCCCCAGAGAAGAGATAAGAAAGAAGGGAAATTAAGCTTCCTTTTGGATATAGAAACCCACTGTCAGACCTGATCACTGTGTTGGTTAGTTTTGTTGAAAACTTTTTTTTTCTATTTCTTTTTTTAAATTTTTATGTTACAAGGAATGGAAAACAGCAGAGGGAAGGAGAAGGGACATGTCTGGAAATAAAGGTGATGTTTAAAAAGTAATAATTTTTAAACTTTATAGTAAATGTCAAATTCATATGTTCACACTCAAAATCTTTTCATGTTAGCACCACAGAAAACTCAACCTACAGTGCTTGGGTTTTACTGCAACATAATGTGTGAAGTAAAATAGTAAGAAAAAGATAAAACTAGAGTGTAGAGTTCCTTAAATGCCTACATCAGAAATTTAAATTTTATTAAGAGGAAAGTATAGAGCCATTGAATATTTTTTTTAATATAAAGGTGCAGATGGTGGTGGTGGTATATTAGGAAGATTGCTGAAATAATAGTGTGGAAAGTGAATTAGAAGGAGATAGACTAGAGGCAAGGGGCTATTTGTATAAACAAGAAAAGATAAAGCCTGAATTAGGATAATTGAGTGCAAATAGAATGAGCTAGATATTGGAGATTATGAAAAAATTAAAAGCTGGTTGCATTAATATTTGTTCTTTTATTTCAAGTGATAGGGATTCATCTAGTCTCTCACCTTGTAAACTTCCAAAAATCAGATGTCAGAGCCTCTAAAATTGTAGGAACCTGTTAAGCTAAGAGATCTGGGAGTCTAGAAGTCAAGTCCCTGTTGGGGTTTGCAGGTAGTCCTTTACTGGTACCCCAAAGAAAAATCATTGGGACTCAATCAGGCTGTAACTGAATTAAGATTCACCTGGCAATGATATCACTTTTGCATGAGAACATGATACCACATAGCTGTGTTAAGTCTTAGCCCACTCTCCACAGAGGTTTGAAGGGGTATAGGCAAAAGTTTATCTATGATATGTTGTGGGGAGATGTTTATACTTTTGTTATTGCCACATCTTCAAAATAAACATCCCCTTTGGAAGAACTAATTGATGTCAATTGCTTAAAATGGAACTGGGGTGCTGATTACTGATGGATAACAGTAACAGGGACATACCTGGAATAAAAGTTCAAGCTAATGAGGGATTCCTTGTAAACCTGAAGGAAAGATGTGGAAACCTGACTCTAAGGCAGTAAGCCCATAGCATACTTCCACATATAAATATGCATGTTACTTTTCCCAATAGAATATAAGCTTGAGTGCAGGAAATATTTTTGTTTCCATGTTCCAAGGTCCTCAAAGAGTGTCTAGTACATAGTAGGAGTTTAATTGATTGATGAGTAAGACAAAGAAGACAGAGAAGCAGAACAAGAACTGTAAGTATGTTCTCTTATGGAAACCAGAAAAGCAAAGGGATTATCTTTCATTTTCAAATGCCATGGAAAAGTCCAAGTGGATGGGATGCCTTTCTGACAACTGCCCAGAAGGGTGAGCATAGTTTAAAAATATTCTGTCCTGACCAAGAGATCATTATATACTTCAACAACAATACTATATGAAGATCAATTCTGATGGACGAGGCCCTCTTCAACAATGAGATGAACCAAATCAGTTCCAATAGAGCAGTAATGAACTGAACCAGCTACACCCAGGAAAAGAACTCTGGGAGATGACTATGAACCACTACATAGAATTTCCAATCCCTCTATTTTTGTCTGCCTGCATTTTTATTTCCTTCACAGGCTAATTGTACACTATCTCAAAGTCCTATTCTTTTTGTACAGCAAAACAACTATTTGGACAAGTATACATATTGTACTTAATTTATACTTTTAACATATTTAACATGTATTGGTCGACCTGCCATCTGGGTGGGGAGGAAGGAGGAGAAAAATTGAACAAAAAGTTTGGCAATTGTTAATGCTGTAAAATTACCCATGCATATATCTGGTAAATAAAAACTATAATTAAATTAAAAAAATATTCTGTCCTGTGTGTATATTTCATTTTGAAATTAAATTTCATAATAGGAAGCCTAAAAAAGATGACAAGTAAGAATCCACATAAAAGAATAAAAAGGTTTAGTTTCATGCCATATCAAAACTTTTCTTTCTCTTGGAAGAGAATTATCATTCACAGAAAAGAAATCACTTGTGTAAAGCAAAGAACAGGACAGATGTTAGCATAAGAACATATATTCTTTGGGATGATTTACTGAAGCTTTTTTCTCTCTAAAAAATGAACACATAGGAAGGCATTAGCACAATTTAGCCTTTGTAGTAGTTTAACACTGAGGCTAGAATTGATAGCAATAGAGTACCTTAAACAGCAATTATATTGATCAAGATTAGTCATTTATGACCTTTGAAGTTTTGTAAATTGATACTGTATAAAACAAGAAAAAAAATGGCATTGATGGTTTCAAGGGAAAATTTGCTTTGTGAGATGCTGGTGCTTGCATTGCTTTATAAATCATCCCTTTATATTGCCAAAGGGAATACTTTTCTCTTTCCTTTCAATACAGAAAATCCCTGAATTTCATAGACTCTCAGAGTTGGAAATGATTGTTGCTTATAGCATCATAGAAATAAAGCTATAAGGGAACTCACAGGCCCTTTAGTCCAACCTCTCCATTTTACAAATTAGAAAACAGAATACCAGATAAAAAAACTGGTTTGATCAGAGCCACCCAAATGGTGAGTAGCAGTGCTAGAAATGGAGCCTATAATCTCTGAATCCACCATTACCCCTGCACCAGGCTTCCTCTCATGGTTGGTTTAGATCTTCAAATCTACAAGCATTTATTAAGTTCCTATCAGGTGCCAGGTGCTATGTTTATTAAAACAAAAATGAATCTGTTTCTCCTTTGAAGAATCTTATATTAAATTGGGGAAGGGGAAGCATACAATGTATATACAAATAAGACAGTGTCAAGTATATACAAAATATATTTATGACTAACATATGTTGTAAAAGACTTCATATGTATAATAGGTATTGTATTATTTCTTTCCTTCTCAATGGGTGAAGGAAGAGAAAATTTGATGCTGGAAATCAATTTTTTTCCCAAAAAAATGTAAATACAGATAAATCACCCCTTTGTATTTAAATTGTCAGAGATGGGAATGTCAACAAACAAGGATATCAGGAAAGGACTTGTGGAAGAAGTGGCATTTGAACTAAGTCTTTAAACTAAAGCTTCCTTTAAGAAGCCACAAGGATGAAGGGTATTGGAGTTACAAGGAGGCAACCTTTGCAGAGGTAGGGAGATAAAATCTAGAATGTCATCTTGTCTATAGAATAGAAAATTTGCCAGTTTGACTGGGGGAAGAAGTATGCATGAAAACACATTGATAGGAAACTTGCCTAACTAGAAAGTGTACAGTGAAGATACATGTATATATCAGCAAATGTCCCACAGGTCCCAACCTTTTCTTGATCTTGACATGTAATAATTTACAATATAACCCCTTTACTGGACAACTTTTCTTATGATTATAAATATCAGAGAAAATACTAATACAATTTCCCATAACAAAAGAATATCATTTATTGGATGGACAGTAAGCTTATAATTGTCACCTTCTCTCTTTATGTGCAGTTCATGGCACATTTAGTAAGCCCTGCACAAATTCTTTTTTATTTACTGAATGAGTCAGTATGTTTCTTGAGTCTGTCTTTTTCTAGTTACAGATCAGCTCTCTAATACTGACTTTCATGTATTATTTATGTAAACATATAATGATGATGGTAGTGATGGTGGTGATGATGATCTGACTTTTTAAAAAAATCTTCAATCTTTGCAAAGCTATCTATATTTTCTTATTTAATTATCCAAACACTGTGAGGTCTATATCATTGTTTCTTATTTTTTGTATATTATCTCCGTTTTACAGATATGGAAAATGAGACTCAAGTTATATTATTTGTCTGTAAAAGAGTTGCAACTAATATCAGAAGTGAGAATTGATTTCAGTCTCTCCCAATGTAGCCCTTCTTGCACTATAGGATCCCATTTCTACATTCCTTTATACTTAAGGGTAAATGAGCTTCATTCTCAAGTGTACTTCCATGTGTTGTGTAAATGCACCCAAACCTATGTGCTCATGAGCATAGCAATTATCAGTAAACCAGATAAAAATTGTTGTAGATTGGTTCAACTTCTTTGGCATTTAATGGTTGCACCAAAATGCATTTAAAAGTCACAATTATTTGGATTGATATATTTCTGGGGGAAATCAGGAACCAAGTGGGAGTCACCTGCCTCAGTCATAGAGATGTCATCTAGTCTAATTCATTATTTAATAAATTTATTGACTTTTAAACAAGGGCTGTTTTAATCAGTTTGGCTGTCTTTAAACTTTTGTGGCACTTAGCCCATTTCTAGAATAATCTGTGATGACAGTTATGGATGCCATGTAAGCCATTTGAGTTAGTTTATGAACTGGACTAAAGGATGATCAAGAACTATTAGAAGCATAGACTGTGGCTACTTTATTGAATAATTCTGTGCCTGTAGTTTTATTATTTCTATCAGAGAATTATTACACAGGAATAGAAATGGTTCTTGTTGATATAGAGTAATATCTTTGCCTCTGACCAAAAATTCTATAAAAGTAGCAGTTTGTCTCAAGGGACTTTCATACCAAAAAGACAAGACAGAGTCTAGTATAGTTGCTATTTATTGAGTCAGGTAGATAAGCTTTTCACTGAAAGTAGGATACATTATTGAAATTGTTTAGAGAAGGAAACATAAAACCATCAAGTTGTTCCAGTAACTTATACTACTTGCTGTAATAAAAGTAGCAAAACAAATGAAAAGTAAAAGAGGAAAATGAAGAGACAGAAAAAGTGGGTCAGAAAAAAAGAAGGTAAATGATATCCATAGTTGTTTCTACCCAATAGTAATATGATTATTAGCTCAATGTAGATGACTAAACTGAATAATTAAGTCTCTTAAATTCTGAAATGAGTCAAAAAAATGTCACACTTATTTTATGCCATGCAGAAAGAAAAGCAGATCTCAAGGACTCTATGAATCAGTGTTTTCTACAAAATGGAGTTCAATGATGGCAGCAACAGAGATCCAGTCCAGTAGAGATGAATACACACATACACACATACACACACACACACACACACACACACACACACACACATACATACACACACAAAAGTGTTATACAAATTAAAATTAATTTCAAATTCAATTTTGGGCCATCTTCCAAGAAGCTTTTTGTAATGGGGGCATTTTTTTTTAATCTGAAAAATAAATAAACATTCACCATGAGGTTTTCCTGGTGTGCTGTATAATAATGTTCTGGGCAGAAATGTTACACACCTTCATCAATTTTACAGTGCACATGGGTAAGGAATTTAGTAATCAAGGACTCAGAAATTGCTCAGTCTTGCTTATGAGCAAACACTTAAGCTATAGTTAAAAGGACCAATTTAAAATGAATGCTAAATGGACCACTGCACAGATCAACATGGACACCATCCAAACTTTGCCACATGGTGTTAGGAGTTAGTTTTAATCCTTCCCCTCCCTCCAGGGCTAATAGTTTTCCTCTGAGGGTACTTCCAAATTACTTTGTATATATCATCTAGATACATAGTTTCTTACATGTTGTCGCCTAGTTAGATCAAGAACTTCTTAGGGGAAGGAACTGCTTTTGTTTTTCTTTAATCCCCACCATACAGTTATAGTTTCTGGTGCATTAGTGAATATTTGGAAAATGATTGTTGACTTGATTTAGGAGAGTCATACTGGAGTCAGGAGGTTCAAAGTGGCTGTGTAATGCTGGGAAAGTCACTTAACCATCTGTTTACCTCCGTTTTCTCATCTATATAATGGGGACAATAATAACACCTATTTTCAGGGTTGTATCAAATGAGATAATATTTGGGGAAAAAAGTGCTTATCACAGTGCCTGGCACATAGTAGGTTCAATATAGCTCTTTGGTGATGATCATCATGATCATGATAAGGATATCTGTTTTTTAATAATTTACATATTCCTGTGTTGGGTACCCTTTTTCCAGAATAGTGACATATATTCATGGATAGATATGTATATGTACATATACTAATTACCTGAGAGGATTTTATTGGGATCGATTGGCAGAATCTCTATTAGCTGAATGCACATATTTAGAAGGAAATAGCACCTTGTTGTGGGTCACTGTGCAACCAGAGGATTCATGTAGCAGTGAAAAACCACCATACTTTTAGAAACCCATTCACAAGAAATCGAGGATCATCCAGTTAAAGCTGAAAGGAATCTTGGTCTAGTCTTTTTATTTTTTAGATGAGGAACTGAACACCACTGAATTGAAATGACTCATCTCTAGTAATAGAGTTAGTGTGAAAGCCAAGATTTATACCTCAGATCCTCCCACTCCAAATTTATCACACAGGTTAAAGGCAAAATTCTTGCCAAGGTCAAGATGAACTAATGAGATTTAACATTCTCTCATACAAAAATAATCTCAGAAAACTAGTTTGAAATCTGCAATTTTGTTCTGATAAATTTGTACAACTAAAGAATAGCAATTATTAGGCTTTCAGGAAAAATGGATGTCACTTCTTTAATTAGAGCTAATGAGCAATGCATTCTGTTATTCATTAAATTGCCCATATTTTTCTGGCAAATGTGAAAATTAAGATAACATTATTAGTCAGAATTTGGGTTTTCTCCATAACATTTATTTTGGTTTTCTTCCCTGTTAAAAATAATGGGTGAGTAGACAGCATGTGTTCACCAAAGAAGGTCATTGCTAAAGGCCTTGTAAAATTCCTTGAAAAACTATGATAGACAATAATAGGATGATAGTTTTAGAATTAGGTGGTATCTTAATAATCACCTACATTTTTATTATTATAGCTTTTAATTGACAAAACATATGCATGAGTAATTTTTTTATATTGACCCTTGCAATCACTTCTGTTCCAACTTATCCCTTCCTTCCCTCCACCCCGACCCCTAGATGGCAGGCAGTCTCATGCATATTAAACATGTTAAAGTATATCATAAATACAATATATGTGTACATATTTATACAGTTCTTTTGTTGCACACAAAAAATCAGATTTAGAAAGGTAAAAATAACCTGGGAAGAAAAAACAAAAATGCAAGCAGTCCACACTCATTTCCCAGTGTTCTTTCACTGGGTGTAGTTGGTTCTGTTCAATACTGATCAATTGGAACTGATTTGGATCCTCTCATTGCCGAACACAGCCATTGCCATCAGAATACATCTTCATACAATATTGTTGTTGAAGTATATAATGATCTACTGGTTCTGCTCATTTCACTTAGCATCAGTTCATGTAAGTCTCTCCAGACCTCTCTGTATTCATCCTGCTGGTCATTTCTTACAGAACAATAATATTCCATAACATTCATATATCATAATTTACTTAGCCAATCTCCAATTAATGGGCATCCATTCAATTTCCAATTTTTAGTCACTACGAAAAGGGCTGCCACAAACATTTTTCCACATACAGGCCCCTTTCCCTTCTTTAATATCTCTTTGGACATAATCCCAGTAGTAACACTGCTGGATCAAAGGGTATATACAGTTTGCTAACTTTTTTAGCATAGTTCCAAATTTTTCTCCAGAATGGTTGGATCCATTCACAACTCCACCAACAATGTATCAGTGTCTCAGTTTTCCTGCATCCCTTCCAATATTCATCATTATATTTTCCTGTCATCTTAGCCAATCTGACAGGGATCGCCTACATTTTAAAAAGGAAGAAACAGGAGTGCAGAGAAGGGACTTCTTCAAGAAATAGCATGCTATTTGGGATTCAAATCTGGCCACCGTGACCTCAAATCTTTGGGCATTGTGACCTCAAATTTTGTACTTAGTGCACTGTACCATGCTGTCTGACTTGGCCAACAAACCTATCTTGCATACCCTTTATTTCACTATCAGATGTTACGATTCTGGGTAATAGTCCTTTTATACAGAATCTATAGCAAACTAACAGCCTTTATATAGAAAAGGTCAGACGACGGGCCACTGCTGAGTTTCAATGATGCTCTTCCTTAAATGTCTATAGGGGTTTGCACAGCAAGGTAGAAGACCAGATATAGAGATGGATTTGGAAGAGTTAAAATCCTGTCTCAGATACTTTTGAACTATGGGACCCTAAGCAAGTCTTTAAGTCTCAGTTTTTCCCTGTGAAAAATGATGGCAATCATAGCATCTAACCTAATGAGATTTTTTAAAAAAGGAAAATGACTTACTTGTCTAAAAATCTTTATAGCAACTTTTTTTGTTGTGGCTAAGAATTGAAAATTGGTGGAGATACCCATCAATTGGGTAATGGCTGAACAAGTTGTGGTACATGATTGTGATAAAATAGTATTATCCTATAAGAAATGATGCACTGAATGCTTTCAGAAAAACCTAGAAAGACATGAACTGATGCAAAGTGAAGTGACCAAAACCAGGAAAACATTGTATATAGTAAAAGGTACATTGCACAATGATCGACTTAGGTAGCTTTAGTTGTTTCCTGAAATGCAATGATTAAAAACAATTCCAAATTACTCATATTGGAAAATACTATCTATTTCCACAGAAACAACTAATAGAACCTGAATCTATAGCAGATAGAATCATGCTATTTTTCTTTTCCTTATTTTTGTAGGGAATTTTTTGTCTTTTCTTCCATAACATAACTAATATGAAAGAAAATATGTTTTGCATGGTTGCACAGGTATAATATAAATCAAACTGCTTGCTAACACAGGAAGGGGAGAGGAGAGGGATGCAAAAAAAATTAAGAATGTTGTTTTTGCATGTAATTTGAAAAAATAAAATACTAATCTGAACAAAAATTAATGAAACCTACCAAACATAGTTGTAAAAATTAAATGAGATCACATTTGTAAAGTATTTTGTGGACCATAAAACATGACATAAATATTGCTTATCATTATCATTGCAATTACTATCAAGCCTTATAATCTTTTCATCAGTCCTGGGAAGAGGTTCATACTATGGTAGACATCTTGAATTTGGGGGGGAAAATGGTAATATTACAAGATTTCCCTGAAGAATTTCCATAAAGTGACCCACGATGGGTATGGTACTAAATTGAGAAAGTAGCCTGGAAAGACATAAAGTACAGTAGCCATATTATGTGCTGTAACTAGTCTGCTAGAACTACATAAGCTGAGATCAGTGTTATGTTATGCTAAAATCATCCATACCAGAGGATCCCCCAGATTGTCAGAGTTGGAATAGACCTTAATCATTTAATCAAAATCATATCTGAAAAAGAATATATTTTGTACAGCCTTTGTTGGAATAAATTCAGGGAAGGTGAGATTATACTACCCTTAGCAACCCATTCCACGGTTAGATTAATTCTAATTATTCCAAAAGAATGCTTTCTTCTAGCCAAAATCTGACTTTCTGTAACTTTTACTCATTGATCCTCACACTACCCTCTGGTACCAAGCAGAACAAAATTAATTTCATTATGATGAAATTATTCTGAGGCAGTAAAAGCCCTGAATCTCTGGCAGAACATTGTTTTGAGATTCTAATTTATCAACTTTGGGAAACAATTGAGATTCCCATAAAGTAACATTAGGTAAGGGAGAGAAAGGCTCCAATATATTCCTTTGTTGTTGTTGTTGTTGCTGCTGCTGTTGCTGAGTCATTTTTCACAACTTTTTCCTCACATGACAGAAACTCAAAATTCTTCATAATACTGGCTTCCCTCCTCTGGACATTCTTCAGCTTATCAACTTAACGTATGGTGACCAAAACGGAAAACAATCTTTTGGTTTCATGAGAGTAGGATGCAATAGGACTATTGCTTCTTTATTCCTGAAACTATGCAGTCCTTGATCACATTGAGTCTTTGGTGTTGTTGTTAGGTTTGGGGAGTTTTTTTGGCTACTACCATGACACTATTGACACATATTGAACTTACAAATCACTAATATACCCAGATCGTTTTCTTTTTTTAAATCATACTTTATTTTTCTTCAATTACATGTCAAAGCAATTTAAACTTTTTTTTCAAAGTTGTAGGTTCCAAATTCTATTTCTTTTCCTCTTGTCCTCCCTCCCTAAAATAGTAAGCAATTTGACAGAGCTTATACTTGTGCAACCATGGAAATGATAATCATGTAAAACATTTCTATATTAGTAATTTTGTAAAGGAAAATTTAAACAGGAAGGAAAGAGGGAGGGATGGAGAGAAAGGGAGAGTCAAAGAAGGAAAGAAGGAAGGAAGAAAAGAGGGAAGGAGGGAGAGAGAGAAGGATGGAGGAAAGAAGGGAGGAAGAGAGGGAGGGAGGAAGGGAAAGTAAGAAGGAAGGAGAGAGGGAGGGACGGAGGGAGAAAAGGAAGAGGGAGGAGGAAGAAAAGAACAAAAGAAGAAAAGGAAGTGGAGGAGGAGGAGAAGAAAGGGGAAGACAAGGAGGAGGACAAAGAGGAGGAGGACAAATACGTGGAGGAGGAAGAGGAGGAGGAGGAAAAGAAGGAGGAAGAGGAGGAGGAGGAGGAGGTGAAGAAGGAAGAGAAGAAGAAGGAAAAGAAGAAGAAAGAGAGAAAAGAGGGAATGTGTATGTGTGTGAGAGACAGATAGAAAGATATAGTATACATTAGTCTATGTTCAGACAATATCAGTTCTTTCTCTGGAGATGGTTAGCATGCTTCAACATGAGTCCTTTCAGATTTTCTTGAATCATTATATTGCTGAGAATAGCTAATTCATTCACAGCTCTTCATTGTTACTGGTTTTTTTTCCATATTGCGTTTACTGAAAACAGTGGTCTCCTGATTCGTGTTAGTTCGCTTTACATCAACTCACTATGCCTCAGTTCATGTAAATCTTTCCAGGCTTTTCTGAAATCATCCTATTTGTCATTTCTTATAACACAATATATTCCATTACAATCATATAGCACAACTTGTTTAGCCATTCCCCAATTGATGGGCATCCCCACAATTTACAATTCTTACTCATCACTAAAAAAATTGATATAAATATTTTTGTACAAATAGATACTTGTCCATTTTCTTGACCTCTTTGTATACATACCTAGCTTAATTGCTGAATCAAAGAACATACACACTTTTATATATTAGTGTCCCAGTTTTCCTACATCCCCTTCAACATTTATCATTTTCACTTTTTTATATTGGCCAAATCCCCAGATCATTTCAAAACAACATTGTCTAAACATCCACCCATATTTCATACACATGGAATTATATTTTTGTATTTAAGTAATAAACACATATCCATTGTGTTGCCAAATCTTATTATCTCTGCCTTTATATCTCTCCACTCCCACAATAACTACTATGGTGCCAATTCTCATCACCTTACACCTGGACTATTGAAATATCCTTCTTGGTTGGTGTCTCTGTCTCACATCTCTCTCCTCTCCAATACAACTTTCATTCAGCTGCCAGTGATTTTCCAAAAAAAACTAAGAACTTACTTTTTGACCCTTCCATTCACTAACTTCCAGTGGTTCTCTTTTACCCCTTGGACCAAATAAAGAATCCTTTGTTTGGCTTTTAAAGTCCTCCTCCTACTGTTACAGTCTTGTTGATGTTTCATTCTCCAAATACTCTGTGATCTAGAAATAATTGTCTTTTTGTTATTCCTTATACAAGTGATGCTCCATCTACTAATTCAATGTCTTTTCACAATCTGTCCTACAGATCTGAAATGTTCTTCCTCTTTTCTTCTGCCTTTGGTTTTCCTGATTTTCCTCAAGACTCAATTCAAATCTGATCTTCTTCAAGAGATCTCCTACCTTAACTCCCAAACTGTTTTCTTACCTCTAGAATTACCTCCCATTGACACTGATGCATTGTTGGTGGAGTTGTGAAAGAATCCAACCATTCTGGAGAGCAATCTGGAATTATGCCCAAAAAGTTATCAAAATGTGCATACCCTTTGACCCAGCCATACTACTACTGGGCTTATACCCCAAGGAACTACTAGAGAAGGGAAAGGGTCCTGTATGTGCCAAAATGTTTGTGGCAGCCCTTTTCATAGTGGCTAGAAGCTGGAAGATGAATGGATGTCCATAAATTGGAGAATGGTTGGGTAAACTATGGTATATGAATGTTATGGAATATTATTGTTCTATAAGAAATGACCAACAGGAGAAATACAGAGAGGCTTGGAGAGACTTACATCAACTGATGCTGAGTGAAACGAGCAGAACCAGAAGATCATTATACACTTCAACAATGATACTGTACGAGGATGTATGCTGATGGAAGTGGATTTCTTCAACATAGAGAAGAGCTAATCCAATTCCAATTGATTAATGATGGACAGAACCAGCTACATCCAGAAAAGGAACACTGGGAAATGAATGTAAACTGTTATTTTTACCTTCTGAATCCAATTCTTCCTGTGCAACAAAAAATTTGGTTCTACACACATATATTGTATCTAAATTATACTGTAATATATTTAACATATATAAGACTGCTTGCCATCTGGGGGAGGGGGTTGGGGGAGGAAGGGAAAAAATCTGAATAGAAGTAAGTGCAAGGGATAATGTTGTAAAAAATTACCCATGCATATGTACTGTCAAAAATGTTATAATTATAAAATAAAATTAAAAAAAAAAAGAATTACCTCCCATTTATATGAGAGACAGAGACATGATGGATTAATATAGATCTTGTGCATACACATTTGTTTTCATATTGTCTCCTCATTCAAATGCCAGCTGCTTGAGGTTAGGAACTGTATTTTCTCTGATTTTTGTACCCCAGGTGTATAATACAGTGTCTGACTTATAATAAATAGTTAATAAATGCTTTTTGACTGAATGAGTGATGTGTCCCAAAAGCTCATCTCTCAAATATGATAAGTGTCAGAAGCCAGATTGTAAGGGATTAAGAAATAACTCTGCTAATTACTAACCACAATCTTAGACAAGCAATTTAATCAGTTTCAGTTAGATCTTCTATGAAACAGAGGTAAAATATTTGTATTTTTTATTTTACTGGATTGTTACAAAGAGTAAACTTTTTAGAACAAGAAATTGCTGTATGTAGTGAGTGTGCCTCACAAGGAACTCCTCTTCTATTTTTGTGTCATCTGAACAAAGTGTGAAATTTCCCAAAGGGATTAATTTTTGACAGGGCCAACTCTTTGGCAAAGTTTGAACTGATCTTGTTCTTGGTCCATGCTTCCACATTGACATAATATCGAGGATGGAATTTATGGCTCATTCATACTTCTGAATCACCCTGGGATTGGCCTTTAAGTAAATCTTGGCAATTCAGGTCAAGGCAAGTTCAAACTTGTCAGAAAATAATGCCATCAGTGCCAGAACAAACACACCACAGTGGAGACAAAGGACAACCTTATCAGAGATCAGTACCTTGTCCTGGGAATTTAAGATCTTGTACAGAAGCCAGGAAAGAAAGAAAAGTGATTGCATTGGGAGGTGCCCACAAACACACCACAGATCTATATCTATGTAGCTATAAACATAGAAATGTTTATATCTAGATATAGACATATATATATATACACATAGAGAGAATTATACATATCTATATACATGTAATATATATTTCCATATATATAAATTGTATTTCTATATGAGTATACTTATGCTTATATATGAGTGTATATGTGCTTATATATGAGTATGTATATGTATATGTATATATATATATATATCTATATACATATATATACACATATGTAGATATGTAAATATATGAATACCTGCTTTTTCCTAAAGTTGGGAACTTTTCCCCATAGGAGGAATGGAGAAAACACTAAAACCTTCTTAATAAAAGCAACTTGTCTGTTGAGAGATGTTGAGATTAGTTTGAGAGGGTTTTTAGTCTATGGAAAAGAATGAAGAGGGGACCCAGAAACTCTGAAAATCCTTAAAGGAGAAAATCTCCTTCAACTCTACCTCAGTGAGGGACTCCACCCCAAAGGACAAAGAGTTTCATCTTTATTATCTGGATGGAGTTGGCTCAGTCCTGGAACCCATTGAATTCAATTCAGATTCTAGCCCTAGCTAAAATCCAGTGAGAAGCCTCTTTGGGACTCCACCCCTGGGCCCCCTTTAGCTAAATCTCTCATTATAAAAAGAGCCAAACTAAAATCCTCTCTTTGCAGAGGTTCCAAACATGCTAGCCCTATGCTTGGCATCCCAAGGAACCTCTACCCACTGGAATACTTTTTCCAGTGCCATATTCTCTTTACCCTCACCTATTTCCTTAACCAGACTTTAATTTTACTTCCAATCCCCATAATAAAGTTCTTTTATCAATCTAGGTTTTCAGGTCTATAAATTCCTTTACAGGGAACTTCTGCATCACCAGAAGGGGGTTACCCAAAACTCCCTACCCTTGTGCCAAATCCCAAGGGGGTGCAGGGGAGCCAAATCTACCCTGAACCCCGAACCTGCCACTGGACCTCATTTAACTCCCTGACCACCAGAAACCCTAATATCATTTGGGTTCCCCAAATCTTAACCTCATCAAGAACACATTTCCATAAGGCTCCTTAACAAAATTCACTAGATTGTGGCAGCCCTCTTTGTAGTGGCCAGAAATTGAAAACTGAGTGGATGCCCATCAATTGGAGAATGGATGAGTAAATTATGGTATATTAATATTATGGAATATTATTGTTCTGTAAGAAATGACCAACAGGATGAATACAGAGAGGCTTGGGAAGACTTACATCAACTGATGCTGAGTGAAATAAGCAGGACCAGGAGATAATTATATACTTCAACAACAATACTATATGAGGATCAATTCTGATGGATGAGACCCTCTCCCACAATGAGATGAACCAAATAAGTTCCAATAGAGCAGTAATGAACTGAACGAGCTACACCCAGCAAAAGAACTCTGGAAGTTGACTATGAACCAATCCCTCTATTTTTGTCTACCTACATTTTTGATTTCCTTCACAGGCTAATTGTACACCGTTTCAAAGTCTGATCCTTTTTGTACAGCAAAATAATTATTTGGACATGTATACATATATTGTATTTAATTTATACTTTAACATATTTAACATGTATTGGTTAAACCTGCCATCTGGGGGAAAGAGTTGGGGGAAGGAGGGGAAAAGTTGAAACAAAAGGTTTTGCAATTGTCAATGCTGGAAAATTACCTATGCATAAAATTTTTGTAAAAATTAATTTAATTAATTAATTTTTAAAATTCACTAGAAAAACCTCTAAACTCCTAGGTAATCTGTTGATTGCCAAGTCAGGAAGGTGGTCTCTCCAGCCAGTTTAATCAAACAGACAATTATTCATCCTTTTACTCCTTACCTCCTTATTTTTGCTCCTATGGCAAAGACTTTAATTCCAAACACAATGAAAATTATATTATATTTATTTAGAATAATCATTAATATACGAACAACCAGAAGGTAAATATAAAAGCCCCAATAAATACTTGGTGGTAAACAATGCTAAGCATTTGCATGGAGCAATAAAACTAAAAGGGAAAAACTGAGAGATTTTTCTCCATTGATCCAGTGGCTTCTCTGAGTAGTTTTTCACTATCCTTGCTTGATTCTCTTAATGAGTTCAGTGATAAGCCAAAGAATAGATAAGGGACAAGACTTCAGTTGCCACAAAACTGTTCAATTCAATATAAGTCAATTCCTTGGAAAATGTTTATCTGTGGTTGTTGCTCAGTGGACCACTGCTGCCCACTAACCTCCTCTTTACACTCCCTTAAACTCTCTGTAACTTTCTCAAGAGATATTTAAAAATTGGCATTGTAAAAGAAATTATATGTTCTATTTCTTATCCTGTGAGTATTTCTTTTCCAGAATCAAGAAGAAATTTAATTCCTAAGGTTGTTAGAAATTTACACACACACACACACACACACACACACACACACACACAAGGCAGTCAACCAATCCAGATATTTCCTGAATGACTATTAATTTCATAAGAATTAAGATCAGATTTAGGTGTGGATCTGCCCACAAATCTGCACACCATTCTACCCTTTATCAGAAAGCAGAATTTGGAATCCATAATGGCAGATTTAGGTTTGAATTCTGCTTCTTCTGCTTACTTCCTCAGTGATCTTATGCAAGCCAGATCTCTGTAAAATAAAGGGATTTAAATGTTGGAGAGGATGTGGGAAAATTGGGGCACTGATATATTGTTGATAAAGTTGTGAACTGATACAACCATTTTTTGAGAACAATTTGGAATTATGCCCAAAGGACAACCAAACTGTGTATACCTTTTGATCTAGCAATACCACTACTAGATCTACATCCCAAAGAGATCATTAAAACGGGGAAAGGACTCACATATACAAAAATGTTTATAGCAGCCCTTTTGTGGTGGCAAAATATTGGAAATTGAAAGGATGCCCATCAATTGGGGAATGACTGAACAAGTTGTGCTATATATGAAAGTAATGGAATACTATTGTGCATGAAGAAATGATTAACAGGTAGATTTCAAAAAAATCTGGAAAAATTTATACAAACTGATGCAAAGTAAATGAACAGAACCAGCTAAACATTGTGTGCTGTAACAGCAACATTGGATGAGAATTAGCTATCAATGACAGCTCTTCTCAGTAACACTGTGATCCAAGACAAGTACAAGAGGCTCTCCAAGGTAAATATTCTCCAGAATCAGATAAAGAACTGATGAACTCTGAATGTTATCCCTCTTTATTTTATTATTATGACTTTTTTCCTTTTAAGCTGTTTCTTCTTTCTCGTCTGTGACTAATATGGAATTATACATTGCATATGTATCTAAACATATCAAACTGCCTAAAACCTTCAGAAGAGGAGAAAGGAAGGAGGAAGAGAATTGTGGAACTCAAAGTCTTGTAAAAAAAAATGCTAAAATTTTTCTTGATCTGTAACTAGGAGAGGGGAGTAAAATATTATTTTTAAAAATAATAAAATAAGAGAATTGGAATAAGTTCCTCCCTCCACAAGTCTTTAATCCAATGAATGGTAATTGAATATATTTAATAGCAATAATTGAAGTCTTTCCAATTTTGTAATCACTAGTGGAGAAGAAGTCACTATTACCATTGGTATGTTCCTGCATATATAAGGAATTTTTATTTAGAAAGCAGCATATAGATTGTGGAGCTGAAGCTCTAAAGGTAAAAAATAATCTCTAAAGCAGAAACAGCCTCAAAAGCAAAATCAAAACAAAATATAAGAGGACAGTGAGAGGTAAAATATCAGGCCAAAAGGTTTTGAGACTAAGGTAAATAATGTGTTGAGCTTAACAAATAATTCACTAAATTCTGCAGATACTTTTTTTACTCTAATTTATCTATAAAGATTTTTTTAAGTGCATGGATCAGCTATGCTTCCATTTAGTGACTATTCTACAGTAAGAACAGAGTTTCACATATTTTTGGGAACTGAATTTCCTTTACCTTTTCTCTATCCATTTTCTCAATCCATTCAAACCATTAATGGGATATCTTTAAAATCATAGCTTACCTTTCATTGAAAGTAATCAAACAAAAAATGGAGAGTAACCTAATACTGGGGATTCCTTTTGGGGAATGTGTTGGATGAAATAGCAACTGAATCATTTTCATTCAAAAATTTATGTTTTGGTGAAATATAAAATACATGTAAGTATATCCCCATTTTCTCCTTCCTTAACTGTAATGAATTTCAATATGATAACAGTACTCAATGTTCTGTCAAATGTTAAAATGCAATGAAATATTAAGAAAATATATTAAATATATTTGTCAGGATCTTAGAGAATTCTGTACAGATATGAAACAAAAGAATTCAGGATCAATAGCAACTTTCTCTGAATACTCTTATTCACAGATGACATTTTATTAACTGTATCAAGTACTTAAAAAGCTTTTCCTCAGCAAAATCCATAATAATTCAAAAAATTGATCCGCTCAGCAATACCAGAAAAACAAAGGGGATGAAAATACATATTTCCCAATTTTTGTTATGCAACTAGACAGGAAAGCCATTAAATTGGGGTGTGTATCTGTGTGTAATAGCTCAACCAAGGACTGATGTTGGAAGAGAGTTAGCTGAATCATTTTTGAGAATTTCAAAATGTTTTCAATAGTCCTGAACTACTTTAAGCCACAAAATCAATAGTAGGGCCAATATTTTCCCCATGATGGTATATATGGTTGTGATTCATGAAACACTATGGTTTTAAAAGAATTAAAATTGCAAGAAACTCCAGGGAGCCAGTCGGTCAACAATCATTTATTAAGTACTTAGTATGTGCCAGGCACCATGCTCCCCAAAGAGAATGGAAGGTTCAGGGTGAGCATAAGTACTTTGCAGGAAATTATAAACTATCTCTTGTGTGTAAAAAGGTGTGGAGAATGTAACATAGTAGAAAAAATATTGAATTTGGAGATATTTATTACCAGCAAAACCACAAGCAAACAATTTCAATTTTTAAAACATCAATTTTCTCATATGTAAAATGAGGTGAAACTAAATTTTTCTGAGTTTCATTCTAACCATAAATCTATGATCTCAGAATGTTAAAAGAAATAAAAAGATAAAAGAAAGAGGGAGGAAGGAAGGAAGGAAGGAAGGAAGGAAGGAAGGAAGGAAGGAAGGAAGGAAGGAAGGAAGGAAGGAAGGAAGGAAGGAAGGAAGGAAGGAAGGAAGGAAGGAAGGAAGGAAGGAAGGGAGAGGAGTAAAAGAGAAAAGGTAGAAAAAAGAAATGACAGAGAAACAGAAAGAATCTTTCTCACCCTGGGCGAATCACTTAAACTTGTTGCACCAATTTTTTTCTTATCTGCAAGATAAGAGGATTCAGCTAATGACACCTAAGATCCCTTCTAGCTCTAGGTGCACACACACATTCAAAATTACTGCTGAATCTTAGAAACTATAATATGTATAAAACTAGTATAAAGATTAAAGCAAGGCAGCATGACATATATAGATATAATAAATATGACCTTGTAGAAGAGAAAATGTAGAAGACCTGAATTCAAGTCCATGTCTGCAAATCAGTGACCCAGTTAGAATCTCTAAGATTGTAAATTAAAGGTGTTGAATGTCTTATACTAATATATATATATATACATATATATATATATGTATATATATATACATAATAAAAAGAGGAGATAAGCAGCAAATGGGCTTTAAAAAACTGACAAGAATGGAACACTCTAAAAGCTGAATAGAATTAGTGTGCTTGCCCCAGAAAAAACAGCATCCATTTGGAACACTATATGAAGATGTTTTGGTTTGGGGGAGATAATTGGCTCTAAACAGTTGTTGTAATTAGGAACATCAGGTAGCTCATGCAGCATTTGGTCACCTACTGCCTATTTATCTGTAAGCAAATGGGAGCGTGTTGGTTAGAGAAGCAGATGGGAAAGAAACACAAGTACCTCATTGGCACCTTGGCAGGAAAACCTTGTACTGCCTTCCTCCCTCCAACACTATCATTAAATTCTCTGGTTTCAGAATCAGTTCTGAAGAGGCTACAGGAAAGAGCAAATGCCTCCAGCTGTCCCAGATGGATTTTTCTGTAACCTTCCCCTTGACCTCCACTACCTTAATACACAGGGAGAAGAATTTTTATAGATGCCTTCAATACAGTTCAATGTAGTTGGGGATAAAAATTTTGTTAGGAGTTGTTGTTATGGTTGGGTTTGTTGTTGTTGAGTTTGTTGTTGCTATTTTGGCTTTTATTTTGGCATTTGACTTGGACTTTACTTTTTATAATAGTTTTTTTTTTCAAAATACATGCAATGCAATGATAGTTTTTGACATCCACTCTTGCAAAACCTTGGTTCCAAATTTTTCTCCCTCATCCTCTTCTCTCCCCTCCCATAGACAGCAAGTAATCCAATATAAGTTAAACATGTACAATTCTTCTAAACATATTTCCACATTTATCATGCTGCACAAGAAAAATTTGATCAAAAGGGGAAAACTGAGAAAGGAAAAAAGCAAGCAAACAAACAAACAACAAAAAGGTGAAAATACTATATTGTGATTCACATTCAGTCTCTATAGTTCTTTCTCTGGATGTGGAAGGCTCTTTCAGTCATGTGGCTTTTTTTTTTAATGAAAAATGTTACAAAAAAAAACCCACAACAAAAGAAAACAAAATAAAAAACCTACTTCTAGCAAGGAACTTTAGAAACTTGCCAGTGATAGTTATTCCTTCTATCATTGTCAGGTCTTATTGTTAGTCACTGGGAGAAAGTGATAAACAGAGATAAAATAACCTAAAATAAAGACATGGACAGAAATGGAAACAAAATGGAAAAATAACAAATGAGATATAATGTAAAGTACTATAAATAAAAAAGATTTCAGGGCTTATCTTTGAGAGTGAACTAACACCATCCCCAACCCTGAAGCGACTATCATGGCCATACAAACCCATGTTGTGATCATATTAAGGCTGGTTTTTACACACATAGATAAACATTTTATTAGTTTATAATTCCCTTTAAAAACCAAAATACATATTCATACACAAATTGTTAATAGAATTAAATATTAGGATAAAATCACAGGCAATATATGTCATGTGTAAACTGTATGTGAGATAGATAGGAGACATGGATTGATTGATAGATATGGAAAGAAAGATAAAGACTGAAAAATTCAGTCAGAAAAAGGAAGGGGGCAGCATGGCAGTATTAGATAGAAATATGGCCTTTATGTCAAAAATATTCAAGTCTCAACTCTGACACATACTTGCTATACCACTGGCAAGTCGCATTGATTATTGGCAAGTCTAAAACCTAACTATTCTAAAACTATCTATTGAAGCCCAGTTGCCAGTCTTCATTGATAGAGGGAGTTTCCTTACTGGTGAGTTCCCTACATTAACGAAATCATGAGGCTTGTCCAAAATCAAAACAAAACCCAGACAGATTCATAGACTATCCAAAGGAAATACAGTTAAAATCTATGAGGGAAAATATTAAATTTCTCCTCAAACCTGAGGGGTGGCAGGATTGTTGAGGAACAGAGCATATTCCAACTTCAGTCTCTTATTCTGCAGTGAAATTGTTGTCTTCCTCTGATCCTCAGATTATGGAGATGAGGGGATGAATGTACAGCAGTAAGATTCCCTGCTGAGATAGCTTTTCACTCTTTTCAGTAAGAAAAAGATCAAAAGGAAAATGGCTAATTAGCATACCAAAGGAGACAAAGCCCCTAGAGCTTTATCGTTGTTGCAATCCAATAATAAACAGCCAAGTACAAAAAAGATTATTTGATGATGACACACAGAATTGAAAGCCTTTGAAATAGCAGCTTCTAGAAAAAAAATATTTTTGGAAGGGAAATATCCATAATTATACAGAATAATGCTTAAACATTGGGGAGTCGTTCTTCATTCCTATGAGAGCTACTTGCAAAACTACTTTGCCTGAGAGCAGTGGTGTGGTTTGCCTTTATCTAAAAAACACAAAAAGCCCACAAAAGGTTTCAAATCCCTGCCCAAGTAAACATTCTGTTCTTTCATATTCTCAAAATTAAACACAGTATTCTTGTTTTAAAAATAAGCATCCCCCTTTTCCCAGACCTGAATCCAGCCAATGGCTTTAGCTCAGAACCAAAGAAATTTGCACCTCTTAAAAGAATCATTATCCTAATACAATCTATTCTGGTTTGGAAATCATGATCTAATTCTACAAACTTGGAGTGTTTTTAAGTGGTCAGGACAAAACAACTGGATGTGTATACACAAACTCATATTTATTTATATATGTATAATTTTATGCATATTGTATATGTATTTATAAGTAGCTGAATAAATAATAGCCAGTGTTTTAATGGAGGGAACCAGATGATGGTTAATCACTCTTTTCATACTTGAAAGTATATAACGTGTTTTGGCCTGTTTTTTAAGCAGTCCTTATGGGTTTGTGCTGTCATTCACACTCTTTTGTGGGGTCCTTCCCTCTCAAGATGCTGTCAATTAGTTGTCCCAGGGCAAGCAGTTCAGTCCCTGGAGATTTTTCACCCATAAGCTAAATGACATCATTGAACTCAGACCCAAAACCTTCCTCTCTAAGTCAAAAAGGCTCTCCAATTTTCATAGGGAGTTACTGTACATTTTTGACAAAACTTTATATCACTAGGATAGGGGAAAATAGGAGGGTACTAAAGGAGGTATATTCTGGAATGGAGTAGTAGACATGGAAAGGGAAGAGAACGTGGTAACAATAGACTAGAACAAGATGATCCTTATAGTTTGTCTAGATGTAGAAATTTTTCCCTAGCATACTATTGCCTTTCAGACTGGAGAAAATATATTGAGATCATAAGATTAACTTTTCTCTTATATTTTCTGAATTATTCTTCTTTACGTATTTCCACAACCAAAACCTATTTAGACCTAAAATTGAAATTACCTTGAAAAAATATGTAGATAACAATGAAGAAAATGAGGTTTGAGCAGTGTTTCAGAGTAGTAAACAGAAAATGTACAATACGATTAGTTACTCTAATTGGAATTTTAAGTGGTCCTCAAAACCATGTAAGCATAATAGGTTTATGCTATGTCTAATTCTAAACTATTATAGAAGAGGTATTTAGGCTGTTTAACTCACCCAATAACTAGCCCAAATATTTCAAATATAGCTATATTATTATTATTATTATTCCTATCAAAAAACTCTTCCTAATGTAACTAAGGTATAAGCTATGTATATATATTTGATGGCTAGCCCATGCAATATTTGGGTCACTACAATGATGCAATTAGACCACACTACTTCTTATACTGCCTTACATAATCTTACAGAAAGAAAGGTTGTCATTTTATTCATTAAAGAGTAAAGGAGTTTAATATATAATGCACCTTTTAAGTGGTGCTACATTCAAGCCATAAGTACAATAATAATTTTAAGGCCTCTCTGATGCAAGAGCATTCCCTAACCATGCTATGTCTAAGCAAATGAGAAAGTGAAAAACCCACTAGCCAGATTTAAAATTTATATAGGGTAATATTATGTGGCGCACTCAGAAAATATCTTCCATCTAGGCAGCTTTTCCCCAACTCAATCTTAACTTTCTATTCTTATAATACATAAGGAAACAATTTTCTATAATTATATAATTTAAAATGTTTTACTTTATTCTGAACTTAAATAGTAAAAAATGAGCTTTTGCATGTATACAGTATAACACAAAAAAAGGAATTTTATGTGAAATAGTACATAGCTATTTCACACCTATCTATTGCTTTTATGGCAAATTCCATGTATAACTTTTATAACTATTCTGCTTGTTTGTGTTTCTTCCTAAACCTTGGAAAGCATCATTATTGCTAACACTTCTCATTCCCAATCCTTCCTAACTAAAAAATTCTTGCAACAAATACAATCAAGCAAAGCAAATCCACATAATGGCTATGTCCAAAACTATTGAGTCCATTACTTCTCTGCCAGGTGGCAAATAACATGCTTCATCACAGATTCTCTATAGACATGGATAATCATTGCATTGACAAAAGTTTTTAAGTTTTTCAAAGTTAATTTTCTTTTATAATATTCTTTCTCTGATAGAAATTATTTTTTAGGTTCTATCATTCTAGTTTGTTTCAGCTCACACTACTCATGATTGTCTGAAATTGCCTCTTTCATCATTTCTTAAGAAACAATAAATAATACTCTATTGCATTCATGAACCTCAATTAGTTCAGCCATTCCTCAACTGTCTAAGAAAAATAATCTAAAATCCTCCTTCAATTCTAGCTCTTTCTCTTCTTTTTTGCTTTCTCTTTTAATTCCTCCTTGGGAAAATGTTTGTTTTTCTTATGACTATCTTCCCTGCTATTATCTTCCTCTTACACATTATCTCCCTATTCCTATTAGTTTTCCTGTTAAGGCTTGTGAATTTCTACACCAACTTGTTTTGTATTTGTGTATATTCAGCACTCCTTTGCCCTTACAGATAAAATTCAGGTTCATCTGATGGTTCTACTCTCTTTATCCTTTGTTCCTGCATGTATATGTACTTTACTCACACAACCAAATATGAGAAAGAACTTCCTCCTTTCTACCCTGTGTTCCTTTAATTCTCTTTTCTCTTTCCCTTCTCAAAATCTTTAGAACAGAACTAATTCTTCCCCAAAATACTTTATTTTCTTAATTTAGCTCTACCTCTTGTTTTAATGTTAATGAGATTTTCAGAATTTGTTTGGCTTGGTCATCCATGCTTACTTCTGCTGTATTGTTTCCTCTTCAGCCTCTCTTGTTTTGATTTATTCCCCTGATCCCTTCTCTGACTTCTAGATTGTGTTCAGCTTTCCCAGTGCCCCATCTGGCATCAGCCACTGAAAGAGTAGCATACATCCATAGCTACCATTGACTTAGCTCCCCAGAAATTCTGTCTAAAGGGAATTCCTCTCTCATTTGAGCTCTGAATAGGACATGTTCCATCACAATAGCAAATCAACTTTGGTAAGTATATCTCCCTGCTTAATATATAAATTTTAATTTTTAAATTAAAGAGATTTTTTAAATAAAGTTTTCTCTCTGAAATTATCAAGGAATTCTGTATGGCTAAACATGAAAGACTGCTTTGTGCAAGGGAGCATTTAAGACTAGATTTTGCTCTACTGAATCAAATGCTTTTTTTCTACTCAACAAACATGATGGGATCTTATATTCTCTGCATTTTTCAGTCAATTTTGTGACTGTAAAGATGTCTACCGTAGAAAATTGTTTGGGAAAACCTGATAATTCCCTTCTCATATTTTCATCAAGAATACTCTTATTATGAATATAAATCATTCAAATAAAAACTTTATAAAGATGAGAAAAGATACATACCAGTCAATAATTCTTGATGTTTTTCTATCACCTTTTGGGGATAGAAATACTTTTTCTAATCTTCTGATATCTTTTTCTCCCCGAAATATATTATAAAAATGAGTCCCTAATGCCTCCTAGATTGTGTCACCTTCAGTATAGATTTTTTTTCCTATCTGTACTCAGTCTGATCCAGCCATTTCCCCCAATTTGCTTTTCTTAAACTCCTTAAAGTTCAAGTGTAGTGTGTGGGTGGAAGGGGGGGGGGGGTAATCACTGGTGACAAAAACAGACATTTTGGAAATAACTAACAAATTTATTCTGCTGCTTCTTGATTTGTTGTCCTCCTGGTTCCATCTATGAATGTTCTGTGGCTTTCTACATAGTTATTTTTGCCTTCAGTCCTTTTCCAGATCATGTATCTTGCACCCTAATCATCCTCCTCAGCTCTCTTTCATTAGAACATCACCAATCATCTTCATTTTTGAGAAAGTGAGGCTGATGATTTTGTCCAACTGCCTCACTTAAAAACAATTCATGTTCAAGTCAAGACATCCACCTCATGATGTCACTGATCCTCTTCAAAAATGAAGGACCAATAATAGCAATAACAACATTAGAACACAAACTCTTCCCCCTGAATTATAAGCTCTAATAAGTGAACTTTTACTTTATCATGGCAAATTAAGTTGACCTCTATACCACTTCTTGACTGTTTATTGACTGGGCCAATGTGCCCAGACTTCAGTCTTCTTAGTTACTCACTTATGGGTTGTATTCTCTTTTTAGATTGTAATTTCCCTAAGGGTAAGCACTGTCTATGTTTCTCTAGTCCTTCACATGCTGCCTAACACATAGTAAATGCTTAACAAACACCTTTTTATTTGTTCAATAATTCTGTTCATATCTTTCACCATACCTCCCTAGTTAATATAGATTGAGAGAGTTATAACTAAGCAATAAAGACTGCAAAAAGATCTATGGATTTCAATAAACTTTACATCTAATATGAGTTAACAGAGTAGCCTGGAAGTCATAAAAATAAATGTTTTCCTTGGTTATCTAGGATGTAGATATTAATAGTTCTGTGATACTCTGACTAGATCAAGACACACCTAAAATTCAATGGTTGGTATCACATTTTAAGAAGGATATAAACAAACTAGAGCATGTCCGAAAGGTGGCGACCAGAATATAAAAAGAATGGTTAGTACAATTGGAGTTATTTATTCTGAAGAAACATAACAACAATAAATATTTACTAATTGCCTATCATGTATAAGATATTGTTCTAGATTGAGGGAAGAGAAGAATTAAAAGGAATGTGATAGGTGTTTGACTTATTTGAAGGGTTTTCATGAAGAAAAGAATTAGATTTAGTGTACTTTGTCTCTGGGACAGAACTTTAAACCATAGCTAAAAGTTTCAAAAGGGTAAATTAAACAATGTACAGTGAGTAGGAGATCCCCAATAATTAGAGTAAAACAAACATGAATTAAGTTGTCTTTGGAGATAGTGGCTTTCCCTTACGGTGGGTCTCCAAATCTTCAAGTACTGCTATGACAATTCTTCGTGGCCATGATGTAGAAGGAACTTTTAGTTAGGCATATATTATTGTATAATGGCTTCTGAACATTTTTACCAACATTTTTAGATTTGGGTATTCTAAAATATTCATCTCTTCTTTTAATTTGGTATTGCTTTTGACATAAGTTTTAACTAATTAAAAATCTGACTACAACAAAGCTAGCTGATTCTTAAATGTCTCCAATATCAATGATATCTTCTCAAATAACATTGAATCAATTTCATTCTTTATGATGATATTAACAACTTTTCATGAACAACTCCTTCTGATTTTCTCCTAGAAAAGTGTTCTTGATATGTAGGAAAAAATCTTCTGAGGAATCTATAAACATACCAGCATACTTTTTACTATATTCCCCTGTGCCCAATTTAATATTTAAGTAACCAAATATCAAGATATATGTTAACTTGATTTAGTAGATGTTACCATATTCTTCACAGGATTTCTCTATTTTTATTTACTGAAATAGATGGTAATACAAAAACTATTCATGATCTCCATGGAGAGGACCAAGAGTTTGAATTATGCTCATCATGAGCAGAACAACATGAGATGGCTATGTGTGTCATGATATAATGTTTCTTATTGCCTTTCAGTGTATCATGAAACCAAAATTGCTTTGAGTTTATTTGTCTTTTCAAGGAGAAACTGTGAGCTATTTTCCCTTTTATTAACATACATGGTTTCTATCACAAATAATAAAAAATTTACATTTCTTTATTTACAACTCATTTCCTTCATGGCAATTCTATAAGTTATGCTAGTCAATGCAACTATTAGTACCTACAATTTGCAGATGATTGAACTGTGCCTCAGAAAGGTTAAGTAATTTCATCCAAGGTCAAACAATTGAAAGTAGTTAAATTCAAACTCTAGCTAAGGTATCCTGGCTCCAGATGCACAATTCTATTCTTGAAAGTTCAAAATATAAATATTTTAATATGTAAAGTGATAAAAAAAAATGACACCATGTGATTGCAATCACTAATTTTAGCATATTCTCAGAGGTTCAAATTGCTATTGTTGACTGGGGTAATTATGTGGAGAAAAAAATTCTTTATTTCCTTCTGAAGCCAGAATACTTGGAAAATATGAGTCAATTAATATGTATTATAGTTAAATATATTAATTATGTCATCATAAAATTGCTTACTTTGTTTCACAAATTTTGTAATTATAATGATAAAAGATAGCGTTTTTAAGGTATGAGAAATGCCACATAGTTTATCTCCTCTGGTCTGCAAAACATCCTTATGAGACATGGGTATTAATATCTCTATTTGCAGCCAGAAAACTGGACTCAGTTAATTGACTCGATTTTGGTTGGTTAGCAGAACTATATAGTATCAGAGAGAGAATTCAAATAAACACAAGGTTTTTCTTGACTCCCATTGTCACAATTTGTCCTTTATTTTCCAAGATAACCTATAATACCATGAGGGTGATGTTTCAACTTGTGAGTGAATTAAATTTAGGTGTAGCAAAGTTTCACATAGTGGTCAACTTTGCTTTTTTCTCCAGAGTCATCTAAAGTCCAGTGACAAGACAAAAATCAAGATAACTAGAGATGATCCAAGATGCATTGGATGACCTTGACTTTTGTAAAATAAGGTAGTTTGCCAGGTCTCAGTTTGTCTAAGACCATGTCCATTCAATGACCAAGTGTCAGGTAACAATTGAAACAAAAAATGACCTAATTTACAATCAGAAAACTATGACTTTGGCAGAAGACCCTCAAAATTTCTTGCCATCAGCATTCTTTCCATTATTTGCCATACACTGTCTCTTAAACTAAGAAGCATGTATTTTATAAAACAATTTGTAAAGTGCTTTGAGCTCTTGGGAAAACAATGAAAGAAATATAAAGCTTTTTCATGGCCACATCCCAGTAACACTATCTTAATTCAAATCCTTTTTATTTGAAAAGCCAAAAACTTTTTTGTAATTCAGTCATTGATTCTTTCCAGGCATATAGGTATACCTACTGAGTTGACTTTCAGCTCTCGCTGTTTCTTAGGAGGAAAAAAGTCCAGTCAATTTAACAATAACATTCTTGATGCAAGCTTGTTTTCTTATCATTTGATTCTTTTTGTTAAAAGGAAGTTAAAGTCTAAAAGTCCATTTAGGTCTGGATCAAGCCTATAATCCTGGGTAAGAACAGACGAGATGTCTGCATGTATGAACCTTTAATATAAACCTTTAATATAAACGAGTGGGAAGTTGGGAGGAACAAACAAAAAAATCTGCCTTTCAAAAAAGGCTTTGTGAGAAAGGCCTGCCTTATTGCTGAATTTCTCACCATTATAGTGCTCTTTTAGGTTAAAGCATTATGTGTCTAGAAAACCTGCATTAAAATTCAAATTCTTCACCCAGGAGATCACATACTGATCTATAATTCCCCATTACCATATTATCGAGGATTACTGAGGTGTTTGATAGTCAAAACAAGAAATATGATGAAATACATTAAGTAACATAGAATAGTTGATGGGAAAGAGGTCATCCAGGAAGAGCCTGGTGTTTGTGGTACTTTTGCATAGGTTAAAAGCCTAGAAGACCATTGGTAGCATTAATGTATTGAATCCTAGGGGAGAAAACACCACAAAGAAAAGCTAAAGGGAATCTCAAACAGTTCCCTTTATATTTTTACTAGTGCTGCTAGTTACCAGAATGGAATATTGCAGTTGACTTGATTTTCTGTTCAACTCAAATTCAATCAAAAGATGCAATTTGCTTCAACCTTTGTCAAAAATCTTTTTGAGGTATACAACACTAGCATTACTATCTCACTCTCATCCCAAAGACACAATTTGGATTGCATGATAACAGTGTTACTTGTATTTAGATATGTTGTTTGAAGCAGCTTCCTATGCTTGTGTAAGCTTCCAAGTAGTGCTCAAAGCTCAATCTACACCATTTCACTCAAATGAGCATATAAAAACATACCTGACAGTTCCAGTCTTGAGATACCAAATGAATATGCATAAACAACTTCCCTATGTCCCCAGTCTTTTCCTATTATTTTACATTCTATATTCATATCTATAAGTATAGATCAACTCCCTCAAATAACTCCTGATTTTCTTGGCATAGATCCCCACTTATTTGAATCCCCAATTCTTTCCCTCCTCAGCACAGCCCAAAAAAACTCATTTACTCAGCATATAAGCTAACGGGAATTTACTAATAGGGAATTTAAAGTAAAATGCAATCAAATTAACATCTGAAGTGGCTTAAATGTCATTGCTGCTATTTCTGGCAGAGTCCAAATTTACATCCTGTTCCTCACCCCTCACAAATTTCTTTTCCACATCCTCATCCCATTTTTTCAAGAGGTTGAAATTAATAGTTGAACCAATTGACCTCTCCTTTGATTGTGCAATGCTACCAAGCATTCTTAATCTCAAAGGCAAACCCCAGTTCCTTCCATTTCCTTCTATGATGAGTGATGATCATTGATTCTGGTTCCTATCCAGTATCCATGTACCTATAAGGTCAGCTTCTTTCTCCCTATATCTTCTAGTTTCATTTGTTGCAATCATACTCTAAAAATTCAAATTAATAAGAATCACAAAGTATTTGTGTCTCTTTTGAAAAATCACAATATCTCTCCAGCATAATTCTCCCCAATAATTGCCCTTTTGTTGTTTTTTAGTCCTCCCTTCTATACTTCTATCTCCTTTTGGGGACTAAAAGTTGGGAAATAACATGGAAGCAGGTAAGGAGATAGGAAAGCATGGATCATCTGAAGACTATGAAGAAATAACAGAAAATAATCTATTTTCCTTTTTTAGCAAGAAATATAATAGCCATAACTATTCTTTGATGGCTGATGCCCATTCGCTGTTAGATTTAGACAGATATGTGACTCTACCTCCCCAAAGCTTTCATTTTAAAAATAAGGAAACTGTGGCCTTGAGAAATTAAATGATCTGCCTAAAGCTTCACATATTGTTAGCAGAAGGAATAGATTTCAATAAAAAACTTACGAGATCTAGAGGATACAAAGAATCTGTGATTACATTGAGAGGTATGAAAGGTAAAACTGTTCAACTTAAGGATACCCTCCTCTACATTATTTTTCTTTTACTCTTATTCTACCCTCAGATTGCTTTTTAATACCTTTAGTATTTGTTTGGCTACCTGAGAAAGAGAAATATGAAATTGAAAAAAGATAATGCACATTCAGCCAATTCTATTTTTTCAGATGGCTATTATCTCTTTCTCTTGCCTCTACATCATTGACACCAAATCACATAGAGTAGAAAATGGCAGGAATCCATCAGGAATTTCTAATATACTCTGCATGCTTTTCTTTTCTCTCAGTTCAGAAAAACTTTGTAAATAATATTTTTGTTTTGTTCTCATTTTTTAAATAGGGAAAAAAAACCCAGAACTGAACAAAAGGACTATGTAGCTTAGACCTCTTTGCCAAGTTACCTGAAATGAATTGGGCTTCTAAAAAACCTGGCTTAATAAGCCTTCTAAGTTAATGAGCTAAACTTTTTCCATTTGATATTCTTAATGTTCCCAAAACTGTGTGGGTGTCCTGTTGTTTGTGTATTTCTTGCCTCTTTTGGTCTATATTTCAGTAATATATTTCAAATGCATTTCTAACTCATTAGCCATCTAATGAGGTATCTATACCCCCACAGAGATCTTTTGCCTTATTAGAGTTATTTGCTTTATTAGAGTCAATGATGCTGTTGTCCATGCCCAAGGTGTGACTAAGAGGTAATAAGAATGATTTTTTGTATAACTGGTAAACTGGATCTAATAGTCAGAGTTAGAATAACAGCTTGTTTGGGGTGGGGGTTGAGAGGTGTCTAGATCTGATTTCACCAAAGTGAGTATTCTAAAGGGACAAAAATACAGCAGATGTATATTTTCTGATATTTTTCTTTTCAAAATGTCTCCTTACTTCATAATTATATATCATTTGAAACCTGAAGCTTATTACTCCTCAAAACAATCAACTTATTGCTACAAGAAAATGGTATTTTGGGGACAAGTGTGCACAGACAGTATTCCTAGTCCAGTGCCCTAGATGCAGAACACTATATCTGTCCTCTGTGGAAAATACAATGTGAAATTTAACTCAGGAATAAGGGAGGAAATTATTTTTCCATAAATGCATAAATTAACATTTGACTTCCTAATAAATGTTCATTTTAAGGGAAATGATTTCTCCTTGAAGTTAAGAATTCTGCATCTAGAACTGGCAAAGAAGAGAGGTAAAATGTAGTGGGGCTAAGAATAATAATAATTAGCACTTTCCATCTTCAAAGCATTTTGCAAGACATTAACTTTGTCATCTGCACAGCAATCATGCAAGGTTTATAAAACACAGTTTTTACCTGATGTTCTCTCTAATCCAATTCTATAAAACATTTTAACACTCATTGGAGAGGAAAGTTGGGGGTTGGTGAGTATACATGACATGTTTGCCTGGTGGAATCCTCACATGGACTTTGGAGCAAATATGGATATTCTCTAATTGGTTCTGATCCATTTACCACATAGTGAAAAAACCCTTTTTGATTAGCTGTGGATCTGAAATTTGGATGCATTCAAAATTCATTAATCAGTCAAAGGAAAAGATTGCGCTTGTTATTTTCCTCCTTGGTAGTGTTTCAAGAGATGAAGAGAGAGACATTTTGTAAGTATCTGAATGGGGAGGCCTTGGACCCTCCCAAATTTATAGGCCAAAGTATGGCCCATTAATGTGTTCCAACATTTTTTGCCTCTTTATATTTGTTATGTCTCATTTTAAGTGAATTAATGGGCATAATTATGATCTTATAATCTCTGAATGATTAGAGAGCATATAATATGAGTCATCAGAAGTCAGATAGCCAGAAATCATACTGAATTTTGTAGCTGACCAGCCCAGTAGCAAGACACTGAGGGAACCAGACCAATAGTAAGATAAGGTCTCATCCAGGGACCACACTGCAATTGAAAGTGAATTTGGTATGATAAAGTCTATGTAGAAATTGCTCATTTGATCCCTTTCAACCCAGGGACTGAGATGGTAAAAGGAAGAATGTATCCCCCAGGAATTGTAAGGAAAGAAGGCAGAGAATTAAAAAAGCACTTATTAAAGACCAGGCACTGGGCTAACCTAGGTGTCACAGTGGTAAGAGTACTGGGTTTGAAGTCAGGAAGCCTCAACTTCCTGAGTTCAAATCTAGTTTGGGGTACTGTCTAGCTGTGTGACCCTAGGCAAGTCATTTACCTCTGCTTGGCTCAGTTCCTCATTTGTAAAATTAATTGGAAAGGGAAATGACAAACCAGATCAATATGTTCATGACCTCAACTGGGGTCTTGAAAAGTCAGACAAAACTGAATAACAAAAATTGTGCTAAGTGCTTTATAAATATCATACAATAACACTAGGAGACAGGTACTATTATTAACCTCATTTTATAGTTGAGGCAGAAAGTTTAATTGACTTACTCAAGGTCAGATAGCAGATAGATGTTTGAGACTCAGGTCTTCCTGAATCCAGACTTCATGCTGGACTACCTAGGAGAGAAATGTTTTTACTTCTGATTTTTTCTATATCTTTGTAGTAACTATCCCTTTGTAAAAGAAATTCATGTGGATTGGTTAAATATAACTGGAATGCTAGTCACTGTCACTGGTAGCTAACTGAAGGGTATATTAAAAATAGAAGATCAAGCAGATCCTCTGCTAGAGATAGCCCAAACACTTAAGTGTAGCCCTAAGTCCCAGACTCATTCTGGAAAAATTCAAGGTCTTGCTGTACTTTGTCTTCCTATACTTTATTTTGTTAATGTCTTTCCATAAGATCTGAATCTTTTCTTTCTTCTTCGTCATGTGTGATTTGCCTAACCAATCTTGCCTTATAGTTTATATTGTAACAGTATTTGGAATACTAGATTGCTAGCCTGATTAGTACCATAGCCCTATTCATTTGGAAATTACTTCCTAAGTACTTAGAAAATGCCAGCTGTTTCTGCCCAACCAGAAAAATAGCACTCCACATTTTATAAGGTGATTCTTACCCTAAATTGAATTTTATTATTTGTTTTGGAAGATGCAATGTAGTGCCTTCCTTTAATTGATGTTTTACAAGGTTATTTGGGTGTGTTTGTAGAGCTTGAATAAAATGGAGCATTAAAAAAGAATGTTGGTTAGATTTCTAGCTCCAGTATTGGAGAGTTCTTCTCTTTCTCCAATGTATCACATATGAATTATTTGTATCAGTCTTACAAGTATGTTGTGAGGGTACGATTGTCTAGTTGATAGAGCAATGAATTTTTAAATCAAGAAGACTGGGGTTTCAAATATTGCTTTTAACTGTATTTTTAAAAAATAATGTGACCTTGGAGAAATCATTTGAACTTTTAAAACCTCACCTTTCTTATCTGTAAAATTAAGTAGGACCTGCCTCACAAAGTTATTGTGCAACTCAAATGAATTAATGTATGTAAAACATTTCATTAACTTAAAAACACTGTGTAATCAGTTATTCTTGTTATCATTCCTATTATTAAACCCAAAAATATGTGAACAAATTTCTACTTTTTGTAGGAAAACCTAAACCATGTCAGGAACTCATTAAACCAATTGAGTTAGGTTGTCTTTACAGAGCATAAAGTAGAGCTGACATTTAACAACCATTCTCCTCATTAAATGAGCAAAAATGTAGCCAGCACCTGAAGGCAACCCCAAACTAACATGGTGGGTCCCCCAGATTGTGTTACTCTAGAGGCCAGGTACTTTCTAGAACTGTATGAAACCATAATTCATGAGCCCTCACAAATTATTTCAGTGCAAAGGCATTTCATGAAATAGCATAATAAAAAATTCCTTAATAATACATTTTTCCATAAACCGCAGGCACATTTCCCCACAGATACATATGCCATCATAAGAAGAAGAGACACAAGGTAAAGAACACATTTGGAGAAATGCCCATATAGGAAATACATGTCCAGAGCACACATATAGATGGACACATTCTGACAGGGAATATAAAACAGCTAAAATACATGTGTGGAAGGGGGATTCTCTTGTTCCAACAGCACAGGGTCAAAGTCTTTTGGTGTCACTAAATTATTCCTTTATTTATCTCCATCAGATTCATGCTCTTCACTGGACAAATCTTTCTATAAGAGGTCTCTTCCGGTCTTCTGCTGCTGCTATTTCTTTTTCCTTTCAGATTTCCCTTTTCTATTTTGTATATAACTTTAATGTTCTTAGATCTTTATACATTTCCTCCATTAGAATGCAACTCCTTTAGGATAGGGATTGTTTTGTTTAACATTTTTATTTTCTTTGTATCGTCAGTACTTGGGACAGCTTCTGGTGTATGGTAAGTACTTAATAAATGCTTGAGGACTGAAAGCCCACTTCACTGGATACAAAACCTTCATCAAATCATGCTGTCAGGTGTCAATCTGCTACACATATAAACTCTGCTGTTTATGTGCCACTGCCACTACACCTAACCAGGCACATTGATACTAAGCTTCTCTATGTTTTTAGTCTCTGGCTTCAGCTGAAGTTATTGGACATAGCAATGTCTCTTACTTAGAAGGAGAATGTACTCTATAATAGAAGCAGTCCTTTCCTAAGTAGAGGACCAGTAAAAGTCCTTCTAATGGAAAATAAAAAGGAGCTGCACACTCTTGGCTCATATCACCATCACCATCATTACCATTAACGTGACCTGTCTTAATCCTTCCATATTAACTACAAGCTTTCTCACCTCCAGCTAGAGATCCTTTGTCTCTAGCATCAAGCTCTTCAGACCTAGGTACAAATATAGTCATTAGTGTCTAAATCATTAGTGTCCTCAGACCCAAGTCAGTCTTTTTATCCGAGTTTCCTAGTACAAGGGTTGGAGTCTATCTGTCAAAGATCTTGCTCTTGCAACTATGTGACCCTGAGCATTTAACCCTGTTTGTTTCAATTTCTGCATGTGTAAAATGAGCTAGAAAAAGAAATGGCAAACCATTGTATTACCTTGATCAAGAAAATCCCAGTGAGGTCATAAAAAGTCAGATAGAATTGAAAATGATCAAACAACAAGTTGATATAAATTTCTAAAGGAGGAATTCTTAACTTGGAGTTCATAATTACATGAATAGATTTCAGGGAATTCATGAAATTAGGTGGGAAGAAATTACATCTTTATTTCCATAGTATTGGTTTTCTTTGTTACTTTATGTATTTTATTTTATGCACTTGTAAGCATCACACTTTGCCTTTCTCTCTTGGGAACAGAATGCTACTTCAACCCCTTTTAAAACTCACAAGATCACAGAGGCTCCACTCCATACATGGGGCAACATGAACAAAGAAATCACAAAACTTATATATATTATCAATAGGTGACTTAGTTGCTCTTCCTGACAAATAAGTTGTTATTGGTGGACATTCATCTCAATAAAATCTAAGCCAAAGTGACTAATTATACACGTATGCCTGCAAATTAAAAAACTTTACATAATTATACTCTGAGAGGAACTCATCCATCTATAAACTAGATTTAGGAAGTCAGTATTATAATTCTGATGAGGATGATGATCAGGAGTATCATCAACTTACCTTGGCATAGGGGCAATATGCCAACAGGATGCAGAAGAACAAGAGTTATCCATCCAGAGTAATTTACCAATGTCCCATTGAAATTGGGAAATCAGCTAAATAATACTGCTGATACTTAACCATGCAATGTTATTTTTGCATGAAATTACATGTATTCAGTAATGCATCTATTAATTGCTTCACATTCTTGTTTTAGTTATTTTCTTCTCCCTTCTACATATGCTTTTATTAGCAGCATGCATATGTTATACAATTTGTTAACCTGCTTAATTTGTGGTTAGAAAATCATTATTTTATATAGGCTATGAGATGTTTTAAATAGCTTAACTTTGCTATTATCATATGAATATAATGGTCATTCTGATGAGGTTTGGATTGACTTTCCTTGAAATGGAGGCTTAGGTCATATAAGACCTAAGAAGTTTGTTTCTTCCTAGGTTGGGAAGAAAGAAAACTATATTAGGGCTGGAAGTGGGGGGGTAAGCTTATGACTGCAGGAGTTTAAATTCTCTGCAGAGGAAAGAATGCTAATTATTGAATTTGATTAAGAACTGTGCCACAAAGACTTTTCTTTGAATTAGATAATGTAGAACCTCATCAAGTCACTAAAGAGCTATCTAAGATTTAACCTTTGTCAAACAAACTCCAGAATATTTGCTGAATTCAGCAAATATTAAAATTAAAACTAGAGGAAGAGTAAGAATAGAGTTGAAACCACTGAGTTCAGCTCGGATGTAAACAGTTCTTTTAAACTGGATCAAAAAAAAATCAGAACTGAGCATGAAGAGGGCTTATATACCTCCCTAAATCAATCAAAGCCATTATGTGAGAGACAATGTCACAACTTAAATACTTTGTACAAAAAAGAAGGAACTATCTCAGAATCAAAAAAGATTCTGATGATACAAACTTCTTCAAAGTTTGAAAAAAAAAAACATGGAGCAAAGGGAGGACTATGCTGTAACAGATAAGTAATTTCCTGAGAGTCATTGCAGATATAGGCTGGGGATCAGGGAGAAATATCCAGGCTGAGGAAAATCTAGAAAAGAGGTTGGTTCTTTCTCCAATTTCCTCCAAATGACTGTTCATGAACAGGACATTATATAATCTAATATATCCACTATTTTCTCACCCAAATGTTTCCAGTACACTGGATTTTGTCTCAATCACAGAGAGGTCAGACTCAACTAGAAATAAATAAAAAATGCAAAAGAACCACACCTATGCCTAGATATTAGTCATTTTTTCTAACAAAACTCAGGGAAAATATGAGTGAACTCAGAATTTTTCATCTAAAATAAATTCTCTAAAGCTGGAGAAAAAGAAATCAAATGGATCTTAGGGACTTATTATATTGTTCCTCCCACTCTTCAGGTCTACCATTGAGCTAGATTTAGAAGGTCATTCCTGAAGATCACTCCAACACTGGTGCTGTGCTTAGTTCTAAAATCTAGAACAATGAAAAAAAAAATAAAATCTCAACAATGAGAAGCCAGGATGTCTACTTGCCAACCTAAAAAGACCCATTTTTCTTAGAACCATGTATCCTCAGAGAAGAGGCCCAAGGTCTTTCTGTTACTCACTGTCTCTTACAAGATTCTGTCAACAAATGAAAATGCTGACATAATAGAGCATATCTGAATTTTATAAAATGGGCAGAATGTAGGCTGAGGTTGAGTCAGGTCTTTTTTAAAGTGATCCCAGTTCCAGTTACACCATCAATTGAAAAAAATGGTTTATTTCTAGTCATATTAAAAAGCTCTAAATCACTATCGATTAGGGAAATGAAAATTAAAACAACTCTGAGGTACCACTACACATCTCTCAGTTTGGCTAATATGACAGGAAAAGATAATAGTGAATGTTGGAGGGGATGTAAGAAAACTGGGACACTGATACATTGTTGGTGGAATTGTGAATACATCCAGCCATTCTGGAGAGCAAGATGGAACTATGCCCAAAGGACTATCAGACTGTGCATATTCTTTGATCCAGTGGTGTCTTTACTGGGCCTGTATCCCAAAGAGATCATAAAGGAGGGAAAAGGGCCCATGTGTGCAAAAATTTTCGTAGCAGCTTTTTGTGTGATGGCAAGATACTGGAAACTGAGTGGATGCCCATCAGTTGGAGAATGGCTGAATAAATTTTGGTTTATGAATGTTATGGAATATTATTGTTCTATAAGAAATGATCAGCAGGATAATTTCAGAGAGGACTGGGGAGACTTACATGAGCTGGTGCTAAGTGAAGTGAGTAGAACCAGGAGATCACTGTACACAGCAACAAGATATACAATGATCAATTCTAATGGACATGGCTCTTTTCAACAGTGAAGTGATTTAAGCCAATTCTAATGAACTTGAAATGGAGAGAGCCATCTGAACCCAAGAGAGGATTCTGGGGACTGAGTATTGATCACAATATAGCATTTTCACTTTTTTGTTGTTGTCTGCTTGTTTTTTCTTATCTTTCTCAATTTTTCTTGTGCAGCATGATATTGTGTGGAAATATGTATAGAAGAATTGCACATATTTAACATATATTGGCTAGATTGCCCTCTAGAGGAGGGGTAGGGGGAAGGGAGGAAGAAAAAAATTAGAACACAGGGTTTTGCAAGGGTGAATGTTGAACAGTATCTATGCATATGTTTTAAAAATAAAAAGCTTTAATTAAGAAAAAAGGGTTTCTCCTAACCCTGTGGTTAAAAGGTCAAAACTGGTCATAGACTACCTATTTTTACTCCAAGGCATTCCATACCATTCTACATTCCACATCATCATAACTCTCCTAGCTCTGACACTCTCTCACTTTCTCCACATGGAAGAGCTGCATTACCAAACACATGTGTCATTCCCCCATTACATATCTTTATAAATTATATGCATGTACAATTTACCATCATGTTTTATATATTATTAAACATACAGAAGGAAAAAATAATGAAATAAAGATATAAGCAATTGTTAAAATGCTTTTTTTAATGTTTCAAAAACTTTTTTCTTTCACTAAAATATTATAAAATATTTGCTGTCACTAAAGTATAGTTAGAACAGTGGGACTGAATATGCTCATTATATTTTTAAATCTTGTTTTAGCACTCTTTAATATGCAATACATTATAATATGCTGAAAGTAAAGCTACCAGTAAATGTATTGTTAACCCCTACCCATAATGGAACTCCCACTCATCCCCAGGATATCTCCTGCACCATAACTGGAGTGTGACTACTTGCCATGAGGGCTGAGTATAACATAAGGGCATCAGTGTCAATCTGCTTAAATTATTAATATTATTGAATTGTTAGAATGAAATATTAGTAAAGTTTAATTTCTTATTATTTAATTAAAACATGTTTTGCCCTGTTACATCAGCATTTATAATTTATTTTTTCTCATATGCATATGGATATCAATCATACCTTATCCTTGTCACATCCAGTTATTCAACAGCACCTGATTTGTTGTGAAGGAACACTGGGGATTCGTTTTTCTCTGCAGGTAAGGAGTATAGGCTGTGTGGAACAATAGTTGCTTATGGAAGTCAGGAATTAGAATGTAATGCTCTTTATTTCCTTAGTGTAAAAGCCTAATATGTTTTAGTACTTGTGCATTATCATGTTCCATCTTTCAAAACTACACAGAGAGAGAAAGAGAAACAGAGAGAGAAAAATAGAAAGAAACAGAGAGAGAGAGAGAAAGAGAGAGAGAGAGACAGAAACAGAGAGAGAGAGAGAAACAGAGAGAGAGAGAGAGAAACAGAGAGAGAGAGAGAGAGAGACAGAAACAGAGAGAGAGAGAGAGAGAGAGAGAGAGAGAGAGAGAGAGAGAGAGAGAGAGAGAGAGAGAGAGAGAGAGAGAGAGAGAGAGAGAGAGCCCCTTGCCAAAGGTATGGCCTCTCTCCTTAAATTTTCAGGCTTTGCCTAAAGACTCACAGCAATTTCACTGAAAACAAGAAACAAGTCTACTGATTCAATTCAAGGCATGCTCAGGACAAACTTTTCTCCTTGCCTAAAGGAGACTTCTCAGTAATAGTTCACTTTACCTATATTACTTAAAAGGGCCTGCAGTTGAGCTGCAATGAATACACTCCCCAGGCTGCTGTATCTTTTTCAGTTCCTCACAGACATCACCAGGAGCCCAATTCATCAAATCCTTAACACCACTCTTCAGATTTATCTGTCAGGGCAAGGGATCCAGATTAAAAATGAAACAACCATTTCACTTGCTTGACAAGGGTAGACCCAGCCTGCTAAATTTCCATCCCTATCGCTGGAGAGCAGAACTTTGGGAAATAAATAATAAATGCATTTTGACCTAGGGCCACCTAGCCTGGAATACTTTAGAGCCTCTTATCTAAGTACAACAATTATTCCAGTTAATAGGTTAAGGGATATATATGAGATTACTGGTAATCCTTTCACACCGTTGTTCAGTACTTATTTGAAATGCAGGGCACAAATATTTAAGGATTAGCTCCCCTCTCTCCTTGTACATACCCTTAGAGTGATGCTATTTCCTGCTATCTTCTCTTGCAGAATAGAAATGAAGAATAGTTACACTAGGGGAGTTATTATAATCAGACTCTTTTATATCTTTAAGGCAATTACATGCAAAGACAAGAGTGCCTAATGCAAAGCATTTTGAAACTATAGAATTTCGGCATTTCCTTTAGCCAAACCAAGATAAGATCCAGATGACAGTGCATATTAAAAGGTATTCCATAGGACAAACTTCAAACAGGTACATGTCTTCCAAAATCATTATGTTTTTCTTTAAAACATGGTCACTTTTATGGTGTGGAAGAAAAAGTAAAAATCTGTTTGGCACACAGCAATAAATCCAACAGAATTTATTAAACACTACTCAGAGTGGATGGGACAATAATGGTGAAACAGAAAGAAGGCAAAACTACTCAACTCTTCTTTCAAGAATGGTCTTTAGAGTGGGGAGCATATAACAAAAACAATGAAGGAGAAAATGAAACTCTTGATGAATCATTTTCAAAGGTACTGAAAGAAATTATTATATGGTTACTGAGATAAGAGCTTTTAAAAATAATGGACAATAAATGATGTGTCACAGTAGTGTTATCAAACTCAAATAAATGCATGATACCTGCCTGATTCACACTTACTTAGAAAATCACAAAAACATACCCATGCAATATTGTTTTTCACTTAGTTTGTAAAAAAAATTTCCAATTATATTTTACTGATTCAGCCACCAGAAGTTCTGGGGGTAGTTTCATCTTGGACGTGTTTTTAACACTTCTGTGCCACAGGATTGGAGATGGACAAATACTATCTTGCTGTTGATAAAGCAGAATGTGGCTTTTTCACATCCTAGATTGATGCATTTAACATTTTGATTATTAAAGAAAAATTATCTAGAGTGTGTTATTAAATAGTGATTACTAAAGAGCTCTTTACTTTTTATTATACTTGTTTCTTCTGTGCATAATTGTATTCTTTTTATTCCACCTCCCAGAATAGATTGTCTCAAAGTTAGGAACTATTTCCATTTTACCTGTGTCTTTCCAGTGCTGAGCACAGTATTTTATACATAGTAGGAACTTGTCTGTCAAATGAAGTAAATTAGTTTTAATAAACTATCCACATTTGTGCTGATGAAAAGATTGTTGTTCAGTCATTCAGTCATGTCTGACTCTTCTGTCTTCCAATATTTCCCAGAGTTTATCCACGCTCATGTTTCTTGCTTCCATTACACTCATTATTTACAGAGAACAAAGAATCAACAGATTTACTTTAAATATCAAAGAAAAGAAGGAAGGCTCACACAAACATCTCAAGAAATAATGGTACCCACCTATGAGTATCCTTCTTAGAAGTCTATGTAATTTCAGTCATTTGTGGAATTCCATCAAGGGGTGAGCATGAAGGAACCACGCCAAAGACAGCAGCTGCTTGGAATCCATTTAGAATTGGACCACTTTACCCACTCTTCCTCTATTCTATCTATATCCTCCATGCAGTGTTCCTCAGATTCCAACAGAGATATGCTCTCAGTTGTTCTCTTTCCCAAGGAATCAACTCTATGGGGCATATGAGAACAGTGATTCAGAATTCCTATTAAATCACAATGTGTTACAAACTACCCTCTCTGAAAGGGTTCCTTCTACTTCAAATCCCCAGACTTCTGGCCTCCCACAGACCAGGAACATAGTACTCTTTTACTCTTTTCTATTTCTGAGCATAGTTACATATCAATATTGGATTAGGTTATGTTGATGTTACAGATGTTTAATGTTGTTTCTATTAAGATGTAAGCTCCTTGAGGTAGAAACTGTCTTTGCTTTTTGTTACTTGTATCTCCAAAATATTTCACATTTTCCTACATGCAGTAAATACTTTTCATCTATTTATCCAGTTTTCACCCATTTTCTCACTTCCCCCAGATCTAAAAGTTCTACAGAGACTCCAATTCCCCAGTAATTGTTCACATCTCTCAACAGGCCTAAATATCTAGGGCTTGGTTTCTTTATAGTCTGAGGTAGAGAGTTGAGGTGGGGAGCCAAGTGCTAAATTGAACTTGCTTTCCCCAACACTACGCCAATTCTTGAGCCGCAACAGCACATGTTTCTCAGACTTTAGACCAAAATATAATAACAATAATAATAAATTAATATCTATATCAAAATCCACAATTATAGAATATTTAGTTAGTACTTAATAATATCTGTATAAAAATGTCACATTTATAGAGCACTTTCAGAATTATATTCTTCCCTCTCAACTACTAAATGAAGTAAGTAATATTTTCCCATTTCAAGGAGAGAAAAATGAGGCTCACTGCTACTAAGTGACTGGGCTATAGACACCCAAACTCAAGTAAACTGACTACAAATCCATCACTCTTTTCAATTATACCAAGCTTCCTTTTTCTCTGTATCCATCACATAATTACCTGGAGGCATAAAGGTGATCAATTTCTCATACTTATTCTCTGTTATTCAGATTGTTATGTGCTTAACCTGAAGCCACAACAGAAAAGTAAAAGAAAAAGCTAAATGCTCAATTCACACTCAACTCACGGAATCCAAGTAACTCAAGGAGTCCAAATGAAGTTTACTGAATACAGCCAGCTAGGTCTCAAGGGCATATGAAAGGAAGCCAGAATGTAATTGCTTCCAACTTTGCTCCTGGGCCTCTTACAAATCTTTAGATCTCTATACCAAGGGTTTGTAGCCATATCTGTGGGCAGCAATTGGTATAAATTTGACCCTTCTGTTTTATAATCACAGAGGCCTATTTCTGGCATATGGCCAGAATCAGCCTGCTCACTCCAGCTCTAACCTTGGTGCTTTCTAGGACAACATTGATGGCAGAGTTTGTGCAAACACAGCAACATTGGACTAAGGTCTTAAATATATACTTTGCATACTCTTACTTTGTATATTGCTATTGTTCGTGTACCCACAACTCTTAAGAGGTGGGAAGCTTAAGCTGGCAAGGAGAGTGGAAAGAAAAGGGGTGCCGTTAAACATTGACAACCCAGGAAAAGTATTATAACAGAGTTATGTGTTTATGCATTCAACTGCAGTGCTTTGCATTAGTTAAATGTCATTCATTAAGTGGAAAAGTTTCTTAGTGTGCAGATTGAAAGACAGCCTCAGAGTCTAGAAAGAACATATTGATCAGTAATGGGTTCAAATCCTAACTGTCTGAAACTTATTGATTGCATGAACCCAGGTAAATCTCTTAATCTCTCAGTTCACTAGGCAATTCAATAAAACTAAAAATTACAGAACAGTTGTTGAAACGGAAGGTGTTTTTTTTTCTCCCTTGGTAGTTGCCTATATCAATCAAATAATATATATTATATATGTATGTGTATATACACACACACAACACCATTTTTAATAGGACCTATAAAGCATGTATATATATATGTATATGTATACATGTAAAATACTCTTCTTGTGTATATGTATATATATACACAAATATAAACAGCTGCACTCAAGAATATATAAATATGCACACACACAAAAATATGTGTATGCATATGTATTTGTCCTATCTCTCATAGTAGTTCTATTTTATTTGAAACCCCTTGAACAGAGACAGACACACTTGCAAGAACCTTATCTTAATATTTCAGTATAAGAGCTTAGCTTACTAGCTTTACACATTTAGATTTGCTGAAGCCTATATTTACTTTCTGCCTGCCTAATCACAAGGCTGTGGTCTTTGGGAGAATAAAACTATTAACAAAAATAATTTCTTTCTCATTTGCAGTTTCATAATACAGAAATCAACCTATACAGAGGAATCTGGTTTAGCATTTACTCTTGACCTTAAAAATAGGGTTCCTTATATTTGGTACTTCTTGAATATATTTGATCGTAACTCACAACTGATTTGATAGTCACTTATCTATTTATAATTTTCACCCTGACCCTCCTATACATCTCTCACTTTATAATTTGCTAATGCTTATAATTATGTTTTCTATGTGGACTTCAGTTTGGTACCATGATGCTTTTAATTGGCATGCTACCTATTTGTACCTTCATCTATTAAAGACAATCCAATCACCAGGTCTGACCTTAGACTCAGATGTGGAATCAGCAAAGTCCTCCTACTTCATGTCCCTCTCCCTCCCTTAACTGCAACTTCTTCTTTTCTTCCTCTATTGTTCCCTATTTCCAGTCATCACAGTCCAAACATTTCTTTGTTTCATTTTTGTGTCAGGTAGCTGCTTCTCCTTCTAGCTGTATTTGCATTTCAATGAAACTCCAAAAGAATGGGGAAAAAACACACATTTGAGATCCAGAGGAATGAATTCCTGATAGAGAAAAGTTTTGCACAATGACTGACAGTAGAGGGAGATAATTAGGGTCAAGACATCATTGAGTGCTGACCTACTGATAAGACCGGTCTTGCTAGTATTTGTCCTAATAATCCTGAGAGTTTGGTCTGGAATAAGGTAATAACATCCATTCTTCTGAACCTTTTTCATCTTTCCTGCTATTACTACTTTCTCACCAATTGGAACAGGAACCCTCAGGACTGAATTTCTATAGATAATGCCTGGAAGAATTGATCTACTCAACTTTGGAACTCCATCCTGAGATTGAGTTATACTTTTAGTTAAATACAAGCTCATCTAATCTACCACATTTCATGATTTCCCATCATATCACACATCCATCCTCCACAGGCCTGCCACCCAGACTTATTGTGAGGATCAAATGAGATACTAAAGCATTTACCACATAATTGGGCCAGCTAAGTGAAATAGTGAATAGACTCCTCTTCCTCAGGCTAAATTTTGGCTTCAGATACTTACCATCTTTGTGAGCCTGACATTTCTTTCCCATTTGCACTTTCTTGATACAGAAATCAACTTATAGAGATCTGATTTAGCATTTACTATTGACTTTGAAAATGGAGTTCCTTATATTTGGTACTTCTTGAATGTATTTGATAATAACACAGCTGATTTAGTAGTCACTTATCTATTTATAATTTGCACCCTGTTCCTCCTATACATCTCACACTTTATAATTTGCTAATGCTTATAAACATTTTCTAAGTAAACTTTAGTTCACAACAAATCATTGCTTTTCTCCTTTTTTGCTTCGTTTTTTTAAATTTCCTTCTGTCACTTAACATAATCAATCAGTTGCCATGTCTTACTGAATCCTCTTTCACAATATCATTTGCAACTGTCCTTCACTGACATAACCATGATCTTGGTTTAGGCTTTTATCACCTCTCACCTGCAGTTTTATAATAGTTTCCTAAACATAATCCCCATGCCTTAATTCTTTCTCCTCTCTATTTCATTCTCCACATAGTTACTATAATGACATACCAAAAGCACATGTCTGAACATGTAACTCTCCTTCTTAATTCCAGTGGCTCCTTTAGTTCCTCTGAGGTCAAATACAAATACTTCTGTTGATAGTTAAAAGCCCTTTATAACCTGGCTCCAATCTATCTTTCCAGTCATTATATATTCTTTTATAATCCAGCCAACTGGCATGCTTTCTGGTCCATGTCCATCTTTTCCATTTGTGTCTTTGAAACAACTTTCCTACATCCTTGGAATCTACTCCTTCCTGATATACACCTCTTAGAATTTCTAAGTTCATTTATTATTGCTCGTCCTTCATTTTCAAAAAGCATTAGTGACATCATGGGTTGATATCTTGAATTAAAATGGATTTAAATGAAGCAGAGTAGCACAAAGTCATCAGCCTCACTTTCTCTTCCAGAAGTCCAATGGCAGACAAAAATCAAGACAATTGGTGATGGTGCAGAATGCAGTGAATGATGTTGACATCTTCAATATCTGACAAAGCTCCAAGTGCTTCCCAATGCCTGCTTCAGTCATCTTCATGGCCATTAGAACAAACTTTTCTCATCCACCCATTGTACCTGAGAAGCCTTCACCTGCTTAGAGTAGACATTCTCAGTGATGGAGTTGAGATTTCTTAGTTACCTTCAAACTGGTCCATCTGCTGAGACAGTTTTATCAATGTGTGGATGCTGTGATGCTACAGCTTTTTGGAGTCACAGGTGAGAGTTTCCTTTAAAAGGACTGAGCAAACCCACCTACCAGAGAAACTGGTCCTCCCTGAACACTCCAAAGCTCAGCTCAAATACCACATTAAAGATGAGGCCTTTCCTCATTCCCCACAATAAAGCACTTGTCTTCAAGCACCTTGCTTTGTATAAGCATATTTTATGTAATTACTTATGTTCACATTATCTTCCCAGATGAAATTAAAGCTCCTGTGTTTCACTTTTGGTTTTGTACTCCCTGTGCCTAGCACGGTGACTGATTCACCAATAGTATGTTGCAAGACTCAAATACAATAATAGATGTAAAGCATTTTGCAAACCTTACAACACTATATAAATATATGTTATTATTATTCATCATTAGCATCAGTCTATAGTCACCAGACCTCTAGTCTAGGGACAGCTTCATTCCCTGAGCCTTGTTCTGTGTTCTTAATGAGCTCAAGCAATGTTTATAGATCAAAACAGAGTGTACCAGTAAATGTTTAACAGTGTTCTATCTAGGGGGGGAAATGTATGCAGACACAGTTTTAAGTTTATGATACCAAAATTAACATTTTCTCTATCACTTTCTTAAGTCTAGATGATGCAAATCACAATAAAACAAGGTCTGTTTCATTGGCAATTTCTAAGGATTAAATCTCACACTGAAAAATTTAACCACCAACTCTCCAAAGCCTGGTTAGAGTTGGCTCTAGCATACACCTGCTGCTACAAAGCAGGCAAATAATTAATGTCAACTGATAAAGTGATTGTTAGAAAGTCACTTCATTTTTCTGAAGCTCATCTTCTTTACCCAAAAAATAGGAATAATAGTATCTTTACTGCCTCCTGAAAGAAAAGGTTTTGTAAGAATTAGAGCCTATAGAATTGTGAGCTATCAAAACTGAGAAAGCTTATTCCAAATGCCACATTGTATCTCCCTGATCTCACTCTGGCTTGAGAAAAATTATCCCCCTCTTCCCACATGAAATCTGGGTTAGAGATTCAGCTGAGTTTCCATATAACAATAAGGGTTTGCATGATATGCTCCAGGAGTACTGTATGACCAGAGAGGTTGAGGAGAGGGGCTCCTATCTTTACTCATTGACAGCAGCTCCTAAGTCTCCCTATTTAATTCAAGACACTCTCCAGGGACATGCTCTATTACTACCTTTTTTGCTGCTAGAATCTTGACTAAAACCTGGAGCCTTATAGGTTAAGGTCAAATAGGCAGACAGAAAAAGGAGTTAAGAGAAAATGAGCAAGAAAGCAAGAAGGAAAAAAAAGAGAAAAGTGGCATTTTCAGAAACTGAAAGTTTATTATATTCTTAATTCAGGCACATTAGTTACAGGGCCTTAATGCTTCTGATGTGCTCAAATTCTCAGGACTGACAATTTTTATATTCTCAAGGACACGCTGAGCTGTACACAAGCCAGATCTCTGGATGAGCACTGCAGTTGAATGAAAGGGTTCCAAGTCCTCTGCTTTATATTTTGAAGATGAAATTCAAGAAAAGAGGGATTGGGTTATAATGACAAAGACATGCAGCCTTACCCTCCACACCATGGCAGCACATATTTAGAACTAAAATCAAAGAAGAATTTTTCTGATGCAATGTTTGTGAGAAATAATTTGAGGGTAATGGAGAGAAAATAAATGCTTACATCCATATTAACATGCCTGTACTTGTTCATTAAGGCCTGTTTTCTCCTATTTTCCTCATCTTCTTTCTTGGCTCTATTTTGGGAATTTTTAATGCAGAAAAATAAAAGAATTTAACCACATTTCTGTTGTGGTGATCTTTTTTAAAAAGGATGAACAATTTTGGTAATATATTATTATATCAGGGAAATGTAAATTTTTGTGATAAATCTTTTGTTCATACAATACACTATCAATTTGAGAAACAACTGTTTGGTTCTTTTTACTTTATCTCATATGTGAGCTTAATTAATCACAATGGAATCCTATTCATAACTATTTTCCAACTCATGAGGCAATTATTTCCTCCAGTTTGGTATTTTCTTCTAACTAAAAATGGCATTGAACTAGGGAAAACATTAAAACCCTGATGCAAATCATAATGAATTCTATGCAAAGTAGTTTTATTAATGTAAAGCAGTTGAAATCTTAATTGTATTGATGTTTATGTTTTCCATCAGTTTTCTTAGAATTTTTTATATCAAGTTTTACTAAATGATTAATAGGAGATTTTTGGTCTGGCAAATAAGAATGGGGGTCACCACCCTAATTGAAAGAGAGAGAGAGAGAGAGAGAGAGAGAGAGAGAGAGAGAGAGAGAGAGAGAGAGAGATGAATCTGATGAAAGATTTTAATTGAGGCTGATTGTGACCAAGACTAAAAATGCCCAGTTAAAGAGACGCGTACAGAAGCTAGAAAATGTTTGAATTGTACTTCCCCAGGAATTTACAAAGAGACTTAGTAAAACCTTTTTAAATGATAAGTATTAGCTACCCACTGAAAAACCTATCACAAGTCCACTGAATAGTGCAGAAAGTAATGAAGATATCTGTATTTCCTGGATTTTGATAAGAATATCTGAGATTTAATGAGATAACTGTCTCAGCTGGGCCATATGACTATAAAATAGAATGTCCCAAGAATACCAGGAATAGAAGAAGCTATGTCTTTTACAAAATATGTATTCTTATAACAGTATCTTGCATGTAGTAGGTGCTAAAAATTGTATGTTGAATGAATGCTTATCTGTTAAACTAGTAGGGATGGGGATGAGGAATGGACACTATGATCTCAGAAGAAGCTTCCAGGCCTAAGTCTAAAAATCTATGAGTTAGTTATCAATTAGTTAAGGTTATCAGTTAGTGAAAAGGGAGGTGATATGGTCAGGTACAAGTAACTCCCTTCAGGGTTCAGCTCATATATCACCTGTAGAAGAGTTATTATATTTACCTTAGTTGGCTAAATTAGCTAATATATTCTCCTTCCTTCCTGAAATCATCACTTATGTTTATGTGACTATGTGCTGTTCCCCCATTAAAATTCTAGCTCCTTGAGGACAATAATGGTATTTCACTTTGCCTTTTTATCTAAGTTCTTTGTACATAGTAAGTACTTAGTAAAGGTTTATTGATTTGTATGATAATAGTAATAATTATGATGATGAAAATGATAATTAATAATATCTAGCAGCTAGAGAGCACAATAGGTTGCTGGATCTAGAGTCAAAAAGGTCTAATTTCAAATCCTGCCTCAGATACCTATGAACTGGGTGAACTTGAACAAGTCATCTAATCTTTCTAACTCAATTTCCTCATTTGTGAAAGGGGATTAATTACAATACCTGCCTCAAAGGTTATTATGAAGATCAAATGAGGTAATATATATAAAACTCCTTACAAATCTAAAATTATTGTATAAATACTGTTATTATTTCATTACTAATATTATCTCTTTGAACCAATTCCAACTCCTTGTCCATGTCATGAGGAAAAAATAACAACAAAATTAGCAAATGCTAGCCAAAATAAGTATGCACTGACTAATATTTTAAATGAAAAAAAATTTGTGGAAACCCAGAAATATGGCAAAATGGATTCTGGTAATTTCATTAACTGGAATTTCATCACAGCTAATGTGATGAAAGTGCTTATATCTATCTATATCTATATATAGCTATATATATATATATAAAATAAATGTGGTGGTATAAAACTGTAGGATGACCTTACTCAAAACCATCACAATGACTTGGTTGACATGGAAAACAGTGGAACACAGCAAGTATTCTAGCATCTTCAAGTTCAAGTATAATAATAATGTAAGATTTATCAGATAAAGTAAAAAATGTCAATAACTTACTTATTTGAAATGCTTAGAAGAAAATGATACTGACCACTAAAGAAAGAAAACAAAAAAAAATACATGAAATGACTGCATATGAATATTTTCATTATGCCCCAATACTAGGTCATAACAGAACTAGAAATAAAACTCTCAGTTGTAGGCAAAAGCTTTATACTATTTTTTCAACTTTATCCATAGCTCCAAGTCATACAATGATATATTGCTTACAAATTTAGAGCTATTTTAAAAATAATTCTAACTAATACAAAATATCTAGGAGGTTACCTGCCAAAACAAAGCCAGGAACTCTATAAACACTATTACTAAATGTTTTATACAAGCAACTGAAAAATATCAATTGCTCATAAGTAGACTGAGCTAATATAATAAAAATGGCAATGCTACCTAAAATACTTATTCAGTGTCATATCAATCAAACTGCCAAATAATTACTTTATTAAGCTAGAAAAAATAATAACAAAATTCATCTGGAAGAACAAAAGGTCAAGAATATCAAGGGAATTGAAATTGATGAGGTAGGGGAATGCAAAGGTTACCATCTGGCCATACCAGATCTATAACTATATTATAAGTGGGGAACATCAGACCATTTGGTACTGGCTAAGAAATAAAGCAGGGGAATCAGTGGAATAGGTTAGGGACACAAGACACAGTAGTCAATGACTATTGTAATCTAGTGTTTGATAAACCCAAAAGTTCCAGATTCTGGTATAAAAACTCACTATTTTACAAAAATGCTGGGAAAATTTGAAAACAGTATGGCAGAAACTAGGTCCTCATCAACATCTGATACCCTATACCAAGATAAGTTTGAAATGAATTCATGACTTAGACATAAAAAAATTAGTTTTTAGATACAAGCAAAGGATGATCAGATCTGTGGAGAAGGGAGAGATTTATTGGCAAAGGAAAACTAGAGAACATTATGAAATGCAAAATGGATAACTTAAGATTTTGCACAAACAAAACCAATGCAGCCCAGATTAGAAGAGAAGCAGAAAGTTGGGAAACAATTTTCATAGGCAGTGTTTCTAAAAGAAGTCATTCTTCAGATGAGAAATGGTCAAAGAATATGAACAGAAAATTTTCAGATGAAAAAGTTAAAGCCATTTATAGTTATATAAAAATGCTCTAAATCACCATTGATTATAGAAATGCAAATTATGACAGCTTTGAGGTACCACTTCACATCTCTCAGATTGGCTAAGATGACAGGAAAAGATAATAATTAATGTTGGAGGGGATGTGGGAAAACTGGGACACTAATGCATTGTTAACAGAGTTGTGAAATGATCTAATCATTCTGAAGAGCAATTTGGAACTGTGCTCAAAGTGCTATTAAACTGTATATACCCTTTGTGTCACTACTAGGTCTGTATCTCAAAGAGATCATAAAAGAGAAAAAAAAGCAAAAATATTTATAGTAGCTCTTTTTGTAGTGGCAAGAAACTGGAAATTGAGTGGATTTCCATCAGTTGAGGAATGGCTGAATAAGTTATGATATATGAATATAATGGAATATTATTGCTATATAAGAAATAATATCTGTCTATGATCTGTCTGACTCAGAAAAGCCAGTAAAGATTACATGAAGTGATGCTGAGTGAAGTGCCCAGAACTAGGGGAACAGTATACACAGTAATAGTAAGATTATGTTATGATCAATTGTGATAAACTTTTCTCTTCTCAAAAAATACAGTGATTTAAGATAATTCCAATAGACTTAGGATGGAAAATGCCATGTGTATACAGAGGGATAATGATCAAAGTATAATATTTTTACATTTGTTTGTTCAGTTGTTTTTTCTTTCTTGTATTTTGTTCCCTTTTGGTCTAATTTTTTTTCTTGCATAACATGACAAATATGGAAATATATTTAAAATAATTGCACATATTTAACCTGTATCAGATTACTTGCTCTCTTAGGGAAGGGGGGGAGGTAAAGGATGGAAGGAGAAAAAAATTGGAACACAAAGTCTTACAAAAATGAATGTTAAAAACTATCTTTACATTCATTTGGAAAAATAATATACTATTGAGGAAAAAAAAAGAAATAAAACCTACACTTATATAGTAAGAATAAATAAGGGAAAATAAGGGACAAAAATCAAAGACCTACCAAAACTGAAAAGAAAAATGATGATCACTAAAGCTCCCTAATCACTTAAAGTCTTCATTTAATGAAAACTTTATAAATTATTCTTTTAAATGAAACTGATAAGAAAAATAGTACCAAAGAAAGTCCCCAATGATTTTGAATAGGAGATAGGCATCTTTAAATGGGAATTCCTAAAAGTACTTTTGAATTCGATAGAATGAATGCAACTAATAGATCAATAATACAAACACAGTAATTCAGTAATGACATAAACACAGTAACGGCAATTAGTTTCTGCCATAAGCATCATAAATAAATTCATTCTCCCCCAACATGTGATAAAGAGAAAAAAATTGGGGGAATATACTTTGTCATAATATCATTGCTGCAGTAGCAACCATAAGTAGAAAGATATATCTATCAAATAATACCATTAAGTTCAGACATCAAACATCACGTTGACAGAAGCAATTCAAGAAAGAAAGCTATTGAGGAATTATGGAAAAGGCACTGGGAAATCATACTAATATCTACCTGGTACACATAGTTGGAAACTTGAATGACAAGTGTGCTGAATTTAAATGAAAGAAACAGAAATAGAAATGTAATAAAAACATCAAAAGCAAATTGTTTAATAAACAATTAGAGGCAGAAGTAAAAAAGTTTAAGGGAATGAAAGGGATCAAATAATCTCAAAGAACAAAACAAAAAATATTTATCATTCAAACATTCTACTATAATCTTGAAAAAATGAAGAAATGAAAGGTAAAATAAAATCCTAAAGAAATTGGGAAAATTTTCATTTATCTAAAAGATTGCCATTGCAATAAAAATACAAGTTGAATCAAATAAGAAACAGAAAGCTTGTATGCCATGAATATAATGAATAATATAACTATTATACCTTTCTAAAATGTGACAATTTCTAGTCTCTCTACAAAGCCAGACATCAGCATGACCAGATAAGACACATAATTGTAGGTCTAAATACTACTCAGTGGAACTAGCAAGGCATATTGTTAGCTTCCTCTCAGATAAGGTTTCCCTGCCCTATGGATTAGAGATCTTCCAGCAAGCTAATGAGAAACATAGGAAAAGTGGTCTACATGTAACGAATGGTAATCTATAAGAAGAGAAAGAAAAGATGAAAACTGAATAGGAAAGTAGAGTTTTGTCTTTTTGGAATATTCTTGGCAAATATGAGTTGGTATTCATCAAAACTTAATTGCTCAAGAAAATGAAAAGTTCATAAATGGAAGCTAGAATGAAGCAGAATCATGGTAGAATGGAAGCCATAGCCCTTGATACCCTACTAGTCATTCTCAACTGATATCTGAACAGACCATCTTCTGCATTCACATAGTTCCTGGCCTCTTACCTTAAATTGCCAAATGACTTTGTGATGTGGCTCTTACTCCCTCAGGAACTAGCTACCTCTTCACATGGGCTAGTGAACAGCTGGGTGACTTCCAAATGCACCTGGTTTAGATTAGAACTGTTAAATTGCCTGAAAGATAAAAAAAAGCCTGCTGGCCCAACTCCATTCCCTTGAGCCCCCCAGTCCCTGCATACCAGGTGTACATTACTCACATCCTGAAGTAGCTCATTACAATCAGGGGCTGAATGGTTAAACAGAAATTAAACTGACACTTTGAAGCATTAATCTAAGTGTAGATTAATATTCATCAACATCTGCTATTTGTTCAGGTGAACGTTTATCTTAACAAAAAAAAAAAAAAAACCCTCACCATATTCCTGACATGGGAACAGTTTGTTCTAAAGTATAAAATAGCAGGCCCTCCATGTTGGGTCTAAGGGGGAAGATTATGTCCATGTTCAGAGAAAATCAATGAATGTCCTCACAAATGGCACCTGGACCTCTGATGATATGTCATTTTTTAAAACTTAGTTTGCATTTGGTTCTTTTCAACAATGAGATGATCCAGGACAATTCCAAAAGACTTGTGATGGAAAATGCCATCTGCATCCAGAAACCTATGGAGACTATATGTGGGTCAAAGCATAGTATTTTCACCTATTTTGTTGTTGTTTTTGTTTGCTTGGTTTTTTTTTTCTTGTGTTCTTTTCCCCTTTTGATCTGATTTTTCTTGTGCAGCATGGTGAATATAGAAATATGTTTATAAGAACTGCGCATGTTTAACAACTATGTCGGATTGCTTGCTATCTTGGGGAGAAGGGAAGGAAGGAGAGAAGGAGGAAAAATTGGAACATAAGGCTTTGCAAAGGTAAATGTTGAAAACTATCTTTGCATGTATTTGGAAAAATACAATACTATAAAAAATTGCATTTGTTCTTTTCATCATCTATTGCAAAGAAATTTCTTTTCCTTTTTACATGACAAGGTTTAGGAAATTGAGAGGGCTGTTTGCTTTTAACATAGTTACTCATTAATCTAGTTCTAGATCTCAAGGAACAGAAACAGTCACACCAACATCTAATCTAATTACAGGGCTAAATAATATTATACAGCTCACCAGTTGGAACATGTACTCACACTAAAAGAATACAAGAAGATGTGTGTTTTTTGTCATATCACTTACTTGCAGTTCCAGTCTTGGTCTACTTCTCTAAAATAAAGCCAAACACATAAACACAGTGCAGGAAATCAAATATATCCAGCCACTAGACTGATTTAGTATGTCCTAAATTACATAAAGAGAGTTGGAGCCTTTTACAAATGCACCTATCTAGGCTAAGCATAAAATAGGAACCTTTGAATATACCAATCAAGAGTAGGTCAGCTAAGGTTAAATACAGAAATTGGTAGAATTCCTTTCATGTCAGTAGCTGAACCCAGATATTAATCAATCATTCTAGCTGTTGCTATATATATGTATTCCTTCTCCTCAATTGCATTGCCCATCCCAACCCCATGCAATGCTACACACTCTTCTCTACTGAGAAGTGAATTTGATTAAACCAGCCTGAATCAATTCTAACCTACCTCATTTAAGGGTAAGAGCTTGTTCTCTATCATAGGTTACCACACAGTCATCATGAAAAATCCCTGACTGGTTAAGTAAGTTATAGATAATGAAAAACCAGAACACACACACACACACACACACACACACACACACACACACACACACACACACACTCACTCTCAGAGTCTAGGTAATGGAGGTGTTCAGAGAAAGAAGAGAGCTGAACAATCAGAAAAGGAGTTGAACCTTGAAAGATTGGTAGAAAACAGAAGGAAGTAACACATGTTTTGAGTCCTCCATTCCATTCTTTTTGGATTAACCCAGAAAAGAGAGCTTTAGTTCCCAGATCCATCACCTAAAAGGCAACATTCCCTGAAATGAACTCAAGAAAGTTGTCTCCCTGTTGTTTTGCACTCAGATTGCATTTCACCATAGACATGTTATAAATAGTAATTACATTCCCATATCAGCCTCTAAAAGCTTATTTAATGTATAACATAGTTAAATTACAAAACTATAAAACCCAACCTAATAGGATAGTTCTGGCAACAGATTTTTTCTGCCCTCTAAGGAGCAGCCTAATTAAACATGGCAAAGCTAATCATCAATATTCTACCCAGTTGGTAATGAATTCTTTGGTGATGGTTAACTAATGAAACAATGAAAAAATACAAATTGGTTCTTAATCTTTTATGGGCTTTTTGTACTTTTTTAGTGACTGTGTGTGTCTGAAGACAGAGGTTACTGAGGATAACAGATTTTATATATAGTTTAGAAACATTAATTTAATTGGATATAAATATGAAATCTTTGTCTACTGACCAATGAGTGAACTTATTGTTAGAAAACCTCAGCTGTAGCAAGTTTGCCACAACTATTCTCTCTATAAATGAAACCAAAAGACAGACTGAAGGTGCAGCTAAAGTGAAGAAGGGCTCACAGGTAATCCTTGAAAAAGCCAATAAAGGAGTTGGGTGATTGGTTTTATCATGTATTCAAAAGCAACAAGAAACATCATTTCATGGGACATTTAGTAATGTTATACTCCAGTGATGCTCATGATAAGTATTTGCAAAAAGACTACCATTAAAATAATTGCGATTTATGTGCCAACATCTATTTCAGAGTATGATGAGGCTGAGGAATTCTATAAAAGACTCAATAAGATCCTACAAATTAAATAAATATATTTCATATTTAGTGACTTATGTAAAGGTAGGAATAAGCAAGGACAGTGATAAATAAATATATTGGGAAATAAGGTTCAGAAGTAAGTAGAGAGGCCAAAGATTAGGAAATTACAATACGCAGTCAAGCAACAAACACTTATTAACTACTATGTTCAAGGCACTGTACTAAATTCTGGGGATATACAAAGAAGCAAAAAATAAAAATATAGAAGTAGCATGTGCCTTCAAGGTGTTCACAAATTCAATTGGGGAAACAAATAACATATTTTCCTCTAGACAGGAAAAATAAGAAATAATTAAAAGAGGGAAGGCGTTAGAATTAAGAGGAGGTAGAAAAGTTGTTTGTTGTTTTTTTTTAATAGAAAATGGGAATTTAGTTAAAACTTAGGAAACCAGGGAAGACAGTAGGTAAAGATGAGGATAGAGCACATTTTGGGCTTTGGGAACAGTTAGGGGGAAATGGCTAGAGTTGAGATATGAAGTGCTCTGATTGTGAAGGTCAAAATCATTAGAGTGAAGAGTAAAGTAAAGAGGTGGCTAGATTATGAAATACTTTGAACACTGGAAGATTTTTTAATGTAGAGGAGATAGGAAGTCATTAGAGTTTAATAAGTAGAAGGTTAACATGATTGGACTTCTGCTTTAGGCAAATCACTTGAGCAAATGAATAAGAAGGAATTGGAATTAGGAGAAACTTGAGGCAGGCCAACTCACCAGAAAGCTCTTGCAATAATAGTTAAGACATGAAGTCAGAGAGAAGGAGGGATATTAGAGAAATGTGGCAAAAATGAAATCAGCAGACCCTGTGAACAGATTTGAGATGAGTTGAAAATAGCATTGTATGATGATGAGAGTTGGAATATACAGAAAGCTGAGCTCTACAGAATCAAGAATTTTGAATTGTGTTGCTGGAGAAGAGTTTTGGAGAATCTCTTGAACAACAAGATCAAATAAGTCAATTCTTAAAGAAATTAATTCAGGCTCTTCAGTGGAAGGTAAGTATTGGCACTGAAGCTTAAATAGTTTGGCCACATAAAAATAAGATGCAAGTCTATTAAAAAAAATCCTCATGTTGAGGGAAAATTAAAGGCAAAAAGAAAAGAGGACAGCAGAAGATGAGATGGATAGATAGTATCATGGAAACAATAACAGTGGAGCCTGAAATCACCCAATCAGACATGAATAAATGACTAAACAACACAGTAAGTAATAGGGAAGTTGGGAGTGGGGGACACATTTAAGGGGAATAATTGTGAGTTCCATTTTGGACATACTGAATCAAAAAACATCTACAGGATGTATGATTTTTAGATTCTGAGAGCGGCTAAATATTCGAGATCAAAGATCAGCTGAAATGTTAAGGCAGAATAGGTAGATATGAGAATCATCAACAGCTATTTCATTCTTATACAACATGAATATTTTCCTTAAGAAATTCCATTTCAAACAAATGTTGAGAGTATAAAGTATTTGGGAATCCATCTACCAAAGAATAGTCAGGAATTATATGAGAAAAATTACAAAACACTTGCCACAAAAATAAAGTCAGATTTAAATAATTGGAAAGACATTCAGTGTTCTTGGATAGGCCAAGCGAATATAATAAAGATGACAATACTCCCCAAACTAATCTATTTATTTAGTGCTATACCAATCAGACTCCCAAGAAACTATTTTAATGACCTAGAAAAAATAACAACAAAATTCATATGGAAGAACAAAAGGTTGAGAATTTCAAGGGAAGTAATGAAAAAAAAGTCAGATAAAGGTGGTCTAGGTGTACCTGATCTAAAGCTATATTATATAGCAGCAGTCACCAAAACCATTTGGTACTGGCTAAGAAATAGACCGGTAGATCAGTGGAACAGATTAGATACAAAGGACAAAAAAGGGTACATCTATAGTAATCTAGTCTTTGACAAACCCAAAGATACCAACATTAGGGATAAAAATTCATTATTTGGAAAAAACTGTTGGGAAAACTGGAAATTAGTATGGCAGAAATTAGATATGGATCCACACTTAACACCATATACCAAGATAAGATCAAAATGGGTCCATGATTTAGGCATAAAGAATGAGATCATAAATAGATTAGAGGAACAGAGAATAGTCTACCTCTCAGACCTGTGGAGGAGGAAGGAGGAGGAAGGAGGAGGAGGAGAACTAGAGATCATTATTGATCACAAAATAGAAGATTTTGATTACATCAAACTTAAAAGTTTCTGTACAAACAATACTAATGCAAACAAGATTAGAAGGGAAGTAACAAATTGGGAAAATATTTTTACAGTTGAAGGTTCCGATAAAGGTCTCATTTCCAAAATATACAGAGAATTGACTTTAATTTATAAGAAACCGAACCATTCTCGAATTGATAAATGGTCAAAGGATATGAACAGACAATTCTCAGATGATGATATTGAAATTATATCCACTCATATGAAAGAGTGTTCCAAATCACCACTGATCAGAGAAATGCAAATTAAGACAACTCTGAGATACCACTACACACCTGTCAGATTGGCTAAGATGACAGGAACAAATAATGATGAATGTTGGAGGGGATGTGGGAAAACTGGGACACTGATACATTGTTGGTGGAGTTGTGAAAGAATCCAGCCATTCTGGAGAGCAATTTGGAACTATGCCCAAAAAGTTATCAAACTGTGCATACCCTTTGACCCAGCATTGCTGCTATTGGGCTTATATCCCAAAGAAATACTGAGGAGGGGAAAGGGACCTGTATGTGCCAAAATGTTTGTGGCAGCTCTTTTCGTAGTGGCCAGAAACTGGAAGATGAATGGATGTCCATCAGTTGGAGAATGGTTGGGTAAATTGTGGTATATGAAGGTTATGGAATATTATTGCTCGGTAAGAAATGACCAGCAGGAGGAATACAGAGAGGCTTGGAGAGACTTACATCAACTGATGCTGAGTGAAATGAGCAGAACCAGAAGATCTCTGTACACTTCAATGTTGTATGAAGATATATTCTGATGAAAGTGGATATCTTCAACATTAAGAAGATCCAACTCACTTCCAGTTGATCAATGATGGACAGAAATAACTACACCCAGAGAAGGACCACTGAGAAGTGAATGTAAACTGTTAGAACTACTGTCTAGCTATCCAGGTTACTTATACCTTCGGAATCAAATACTTAATGTGCAACAAGAAAATGGTATTTACACACATATATTGTATCTAGGTTATATTGTGACACATGTAAAATATATGGGATTGCCTGTCATCAAGGGGAGGGAAGGGATAATTTGGAAAAATGAATACAAGGAATAATGTTATAAAAAATTACTCATGCATATATAATGTCAAAAAAATTTATAAATAAAATTTTTTTAAAAATTATTAAAAAAAAGAAAGAAGTGGATTTGATTAGCACCAATAACACCACAAAAATAAAACTGATTATATTTTAATAGGCAGGAAATAACTCATTTATAAGAAAGTCACCACTGAATCAGCTCTCTATATGTAGTCAGGCCATCACCTGTAAAACTAGAAGAATAAAAGTGAGAAAAAGAGCATCCAGTTGAAACATACCCAGCCTATTAGTCACACTGAAACAAGAGGAAATAAAAGGAATACAAATAATAGTTTATTTGATAGTTAATAATGGTTAATTTGTATAAATCAATTTATGTGAGAATGAATAGACCAAAGAAGCTTAGAACTGATCTTAATCATTAGACACAACTTCCTTGTAAAGGAGAAAGATGTATCAGCTAATGGCAACACCAGATTGAAAGATTTATTTGTAAAATCTTAACAGAGATTTAATCTCTTCACTTCAGTAAAGAGCAAAAAAGGCAGCAAAAGGAATATTTTAAAGATGACTTAATGAAAGACCCAATTAATCAAAATTATCTTAAGAAGATTTGAGAAACAAACTGGCAAATAAAAGAAAAGATCTGCAAAGATTATCAAAGCAAATTCTTTTCATCATCAAGGACAGAATAATCTACAGGAAATGGAAATGGCAGTGAAGAAAACAAAGACAGGCTGAATCAGACTAAATAAAATCAAAGGAGATCTGTGCTAGAGGGACCAAGAAAACTTAGATAAGTACTAAGCTATGTGCCTACTTTCCCATTTATATAAAAATTTATGAGAATTATCTGCACAATTTGAGGACATTATTATTGAAAGTATTAAAAAGCAAATATTCCATAGGAGTTGACATTTTTAGATACAATATACTTAAAATATTTTTAAATACAATATCCTATAATGCTACTTGTTTGTTGATTAGTTTAAAAAACATTTGATTGGGTAGAGCAAAAAAACCCAAAAAACAAAACCTATCTTAAAAGTTTTCCTCCAGCAATGTGTCTCTCATTCTTATATTTTGGGCTCTGTCTAGGGAGCCCTTATCTTGTCTTTTCACACTTCCCTTATCTTGGTGATTTTATTAGCTCTTATCAGTTCAATTATCATGCTTAAATAGATGATTCCCAGATCCATATACCCAGTTCTCACCCTTATCTTGAACTATGATCTCTCATAGTCCAATGCCTGAGGGACATCTTCAGCTATTTAAATGATATTCATTCAGTATTTAAAATAAGAGTATTGTCCAAAATGAGATTCATGATCCAGAACCCAACACTCACCTTGATCCCTAATTTCCCTATTTCCATTGTCCTTCCAGTAACCCTGGTTTAAAACCTTGGAAATATTCTGACTCTTTATTCACCTTCACCCTTTATATTCAATTTATAGTTGAGTCCTGTTAATTCTCCAATCTATCCAAGACACCACTACAAGATTAATATTGTTTTGATCAAACCTTAATGGCCTAGAGAATAAAGGCCATAGTCCATAGATAGGTAATCAAAGTTTCCAGCAATCTGAACTCAATCTGCCTTTCAAAATTTATCCTTATCTATTACCTACCATCAACCTTTTGTTTTAGATAAATTTGTCTATTCCTCTTCAACAGCCCCAATATGCCTTATAATTGCTCATCTTCTTTGTTTTTATTCACACCTTTTCTTCTCTGTGGTATAGCCTTATCTACATGTTGAAATCTTGTCAATTGTGCAAATCAAGCTTTACTTCCTCCATTTAGGTTTCCTTCTAAATGGAAGTCATCTCTTCTGTATTGAAACATCTTATCTATATGTATTAGATAATTGATGAAATGTCAGTATAGCACAATGGAAAGAGAGTTGAACTTAGTTCAGAGAAACTGAGATCAAATCTTGGTTCTACTAATTACTTGATTTTATCATATAATTTATGTAGATTTTTCTCATCTATAAAACTATAGGATTGTATTAGATAGCCTCAGAGAGTTTGCTTAATTGTCAATATATGATGTTATGACTATATGACTTCTACATTTCCCTCTAGTATTTTAGTATCTGTAAGTGACTCCATAAGTATGGAAAGAAGGAGGGAAAGAGGGAGGGAAAGAAGGAGGGAAGGAAGGAAAGAGGGGAGAGGGAAAAGAGGGAGAGAGAAGGAAAAGAGAAAGGATAAAGAAAAGAGAGAAGGAAGAAAGAAATATACTGCATAAATTAAGGTATTAGTTAATCAAGACCTATCCAAAATCACATGGGGGAAGTAGTTTTCAGTTCAAACATTTTGATTTCCATTCTAAAAGATTATTATTTTGAAGTTATTCAATTTTTTTTCATCAGAGAGCATGCTCAAGAAGAAATCATTGCTATGTTGGATACACTTCTACTTGGTTCCACTGTTTTATTTTACTTTTCTCTACTTAGACCCTTTCTGCCTTTCTGATCCTCAGATTTTACACCCTGTGGAGCAACCATTAAGTAGCCATGAAACCCTGAACCAGCCCTCTAAAGAAAAACCATCCTATATTTCAGTAGTTTCAATCACCCTGGAGCCCATGGATGATGCACTCAGCGAAATCTCAGGGAAGCTGTTTAAGCCAGGAAATCTGTTTTTGCTCTCTTCCATCCAGAGGAAAAAAAATCATTTTACATAACTTGAATAGGCTTGTTAATATTCTCCATTCTGAATAGCATCATCCATAATGCAGGCAATTGCAGTAAATGGGAAGGTGTACTGCTGTGCATGTATTGGTTCTGTATGTGTTTGAAAACAACTCAGAGACAAAGCAAAAAGATGGAGAAAAGTATTTCACTGAAAAGGTAATGGCTGATAGGTTTGGGGAGAAGTTCTGTTTACTTTTGTCACAAATCAATGTTTTAAAAATAATTTTTATCATTTTAGTAAATGTCCATATTAAAGATGCTACAAAAGTTTCTATAGTACATTTGTTTCCTAATTTTATGTCTGAACTTTGGAACTATTATCCCATGGACACAAAATTATAATCATTTATCTCTAGAGAATTTCTTGAAAATTTTATCTTTGTTCATCTGCATGGAGATTACAAGAATAAGTTGAATGTGCTATATAATAGAGTTCTCACCAAGAATAGGGTTTTGTTGTTGTTCTTCAGTCATTTCAGTCATGTCCAATTTGAAAACCCCATAAATCCATGTTTACAAAAAATTCTAGCAGAAATAGAACAGCTGCCCTAAATTTTTCTCTCATTCACTCATCAAACATTTATTAAAGACCTGCCATGTACAAAAATGAGATGCAACATGGCATGATAGACAAAGAACTGGCCTTGGAGTCAAGGAAAGCATGAGTTTAAGTCCAATCTATAAGTTTCATAGAGAATTATATTCTTTCAGGAGTCTTTATGGTTCTTTACATGCTTTTCACATTTTCTTTGGAGTAAAATAAAGGCTCTGATCCATTTTGCTTCTAATCTAGACAGAAATTCATTTCTTTTGGAAAAGGGGAATGGAAGAAACTCTAGATGTGTCAATTTTTGCCTCCTTGAAAACCACCTATGGACAGACTCATGTATACACAACTCACATGGGTAATATAACATATATGTTATAATATACATACCACACTTCCTACAGGTTTCAACGATGGAACTAAAGCCCAGCCTTTCATTGACTCCAAGATCAGCTCTTTATCTATCATGCAATTCTGCATATTATTTTGTATATGGTAGGTCTTTGATAAATGTTTGATGAGTGAATGAGAGAATAAATTCAGGGCAGCTGTTCTATTTCTGCTAGGATTTCTTGTAAACATGGATTTATGGTCTACTAAGGCAGCTAAGTGCTTCAGTGAAAATAGATTCAAGAAGACTCATCTTCCTATGTTTAAATGTGGCTTGAGACACTTAGATGAGTGACCTTGGGCAAGTCATTTAACCCTGTTTACCTCAGTGCTGAGCTCAACCTCTTCCCAAGACCTAATTCAGTCCATTAGTTTTAAAGCATCACCCTGGGATTTGGATTATCCTCAGGAGGGAAACACATTTGGGTATCCTTCCAGTGTTGCAGTGAGTCCTAGCGTCATCCCAAGGGAGCATGTATCCAGTCTTATGATGTTATCCCTAAGGACTTAGATTTTTTACAAGAAATAAACCTGAACTATCTGAATAGCTTCTAGATTATGTTTTCCCTTCCATGTTGTAGCTTTAACAACTCACTGCTTCTTCATCTGGAAAATATTCATGTTGTATAAGAATGAGACAGCTGTTGATAATTCTCATATCTACCTATTCTGATTTAACATTTCAGCTGATCTTCAATCTTGAATATTTAGCTACCTCTCAGACATCTAAAAATCATACATCCAGTAGATATTTTTTGGCTCAGTATGTCCAAAATGGAACTCATGCTTATTCTCCTTAAATGCTTCCTCCCCTCCCAACTTCCCTGTTACTGTGTTGTTTAGTCATTCAGTCATGTCTCACTCTGTGATCTCAGGCTTCACTGTTATTGTTTCCATGATGCTATCTATCCATCTCATTCCACATTTTTTTACCCAAAAAGCTGAAATTGCCCAACAACTCAATATTTTGACAATAGAAAATTAATTAGATTACAGGATTCTTTTCTATCTCTAAAAGTTTGTCAATGACAAGACTTTTACCTGCCATGTGCCTCTATCCATGGGTCTCCAGAACTAGGTCCAAGTAGTTCTCAGAGTCCAGGAATTTGGGAATAGGAACTCTCAATATTGTACTATATCTGGCTGTAGCTCTCTGTTAGACAAGGGGAAGAGGGTTTTCTTCTGGTCCTTTGGGTTCCTGTCTATGTGTACCACCACTACACTCTTTCTATGGACCAAATTCACTCAGGTCTCTGGTCTCTGACTTGTGCTCAGAAAAGAAAAAGAAATGAGTATAGAAAAAAGGGTTGACTGCAATAATTCATTTTTATAGAAGTGTTATTGAGTAGGAATTATTTCATTCATTGTATTCTTATGCCCGGAAGTTAAAATGGTGTCTGTTACATTGAAGGAGTTTAATAAATACTTGTTGATTGATTTACTATTAGACCATAATAATATTAATTATTCATCTAACTAATCTGTCTATTATCAAATGTTAAAACACAAAATCCTAAAGACTTGCCCCCTTGAAAGTTTGTCAATATGATCTAGGAATTCCCTTGACCAATCTCTTAAATAAGCAGGAATGTGAGCATAAAAAACATTAGTGACAGAAGTCTCATTATCTTTCTTCTTTATATAACTGATTTCTGTCATTTTCCCCACATCCCCAACCCCATACATAGACATCTATACTACCCCCATTCATTCTTGATTCACTTTATTTCCTCAGATAAAATAAATCTCAAAACTTGCTCACTGTCCTAGAGTCTGACCCCTGTTACCAATTCTATGGTAGTCATAGGGAATGACAAATATTCTCCCTTTTGTGTACTTTCTAATTTCTTGTGAAGACTCATCTTCCTCATTTATAGTCCATTCCCAAGCAGAAACTATGTCTATTGAGTGCACTAAAATCCTGGACCCAGAAGGGCATCGGCTTTCCCATTTTATTAGCCCCATACTTCCCAATTCAAGTGTCAACACTTTATCTTTACACAAAAGCCTCTCTAGTGTAAGAATATTTATTTCACAAATATTTGAGATTTATCCGCTGGGTAGAAAGTCATAGTTAAAAAGTATGTATTAATACCTGAACACTAAACAGTATTGGGGATGGTGGACTAAAAGGGAGGATACTGGGCACTACACAGCTATGACATCGACTGATTTTATAAACTTAGAAGAGTCACTTAACTTTCTTATCTTTTCCCTTGTACCTAACAGTAAGTTTTTAATAAATAGTCATTGAACTGAACTGAATCAATCTAATGAGATGGTGAAACTAGGGCTCTTCTCTAAGTTTTTATTATTCAAAGAGTCAGTATTACCTTAGTACTGTTTAAGCTAAAGTACTGGGCTTGGAGTCAGGAAGTTTTGTGTTGTTACTCAACTGTTTTCTTTCATGTCTGACTCTTCATGATCCCATTGGAGGTTTTCTTGACAAAGACGCTGGCATGGTTTGCCATTTTGTCATTTCTTTCTCCATTTTATTGTGGAAAAAAAGAAATGAAGGCAAACAAAATGAAATGACTTGCCCAGGGTCATATACCTAAGTAAGTGTCTCAGGTCCCATTTGAATTCAGGAAAATTAGTCTTCCTGACTTCAAGCCTGTTATCCTATTCACAATTCCACCTAGCTGCCCAGTGAGGAAGACCTGAATTCAAATACTGCTTCATATACTTAACCAGCTATGTGATCCTAGGCAAGTTTTCCTCAACAGTAAAGTTGGAAACATAATATCATAAAGCAAAAGTAAAGTTGGAAACATAATATCACCAACTTTAATTGTGTAGTTGATTGTGTGAATCAAATGAGATGTTATCTTCAAAGTGCTTAGAAGAAAACCTGACACATACTAAGTGCTTAATCAATCCTTGTTCCTTTTTTTTAAACAGTGATCTAAGTAGTGGAACATGAAGTCTATTCTGGATTACATTAGTCCAGGTCAAAGTTTCTTAAACTGTGTATTGTAATCCCATATGGGGTCACATAACTAAAGGTGATAATGATGACAATATGATTTATTATCAGCAAATGTTTGATTTGTATACCTATTTTATATACCTATGTATCTGGGGTCATGTAAAAATTTCTTGGACAAAAAGGGATTTTGAGTAGAAAAAGTTTAAGAAGCCCTGCTCTAGGAGACAAGTTAGAGTAGGCTTTTCAACACCTTGAAAGATAAATGTTGAGGAAGTGATCAAAAATAAGTCAAATTAAATTATATAATAATTAGGCATGAAAAGTACATATGAAAAAGAAAACAAAATGGTGTATTACAAACTGGGCAAAACCTGGATTATAACCCAAGAATTGGAATGAGTATTTTACAGATAAGGACATGGAGAATTTAGAAGTACTAGAAGGGATTTTAGAGATCATTTGAGTCCAATATTTTCAAAACTTTAAAGATGAGGGAAATGAGGCAAATTGGCTTATCCAAGCATCAAATACAGGACTTGAAGCCAGAACCCCTGATTTTAGAGAAAGTGATCTTTCCAATGTTAACCGAGCCTTGGTAGATCAGTCTCTGAAAAGCAGCAATGTGCATTCCATGAGTCCACACCACACCAAGGCATTGTGTTTGCAAAAACTGTCATGCTTTAAAATAATTGTGGGTAAGAAATCATAGGTATAAAGAAGATAAAATAAGTGGAAGGACAAATACAAAGTGATTCAGAATGAAGAAAACAGAATGAAAACAATATAAATGCTACCACTATATTAAAAAAACTTCAGTACAATCTGATAAAAACGCAAGAAAAAAGGGATTGAAGGGAACACTGAAGCACATAAGATGCTAAAGCTATTATTCTGTTACTGTTTATATCCACATTCACTTTTCAAACAAATATTAAACAATCTGGAGTTTATTGAGTTGTGTATGATTGATTTTTTAATTACATTTACCTGAAAGTTTTAGTCATTTGTTAAGTTTTAAAATAAGAAAGTGAATGTTGAAATTGCCTGATGTACAAACTAAAAGGGGCACCATTTTCTAGCCAATTCTAATGATTTCTTGAAATGACTTTAGGTGACAAGGTCATAGGGATAACAGAGGTCAAGTTTGATAGTAATCACAGAGTTGTGTTGGAAGAAATCTCTCAGATCATTTAATGTAACCCTGATCCAAATATGAATCTCCTTGCTGCATATTAAAATAGAGACCATGCCCATTGCCTTTGTCCACCAGAGCATCTTGGATATATCCCTACATCTTGTCCCAGGGAGCCACTAAAGGATCAGGCATCAAGTCCCTACATCCCTGTCCCTTGCCCATTTAAGACTGTGAACATTATTTTTCACCTATAACTTTTTTAGTCCTATGACTAAGAAACTCCCACCAGCTATTAACTATCTCTAATCCCTGTTATTTGCTTCCAAGCCACATGAAAACAAACTATCCTCAAACACTATTTCCCATGCTCTCATCCCAGTCTTCTCAAAATTTTTCTACCCGTGTTACTCTAACCCTGCCCATCTCTTCCCCTTTGTCCCCTAGAATTCTGGATCTATAGTGATGAAATTTTCCTTTATTCTATATATTTTCCTCTTACTATATTCCTATCTTCTTGCCCTCTCTGTAACCTGGTTTTCCCCTAAATGGCCCTCCATCACTGGCCATTGTCTCCACCTCTTCAAATGTTATCCATTTCCCACCCCTCAGTGCTAACTACTCTACACACAAACTTGATGTCATCCCCTCTCATTTTCTGCAGAATATCTTCATCAATCATTTTCCCTTTCTCTCTTATTGTCAAGCAGTTCCTATTTACTGGTTCTTCCCACACTACTTTCAAAAATTTAATTCCTCCATCTTAAAAAAAAATAAAAGCTTTAGTAGACCCTAGCACCCTCTCAATCTAGAATTCTCTCTTTCTTAGCAAAATGCCAAGAAAACTATCTATATTCCACCTTTTCTTCCTTTCCCTCCCCTCCTTAACTCTTTTGTCTTAAAACATACTTAAGAAATAATACTAAAAACATGGGACAATAAAGAGGAAACAGAGTTCCCAAGACACTAGAGCAAGATAGTTTTTTAAATTTATTTTTTATTAATTATAGTTTTTATTTACCGGATATATCTATGGACAATGTATATGCATACAGCGTTGAAAATTGCCAAATATTTTGTTCCAATTTTTCCCCTCCTCCCCCCCAGATGGCAGGTTCATCAATATATGTTAAACATGTTAAAGTATAAGTTAAATATAATATATGTGTACATGTCCAAACAGTTGTTTGAGCAAGACACTTTTACTCAAAGGAAATACTTACAAAATGAAGAGATAATTTGGGAGATAGACACAATGTGGTCCACTGGGGTCCTGGATGGAGCTAGTACATTGCTAGGACTCCAAAAGTAAGCTTTCTCAAATAAGTAAATTCTGGTAGGTTTTCATCAGATTTTTATGTAATTCTAGCAGGACTAAGCACTTGGGAATGAGGAACCTTGACCTGGAAGCTATTGTTTCTTTCTTTGTATTTGTGAGACCAAAGCCTAGAATCATGCTTTGTATAAAAACAATGCTTAATAAATAGTCCTTGATTCAAAGGTTGATTAAAATCACAAACAAATATTATTCATTCTCTATGTGAAAATATATAATTTAATATAATTATTTAAATTTTATAATATCTCTTTTTATTTTAATGATATGTAATTTAATAAAATTCATAATTTGTGATATCAGTATAAATAACTGGTAATTGACACTCTTCATTAAAAAAGGAAACTATAAAGACCTTATACAGAGAATCTATTTCCATTTGGTTCTGTTTCCCTCTTTCTTTCTCTCTCTCATTTACATATACACATGTACAAAACCAGAATGTACATAGATATCTAAATCTACATAACTAGAGAGACAGAGATAGAAAGACAGAGACAGACAATAAGAGAAAGACAAAGAGAGAGAGAGAGAGAGAGAGAGAGAGAGAGAGAGAGAGAGAGAGAGAGAAAGAGAGGAAAGAGAGAGAGAGAGAGAGAGAGAGAGAGAGAGAGAGAGAGAGAGAGAGAGAGAGAGAGAGAGAGAGAGAGAGAGAGATTGTCCTATTGGGGATACAACACAATTCAATCTCTCTGCTTCTTCTCTTTTCCAAATACAAATAGGACTAGCTACTATCACAAGGCCTGTTGTAGCTATGTCTTCTATACAATACAGATCATAAGGTTTAGATGTGAAAGGGACTTTAGACATTATATAGTCCAATTACCTTGTTTTGTACATGAGGAAACTTGAGTTCCAGAGAGTATTTGTCCAAAGACACAGAGATAGCAAATAGCAGAGCCATAGTATAAAACAAAGTCCTCTGATTTGAAATCCAGATTTCTTTTCCAATACATTAAATGTTTGTAATTAAAAAAAAAGAAACCATGAATGAGAGGGCAGAGAATTTAGAGCTCAAATTTTTAAAAAAGTTAATCATAGAATTTTATGTGTAATTAAGGGGGGAAATAATATGTCAATACTATGGGGAAAAGAACCTTTCTATATAACCTATTTTAACTAATTTAAGGTCTCAGGAAGATGTCAGGCCCCATTTTATGTTTTGATATATCTACACAATTTTTGCCTACTTTTGATTCCAGATACCTAATGTAGTATCTCAGAAAATAAGGATTTAATCTGTGTCCAAGCTCATACACGAACAGAAGATTGTGCATCCTTAATCACTGATGGACAAAACTGAGTATTATTTGGGACCATTGGAGAACAATTTAACTTAGGAAAAATTTTATTAGTGTGTCTTATTTGGAGAGTCAGAAGAAGGAGGGGAATTCTAGTATAAGAAAGAGAATATCAAAGAGACCATATTGTATCAGAAAAGAGAACATAGACAATGAACACCATCGAATAATGGAGTCCAAGCCAAGGCACTTGTTGCCTAATGAGATCTCTAAGTCTCCCTTCAAATCTAAAAATATGAATCTAAACCAAACATAGCAAATAAAAGAGAAAAGTACCTACCTATATAGTTTTGGGCAAATTCCTTAATTTCCCTTTTCTTCAGTTTCCTTTCCCTGTAAAATTAAGAAATTAGGCTAAACAGCCTTTTCAGCAGTTACTAAATTGATTAATCAACCTTATTCTGAAGTGCTTAGTATGGATCTATAATCATAGGAAGATCAAGGGCTGAAAGTCATCTTCAAAATAATAAATAAACCAGCCAGGGATGAGGCGGGGAAGGTAGAAGAGATATCACTGTCAATATTAGTTGTCTAATAAGAGGGACAGAGGGTTTGTGAACTTCCCTTAACTAGGAACACTAATGTCATAGCCTTCATTTTCTGTCATCTTAAAGGACTCAGGTCTCTGGAAGCCAAGATACTGACAGTTGCTACAATACTGAAAGCTTACATCCTTTTGATCTTTTTAATGCTTGTATTGCTTGTGTTTTGAATGTTTGTTGGTTTTAATATTTGATTAGATTTTAAGAACTCACATTTCAAATTCTCTTAGCTTCCTAATATGTTTAAATACCTACATTCTTGTCAGCCCATTGTTACTAAAAGGAATTCACCGGACTTTTTCACAATGCAGAATCACAGTCCATGCTCTATAGCTGACCAGTTTCTCTACATAGTGCAAGAACTAAGAGCATATATACTCTTATCTAGTCTCTTGGGATAGCTAGTAAACATATTTTTGTTTGTGTAATATTTATGGGCAGATGCAGCTATTAAAATGACAGTCAAGAAGACTCTTCTTCAGGAGTTCAAAACTGCCTTAACATTACTAATTATGTGATCGTGGACAAGTTATTTAATCTGCTTGCCTCAGTTTCCTCTACTGTAAAATGAGCTAGAGGAGAAAAAATTCAAACCACAAAATAATAAATAAACCAGCCAGGGAAGGTAGAAGAGTGTCTTCACCAAGAAAACTCCAAATAGGCTCATGAGGAATTGGAACAACAACAAATAGCAGAAATACTTGGGCTACAAATCCATCATTCTTTTCCCCATGCTGCAAAAAAAAAAAAAAAAAAAAAAAAAAAAAAGATTACTAATAAACTGACAGGGTCATATAGTTTCTTAAAAGGACATAGTCTGTCAAAGGACATAAGACTCAACTTATTCAGTTTCCATAATACTTAGTTCTTTTATACTTACTCATCATGAACCCCTAGCAGGATTTTGTCCACTTTAAGGACCTGGCCACCTATTCCTAAGCAATGGATCATAGATGGGCTATTTTCTGTTGCAGGTATTGGTCATATTCTATCAAGGAATTTAGGAGATAACAACAAAGGAAAGAATCTCCTGTCATTTATAGACAGGCAGATGAATGGATTGTAATACTCCCAGATTCAAAAAGGAGTTTGAAACCTGATGGATCTGCATCATACTTTTAAGGAACCTTTCAAAATGCTACATGGATTTGTTTGTTTTCAGAAATGTTTGTGACTTTTAGAAATGCAAACCTTCCATCAGCATCTCCAGTGCTTGTCAGTCTCCTATGAAATAACAAAGGTCTTGACTGAATCTCAAATACAATATTTGCTTAAAGGCATTTAGCATCCTGAAGAATTTGAACAGAGGAAAATATCTCTAAAGGCTATCTAACCAGTGGTTTAGAGCAAAAGAGAAACACCTTTCAGCAGAAAAGTGATTGATCTCAGACTTGCTAGACTATCTCTTGTGATTTTTTTCATCCTCTGAGATATTTTAGCAATCAAATTAAAAAAGAAAAAGAAAAAAAAAAAAAACAAGACATTCTCAAAGTCTCCATCAGCTGAAGCATTAACAGCTTCCAGCTGAGAAAATATCTTTTCGCTTTGCTTAAGCCTAATCATTATTTTCTCCCTCCTACAGGAGTTTCAGGCTCATACAAAGAATCACAATACAAAAGGCCATGCAGATAATTTTAAGGAGTTGCTTGTAGACTTACAGCTCATAATTTGAGTATAATTCCACATTGAGATGTCACTGTTTTGAATTCTTTTTCTAGAAAGAGAAACTTTGCCCCTCTGTTCTTTAAAAGCCTAATCAGAAATGTGCCAAAACTGAAGAACTAAAAAGAAAAAAGGGCTCCTTTTATAACTTTCATCTTATTCCTTGAAGTCTCTCCTCAAAAAAAAAAAGAAAAGAAAAGAAAATACAGAGCTGTAGAGCTTTGAACTTCTATCTTAAAATTGCCTGAAATTTAAAGCTATTATGATGTCCAGTGTAAGAAAATGTTCCTTGTCAGGGATGAAGGTTCTGCAAAATTTGATTATTCAGTTTTCCTCATTTCCATCATTCTAGCTGGATGGAATATAGCTATGATTTAAGTTTTTCAAAAACTCTTTGATTTCTTTAGTATGGGTACTCCCTCTACTGAAGCAGATAGAAACCCCTCATTGCCTCAGTAGATAGTTATGCTAGTTGCTACTGCCAAAAAAAGAAATAATCATATAGTAGGTGAATTTCTAGGACTAAACTTTTGAGAATTTAGATGGGCAAGTCCCTGGACAATGTTCCTCTGATTTAGCAAGGAGGCTTTCCAGCTTGGGAAAACTTGTTAGAGTTTGAGCTCTAGTTTGAGTCATTAAGAACACATCTAGTGATTTTTAAAGTCTTTTATTCAGATGATTGTTGCTAATTTATACCTGCACAAGCAATTTCAAAAAGTAATTTAATTTTTTTTAAAATCTGAGTTTAAATGCTAAATTTTATTCCTATTCTTTATCACTTACCAATTAGGAATAGTTTTAAATCTTATAGATCTGTTTTGATTCCTATAGAACTTGAGTGTAAATTGGTTTAATATCCTTTAAAATATTTAAGTAACAATAAGGAAATATTATTATATTTAATATCTATGACCATCTTGATGCCATGATAAAGCAGCAGAGTAGAACTCCATATATATATATATACATATCACAATATTCCTTGTGTCTTTCAGAAACTATTCATTTGGAGACTGTTAGCATATAGAATTACTTTATATTAGGAAATATCCCAGCACAATAGACTATCTTCATTCTCTCAACCAAATAGCTTCCTAATAACAGACACTAGTTTTGAAACAAAATAGGAAATATGATCGTCAGGAAAAATTTATGAAGTCCTCAAAATGTGTCCTTTTTGCCCTCTTCTACCCTGTTCTGTGACAAGAGAGAAAGGAGGGTAGAAGAAAAAGAACATCAAATTTGTAATGGCACAGTGGAAAGAAAGAACACTAAATGTGAATCCCTGAAAACCTTGGTTCAAATGTTAGTATGACTTTAAAAAAGCATCTTAACTTTGCTGATGCTCAGTTTGCTCATCTATAGGTTTTAGATTTAAATTTAGGACTTCAGCTCTGCCATTCAATAGCTGTGTGATTTGATTGTATCATTTAAATCATATCTCTCTTCTAAAAAATGAAGAGATTAGACCAGATGACCTCTTCAACTCCAAATTTATGGTCCTATGATTTCTTTCGCTCTTTAAGTGGTATTATCTCCTGCTTCCCTGCAGGTGCACAGTCTTTCTCCGATTCTTTCTCTATCCCTTCTGCTAGTCAAAACCTGATTTCAGAAAATTAATGGAGAGCCATCACTCTAGTGTCAATCTAAAAGTACTACATATTAAGGATCTATGTTTTAAAGCAAACAAAAAAAGGAATGAAGTGTAGTGGTGGACCTTTATGAATCAACTTCCCATAAAAATGGAGTTTAGAAGAGACAAATAAGCCTTGAAAGGTCTGAAATATGTGATCTCTACTCTACCTATTACCAAGGTCTGACCTGAAAGAAGAATGGGTCACTTCCAATCTATCCTTACTACTAGAAAAGCAATTAAATGCTTAATTTCCAATGGCAGGGGAACATCATCATCTTCATACAGAATAGCCAGTATGATAATCTATTTCATTCGATCATTCATTCAAAAATTATCTCCCTAAACTTGCATCATTTCCAGGTAGTAATTTAAAAGTTCTATTTAGGGAGGCATACTACCTAAGCTCACTAGGAAGGTAGCATTTTGTAATTCATTAATCAGTTCCATATTTACTTGAAAGAGTCAATGCACATTGATGGGTAAAAATTAATTTTTTAATCTGACAAAATAAATATCAACTGTTAATGCAATAAATTGTATAACATTACCAAAAAAAGTAAAGAAAGGAACAAAAAGTATGTATCTCACAAAAGGATTTGGTAAGTAATGGCTAAAGTACTGGGAAGAAGACAACCTGTTAAAAGTACCTGGATATATAATAAATAACACATTAGGTTAATTTTTTTGTAACAAAAACTTTTTTTCTTAACCTTAGCTGGAAATTATAAAATAATCTGATTTTGAGGATATGGGGGTCAAGTAGGTCACTCTTTTCCCCACAAACTGTAATATTATTCATTGACAGATCCCAAACCTTTAATATGATAGAAAAGCCTCAATGTTGCTCTACTTTTCCTCCACGGTCAGTTCTCCCTTTCTTAAACAGCCTCAAGTGAACTCACTATGTTAGTATGAGATTAATGTGACATCTAACTGACTTTAGCCCTACCGAAGAATTCAGGACTCCTGGAGTCAAGCAATCCACCAGCCTCAAACCTCCACAATGGCAGAGATTATAGGCTGGGTCATCAGAACCAGCAAATAAACTGGCTTTTATTTTCTGTTGGAGTAAAAAATTGGTGAAGAAACAGTGAAGAAAAATTCATTCAAAAAACATTTATTCACCACACACCATGTGCCCAAAGATCTATTAGTTCTTTCATGTGTGTATGAGATTTTAAAAAGAAGATTTACAATCTATTATAAATCATAAATTTTCAAATAGCTTTAATGTACTAAAAACTATACTATCTCCCATCATAACGGGTAGTTTAGAAAAACAACTTAAAGTAAACCAATAAATCACAATAGAATTAAAATTACCTCTGAGGGAAAAAAACTATTTAGCATAAGAACAGAATCCCTACTTATAACAAAATCTTTTTGTGCTGATGTAGATTTACACTATCAAATGCGTTCAATTAGACATTGATTGTAATTCTTTAAAATGTATACAAAACATGAGAAAAATATGATGCTTTTCTTACTTTCATTCCCTAATATCAAGACTTAATTTCAAAGAAAATCTGATCATGTTTTACAGGATAAACTGAACTAATCATTCTTAAAGTAATCTGTGTTACAGTCCCTAACCTCAAGGACCTTACAATCTCTCATTTCGCACCAGCTACATTACTTTTATGCTTCTTTGAAATTCTCCATCCTCGGAAGGAATTTATGACCAGAGGAGAACTAGAGATCATTATTGATCACAAAATAGAAGATTAAGATTTTGATTACATCAAACTAAAAAGTGTTCTGTACAAATAATACTAATGCAAACAAGATTAGAAGGGAAGTAACAAATTGGGAAAATATTTTTAAAAACAAAGGTTCTGACAAAGGTCTCATTTCCAAAATATATAGAGAACTGACCATAATTTATAAGAAACCGAACCATTCTCCAATTGATAAATGGTCAAAGGATATGAACAGACAATTCTCAGAGGAAGAAATTGAAACTATATCCACTCACATGAAAGAGTGTTCCAAATCACTACTGATCAGAGAAATGCAAATTAAGACCACTCTGAGATACCACTACACACCTGTCAGATTGGCTAAGATGACAGGAACAAATAATGACAAATGTTGGAGGGGATGTGGGGAAATTGGGACACTAATACATTGCTGGTGGAGTTGTGAAAGAATCCAGCCATTCTGGAGAGCAATCTGGAATTATGCCCAAAAAAGTTATCAAACTGTGCATACCCTTTGACCCAGCAGCGCTACTACTGGGATTATATCCCAAAGAAATACTAAAGAGCGGAAAGAGACATATATGTGCCAAAATGTTTGTGGCAGCTCTTTTTGTTGTAGCTAGAAACTGGAAGATGAATGGATGTCCATCAGTTGGAGAATGGTTGGGTAAATTGTGATATATGAAGGTTATGGAATATTATTGCTCGGTAAGAAATGACCAGCAGGAGGAATATAGAGAGGCCTGGACAGACTTAAATCAACTGATGCTGAGCGAAATGAGCAGAACCAGAAGATCACTGTACACTTCAACAACAATACTGTATGGGGATGTATTCTGATGGAAGTGGGAAATCTTCAACATAAAGAAGATCCAACTCACTTCCAGTTGATCAATGATGGACAGGGGTAGCTGCACCCAGAGAAGAAAACACTGGGAGGGGAATGAAAATTGTTAGCACTAATATCTGTCTGCCCAGGTTGCATGTACCTTCGGATTCTAATGTTTATTGTGCAACAAGAAAATGATATTCGCACATATGTATTGTACCTAGACTATATTGTAACACATGTAAAATGTATGGTATTGCCTATCGTCGGGGGGAGGGAATAGAGGGAGGGGGGTAATTTGGAAAAATGAATACAAGGGATAATATTATAAAATATATATATATATATAATAAAAAAAAAAAAAGAAATTCTCCATCCTCCCTCTCCTTCTCCCTCTCCCTCTCCTCCTTTTCTCTCTCCCTCTCCCTCCCTCCTCCTCCTTTTCCTCTCTCCCTCTTCCTCCTCCTCCTCCTCCTCCTCCTCCTCCCTCCTCCTCCTCCTCCTCCTCCTCCTCCTCCTCCTCTCCTCCTCCTCCTCCCTCCTCCTCCTCCTCTTCCTTCTTCTTCTTCTTCTTCTTCTTCTTCTTCTCTCTTCTTCTTCTTCTTCTTTCTTCTTCTTCTTCTTCTTCTTCTTCTTCTTCTTCTTCTTCTTCTCTTCTTCTTCTTCTTCTTCTTCTTCTTCTTCTTCTTCTTCTTCTTCCTTCTTCTTCTTCTCTCTTTCTCTCTCTCTCTCTCATCTCTCTCTCTCTCTCTCTCTCTCTCTCTCTCTCTCTCTCTCTGTCTCTCTCTGTCTCTCCTTTCTCTTTCTCTGACTCTGTTTATCTAGCTCCTTTCTTTCTCCCCTGACATTAGCTTTTCATCATTCCCACACTATTCTCTGTACTCTTTGTATTTTATTGGTCAGTTTTTCTAGCCTCTCCAGCTACAGAAATTACCAGCATCAAGAGAACAACTTGACTTTCTTTTTTTAGCCTGGGGAAAGAGATGAGAGAGAATACTGTAAGTAACTAGGTTGGCTTTAAACTCCCCTCTATTCAAATACAAAGATGATTTTTTTTTCCAAGTCTAACATTAGACATGACATGATACCTGACTTCAAGTATATAAGTGCTGTCATATAAAAAAGACATTCAATTTATTCTTTTGGGATCCAGGAAGGTTGGACCTAGAAGAAATGAAGAGAAGGTGAAGAAAGGCAGATTTCAGCTTGATGTAAGCAAAAGCTTCATACTGATTAGTTGTTCAAAGACAAAATGGGCTACTTCATAAAGGTAGCAGGTTCTATTTTGCTAGAGGTCTTTTGAAGTGATAACTGGTTGACAATTTGTCTGGAATCTTACAAAGAAAACTCATATTCAGATACAGGTTGGACTAGAAAACTTTTGAAGTCTCTTCTAACTCTGTGATTCTCACAGTTTTCTAAGGATCAGATCATGTATGGGTCAGGTGATCTCTGTAGTCCTTGTATTAAATTATAGTTTTCAGTGTTAAGAGTAAGGCAACAAATATGCTTTTGTGAGCTATTAATTTATTTAAGCTACATATCATCATAAATAGTAACGTTATTATTTCTTCTAGCAATTCTCCCATCTAGGAGTGTATTGGAGCCAGCTTTTAGCTCACTTTAAATTTTTTGTTAAATGTTAAACTTTTGGTGGGTATATTTCTTTGGAAATGAGAAAATACTGTACAAATCATATCTTGATTTATTGTTTTATTGATTATCTAAACTTAACTGATGGAAGAAAATGTTTATTATTATGTGTTTTAACCCTAAAAGCATGATCTGCAAACATTTTTTTCTCAAAGAGCCAAACATTTACCAGTATACTTTTTCCTCTAAGTCACCGAGAGACAAGGTAAGGTATCTAAGACCTTTTAAAGGTCTATGAGATTCACTACCTGAAAATTTTTTTAAAGTACCATTACTGTCCATGGAACCCCTATTATAAATTGTACATAATTCAAGTCAAGATAGCTGAGAGAGATGCAATTGAGTATCCTCTTACTGCTCAATCCCAAGACTATAGATAAAAATGCATTTTAAGGAAGGAATCATTGATGGAAGGAAAATACAGTTGTATTCCTTTATACATATATCCACTCCCTAACTTTTAGCTTAATGTGTAAGAGAGGAGGACTATATTAATATGGTAATGTACATTTTGACTTACATCTCAACCAGAGTTTATTTCTATTGCCCAGACTCCCCTGTAACCCATATTTTCCAACTCACACTACTTGAGACTTCAGTCAAAAGTCTTAAACCACACTATTTATCAGAGAATTTCATTTAAAGACCATTTTCTCCAAGTTATGATAATAGTGGAAGCCTAAATAAATGTAGCGCCTAAAAGGCTTTGGAACCAATAACAAAAGTTTTGGCTTCAATATTATTCTAGATTTAGATAATCATATAAGAACATTCAAATAAACTGACCATGATTTCAAGAAATTCAATGCCAATTACACTAAGGTAACTCAATATTTATTATCGAAAACTACTATTTTTATCATAGTACTCTCCGTGCTGTTTTTCCAAGAAAGGTTATGCGACCTTTTCTGTTGTCTCTTGTGTGTATAATTATTAGATATTTCTATATTAGCCAAGTTGTAAAAGAAAACAAAGACCAAAAAGCCCAAGGAAAGTAAAGTTTTTTTTTAATCTACTTCAATCTGTCTTTATTTAGAGTTTATCAGTTTTTTTAACAGTTAATTGACTCTACAGTACTTGAGAGTTGCCTTATACCATATTTCCTTTTCAAAAAGAACATTTTCTAATGTAAAGTGAAATGAGCAGAACCAGGAGAACATTGTAAACAGAGATAGCAGTATTCTAAGGATGATCAATGGTGAAAGACTCAGTTACCCTAATCAAGACAATGATTCAAAATAAGACCAAAGGACCCCTGATGGAAAATGGTACTCACCTCAAAAAGAAAACCAATGAACTCTGGCTGCTGTAGGATGCCTCTTTGCCTGGGACTGTGCTGAGGCACACGGAGATCTGGCCATCCCGCATATTGGAGCTTGTGGTGATGCTCAGAGCCAGAGTCTGCTGGGTTCCCCAGTTTTGCCAAAGGACCTGAGGAAGGAGAGATCCTGGTGTTGTATTCACCTGCTCCACTACACTGAGGCTCAGAATCTTCTACTGGTTTGCTGAGGTGAGACTTACTGCTGGATTGTTGGGAAGCTTCTTGTCTTGGATAGAACCCCATTATCTTATCTGAGTGAAGCAGAACCCTCCAATCCTCTGACTTTTTTGGATCAAAAGATTGTTTCCCCCTGTCTCTTTGCTGGTTTCACTGCTACAGGACCTGTCTTGGGGAACTATTTTATATTGTCTGTGGTAAACATGGGAGGGTTACAGGTGATTCACTACTTAGTCTGCCACCTTGTCTCCCAGAAGCCAAGTCCGCTGATGAATCCTAAAGGCAGATTGAAATATACTTTTTAAAAAACTTTACTTTTCTTGGATTTTTTTGCCTTTGTTTTATTTTACAACATGGCTAATATAGAAATATGCTTTGCACAACTGCATATGTATAATCTATATAAAATTTCCTGCTTTCTCAAGGAAGGAGGAAGGGCAAGAGGGAGAAAGACTATTTGAAACTTTTTTTCAAATAATGATTTAAAACATTTTACAAATAATTAGGAAATGTTTTAATGATATAATAAAAATATGTTTGGAGAGGGGACCATTTCTAGGGAATTGTAGAAAAACTGTATAAAACTGCCTAAATGTTTTTATAAGAAAAAAATAACCAAGTTTTCAGAAGTTTGAATAGTGCTTGGATAAAAAGAATGTTATGTGAATACAAAATACAGTTTGATATATTTGTCTTTGGCAAAGCTGTTAATACCCTATTCTCCACACCAAGAGGGGAAAGGATAGTTCCCTTATTTATTCAGGTGCCCTAAATTTGGAGGTTTGAAACAGGCCTTTGTAACAATTCCTTAGGATTTTGCCAGATGTTTCAAGCTATTGGAAAACTTTAGAGTGATTTAAGAGCATAGTGTACTGCACCATTTTCCTAAACTCTATGGCACATTTCCTCAGTTGCTTTTCAACAACTAAAAACAAAAAAGTTTTTCAAATCTTATTTGTTATTTGAGTGAACTACACACTAAAGAGCTTATCTGCTTGACTGCCTCTATAGGTAAATCTTGTTTTGTAATCTATTTCCTTTGATGATTTCTCCCTCCTCCTTTGATCTATTGGACAAATACTGCTTGCCAGTTGTCTTCTTGTTAATTGAATAATATCACAATGTGAGGCTTTGCTTTATGAAAGCAATATTGAATATCTAAGGATGATGAAATTTTTAATATGTCTGTATTTTATGTGATTGATATCTCTTCGAAGTAGAGTTTTCCTCTCAAATACTAGAGAAGAAATTCAAGGTCAGCAAAGTTCTACCTCAAAATGATCTTCCCAAAATGATCTTCACTCCTTATTGAAAGTTCAAAAAAGAGTTCATGAAGTCAGTCTTTTTAATGCCTTCCTTCTGAAATGATTCTCAAACTAAAACCTATCAGCATCAAGCTTAAGTATGAAACCTCCAGAGAAGATTCAATAACCTCTTTTTCCAACTTCCTTCAGAAAATAAAAATCCAAATGCAAAGTACAGTTCAAAGCCTAAAAAGGTTGAGGCTTAGGAAGTTTTAATATTCAGATTAGAAATACATTTTAATAATATCTTGTTTCCTCGATTACATGTTTAAAATAATTTTAAACATTTTTTAAAGTTTATAGTTCCAAATTCTATCCCTTCCTTCCTCTTCTTCCCTAAGATGATAAAAGAAGGAAGGAAAGAAGGAAGGAAGGAAGGAAGGAAGGAAGGAAGGAAGGAAGGAAGGAAGGAAGGAAGGAAGGAAGGAAGGAAGGAAGGAAGAGAGAAAGGAAGAAAGGGAGAGAGAAAGAAAGAAAGAAAAGAGAGAGAGAAGAAAGAGAGAGAAAGAAAGAAAAGAAAGAGAAGAAAGAGAGAAAGAGAAGAAAGAAGAAAGAAAGAGAAGAAAGAAGAAAGAAAGAAAGAAAGAAAGAAAGAAAGAAAGAAAGAAAGAAAGAAAGAAAGAAAGAAAGAAAGAAAGAAAGAAAGAAAGAAAGAAAGAAAGAAAGAAAGAAAGAAACTTACTGAAAGGTTATTTACTGTAATTCGTTTTTTCTTTTTCTGGAGGCAGATTGCATATTTCATCATGAGTCCTTTGAAAATGCCTTGGATCATTGTATTTCTGAGAAGAGCTAAGTCATTCACAATTCTTCAATACTATTACTATTACTCTGTACAATTTTCTCCTTGGTCTGTTCACTTCACTTTGCATAAGTTCAGGTATACCTTTCAAGTATTTTTTTGAAATCATCCTGCTGGCCTCTCATTATAGCACAATAATATTCCATTACAAACATATACCATAGTTTGTTTAGCCATTCCTCAATTGATGGGCATCCCTTTTATTTCCAGTTCTTAGCCATCACAAAAAGAGCTGCTATAAATATTCTTGTACAAATAAATATTTTTATGTCTCTGTGATACAGACAAAGAGTATGAAGAGTTTTATAGACTTTTGGGTATAGTTCCACATTACTCTCTAGAATGGCTGGACCAGTTCACAACTCTATCAACAGCATAAATGTCCCAGTTTTCCTACATCCTCTCCAAATATAACAAAATAAAAATTATATATAACAAAATATAACATATTTTGTTAACAAAATATATATAACAAAAAATCAAACTATATAACAAAATACAGCAAAAATATGAATAGCTCATATTCTTACAAATTTGATTCAATTCTCTATATATTTGAGAAATTAAGACTAGCAGAGATTCTTATTGCAAAAGAAAATTTCCCTACTTTCTGCTATCCTTTTAGTTTTGGTTGCTTTGGTTTTCTTTGTGGAAAAACTTTTTAATTTTATATAATCAAAATTATCAATTATATATTTTATAATGTTCTATATTTCCTTGGTTGTAAATTCTTCCCTTATTCAAAGATTTAACAAACAATTTAATGTTTTGCTAATCTGTTCATGGCATCTCCCTGTATGTATAAATCATCTTTCCATTTTGATCTTATCTTAGTAATACTTTTTATCTAGTTCCAGCCATGCTGTTTTTCAGTTTTTCCTGTAATTTTTTTGTTCCAAAAGCTTAGAGTTTGGGGTTTGTCATATACTAGATTGTTGTGGCTATTTACTGTGGCTATTTACTATAATATAATGTATACCTAATCTCTTTCACTGATTTATCACTCTATTTCTTAGCCAGTTCCACATTGTTTAGATAATTACCATTTTATAAAACAGTTTCAGATCTGCTATGGCTAGACTACCTCAGATTAAAAGTAAATGCAATACTCTATGGAACATAAGTGCATTTTAAGAAAGCTTTTCATGGAAGGTGCACTGTGGAAAGCACTACCTTGATTAAATGACTAAACTTTGGGTGACATGAGCATATTTTAAGACAAGATCAGAAAACAAAGAATTAAGGGGAAGGATAATGACTCCAAAGGCCTCAAGCTGATGTTTTTTTCTCCCTAAGCTTCCCTACCTCAACTCCCCCAACTCCCTATTCCATTTATGTGGGAGACTTGGAGTTGAGAAAAGGCTTAAAGAGAAAAGGAATCTTAGATTTAATAAGCCTACAATAAATTGTCTAAAAGGCAATCTCTAAAATGATATGCAGTGAGTCCAACTTGCAATCAGACGAAGGGATTTTCTAATCCTAAATGAGAAAGGGGTGAGACAAAGACACCGCCTTTCATCAACAGGAAAAGAAGTTTAAAAATCAAATCAAATTTTTAAGCACAACAGACAGTATTTATCCAAGCAATTATCCTGTGTTCCAAAAGCTGACTGTCCTGAAGAGGAACTATCCATGTCAACCAAGACTTTAGGGACTCTCCTTATGAAAGAGAAAAAAAGTTAATTTTTTCCTCCTCCTAGTACACCAACTATGTATGTGAGGTCTCTGATTTTCCAGAAGAGCCCTAGATTAAATTTCTGGGCTTCAAGTTAAAAAGACAGATAACAAGCCTACTTTTCACTTGGGGTAAAAGAATTAGAAACATGTCCCTTATTGTTAACATACCCTAATCCTAGCATAAGAATGTGCCCTTCCACAGATATGCTTTGGACCTACATGTTAACTATGTGTATACCTTTCCACCCTATTCCCTATAGTATTCTTCCCCTTAAGAATACCTCGATGATACATGTATTTGTAAAAATTTGCACTACCAGCTTATGTTAAAATAATAATTATTATAATAATGATAACAAAATGATGATGATGATGATGATGATGATGATGATGATGATGATGATGATGAAGATGATGATGATGATAATGACAGCCCTAGGGAGTAGACCTCACTATTATCCCCATTTTGCAGATGAGGAAACTGAGGCAGTCAGAGGTTACGTGACTTTCCAAAGCCACAGAGCTAGCAAATGTTTGATATTAGATTTTAACTCAGATCTACTGGGCCACTTTCTTTTGCTACTTTTCTCTACTACTACTCCTCCTCCTCACTACGTTATTTCATTAAATATCTTTGCTCTGGATTGCTCTAGATGACTAGTAAAAATAAACAAATCAGAAGTGATAGGACTTATTTTGAATATAGGGTTCTGACACTTATATTCCTGTTTACATGTGCTGAGGAGGTAAATTTTTTTTATTTGATTAATGATAACCCTGCATTGCTGATTCTAACTTTTGGCTTCTTTTTTTAGTCATATTTACACATAACTAGCAATTCCATACTTTGTTACTTCACCTTAAATATATGGCTTTGTCCTTTTTCTAAAAATAATCAATCAAGTCTCACATGTCCCTGTTGAATTTCATTGTGTGATTTTCAAGTTCCTGACCTTGTTTTCCAAGGTAGCTCACATCTCCTTTAGGAATCAGTATAATCCTCCCTCAAAGAAATTTAAAAGCAATGACTTGAAGAGTCAAATGTGAGGGAGAGTTCAAAGTGCATCAGTAAGAAATCAACCTAATTGAAGACAAGACATCTGACAACCATCAGAGGGTAACCCCTGTGAAAGGCATTGTGTTTCATAGTCACTATCAAATAATTAATCTTATTTTCTTTTGAACCAGGGCCGTGAAGTGCTCCTGTAACAGCAGAAGCAAAAAGATTGGAGAAGAAGCAAGACTGAAAAAAGTAGATTCTTAGTGGGCAAGAACCAAATCCATCTAATTCAGTATAATTCTCATAATAACACTGCCTGCAAATAGACACTTTAGGAGTAGAGTACTTTTTGGTGATAATTTAGTAAAAGAAAAGTACTAGATTATCAAAATCTTTTGTCTTTGGGATGACCTACATCCATTTTAATATAAGAAAAATTAAAGTTATTTATCCTTAGAAATGAGTCTTTTTCTAGTTCTATGAGTCTGCTTGTCATGTACATTCTTATCCTTGATAAAATCTAGACAATATACTATTCATCATCCTGGTACCAGTAAATCCACTCATTCCTGCTATAAAACATCTCTTAATAAATCATGCTATTAAGGCAGTACATAAAACAAATACCTTCAGGACATGAAATGTCACTAAATTTGTCAAGTTGATTGATATATTGCCAACATCATCATCATCATCATTAAAATTCACTGTTATTTTTAAATACTCTATATATCAGTGACAAATATATATGCTACTGGTGAGTTTTAAAATTTTTGATATTTTCATAAATGTTCATAGCTCACCCTATTCCATTTTTCCATTATCTGTGCTTTCTAGCTCTTAGACATCCCTTTTGAAGTATTACTGGTCACAAGCAAAGGAGAGAAATCAATCACACACAACTCAACTTGGTACCTCTCCACTCTCAGTAGTCTTACTATTAGCTTCAGCTCTCAAGGATCTAAACATTTTGGGAATCTTGTCATTGGAGTTTTATGTTTCTTTTGAGAAGGCTGCATTTTCATTCAAGCCATAACAACCATATTTGTTCGAGCCATAAATAATTCATGTTTTCATATTTTATAAGGAAGATTTCATATGAATATATCGATGGCCTTTATTTGCCATCTTCTTCTGATTAGCAGTTTCTGAGTGACCTCAGTAGTGCTGAGATTATTTATGATCATATCTCTGTATAAACTAATAAAATACAGATGAAATGCCAATGAAAAGAGAAAAAAACAGTTTTAGATAAGACAGGATAATGAAGAGACTTCAAAGTTCAAACCCATAGAACAATTATTTCAACTGTAATGTAAAGAGTAATAAATTTGAAGTCAGGAGGTCTGGAAGATCCCTTGCTGTACAGAGACTGCAAGATGGTATTTTGTTCTACAAAGATGAGTTTTGTTGTTTGTTTGAGGTGCTTTTTTGTTTTGTTTTGTTTTGTTTTTGCTTGGTTATATTTTTGTGGTTTGTTTTGTTTTGTTTTTAATCATCAAACTATATGCTTAATGAGATCATATATGCTATACATCTTTCAGTCAAAGAATTTTACAAATTTTGTTTCATTTGATCTTATCGACAATCCTGGGAAATAGGTATTATTATTATTATCCCCATTTTTACAGATGAGGAAACTAAGGCTGAGAATGACCTTGCCTCATAGTCATCCAAACAGTGAGTGGGATAATGAACTCAGGTCTTCCTAACTCCACATTGATTTATTCTATCTGTTGTATCACTTTGCAAGCTCTCACGGCTGAATAACATTTGCAAATATCTGCTTGTTCCCTACTAATACCTTCATAAAGAGTGTTCTCTATATATGTGTACAAATGACCTTTATAAAGATTTCATATAAAAAAAGAGAGTAGACATCTATCGATGCATGATTCTGCATTCATTTTTCAATCCATAATGTACAAGTTTTTCCATGTTTTTGGTATTCTCTCATCTTTTAGATACCTTATAAATCAATCCCTCAAAGCCCTCATAATTGTTTTACCTCCAGCATGGATCTCTTCCTTGTATACCTAATACAGATCCAAAGTCTTTATTCTCTTTAGTAACATTTCTAATTCCTCTGTAAGCCTCCTAGGGACTGTAATGTTAGAGTTTGAACTGGGAAAACAGCTTATTGTAATTACACATGTGAATGTTATGAATAGGTAAAGTGTATTGCCATTTTTCAGCAAAAAGTATGATGAAATGGAAGACAAAAGAAAGAAAAAGTACAGAGATTGGAGACATTTCCTCTGTCAGGACTAGCTATCACTGGAGAGTTAGCCTAATAACAGTCAATATGGAAAGAAGCAAATAAAAGTAATGGTAGGGAAAGAATAGATGGAATCAAAGGGACACAACAGATTTGGTAACAAACTTGATCTTCCTCAGAATTTTAACAAGGACTGTACCTGGATATGAATACCTTTATGGAAAACCTCTTGTAGTTTCTATCGTGAAAAAATTGAAATTAAAAAGAGTGTGACTTTATAAGTCAATTTACAACAATTTTTAAGAATTTTTGTTGTTCAATACTGTATGAGGATGTATTCTGATGGAAGTGGAAATCTTCAACATAAAAAAGATCCAACTCACTTCCAGTTGATCAATGATGGACAGAAATAACTACACCCAGAGAAGGAACACTGGGAAGTGAATGTAAATTGTTAGCACTACTGTCTATCTACCCAGATTACTTATACCTTTGGAAGCTAATAATTAATGTGCAACAAGAAAATGGTATTTACACACATATATTGTATCTAGGTTATATTGTAACACATGTAAAATGTATGGGATTACCTGTCATCGGGGGGAGAGAGTGGAGGGAGGGAGGGGATAATTTGGAAAAATGAATAAAAAAAAAAAAGAATTTTTGTTGTTGTAAACCTCTTTGTCAATCAAATGAAACCTATAGATTCCTCAGAATAATGTTTTAAATGCATAAAATAAAATACATAGGATTACAAAAGAAACCAATTGTATTTGAAAATAATTATCATTTTTTTTCAATAACAAGTTCACAGATTGCAAGTTTTTGAATTTGCTACACTAACAGTCTTTTTAGCTATACACATAGTGATAAGGAAACTATAAGTTACATGCTTAGCCTAGAGAGTGCTGGGTAACACTTCATTTGGGCTATCAGGAGTTGATCAATTAATTTTCATTGTGAGCGTTTACATCTCAGGAATCAATAAATGCTACAAATAAGTGCTTGATACCTTGTTGATCATCTAGACTCAGACTTAAGAAAGTGATAGAGAAAATATTAAAAATGCAAATTAAATTTTAAAGTGTGTCTTGGATATATACTTTTTTCCTAGAGAGTTGATCGTTAAACATTTACGAGCACAACTGGTTATAACTGAACTGTCTCTGAATTGGGAATCAAAAGGCCTTATTTCCAGTTCTGCTCATATTAACTAACTATAAGACCTTGAGCAATTCACCTTTTTTTTCTTCGAGACTTAATTTCCTCATCTGTTAAATTCTATGGTTATATTAGAATCATTAAATCACAGAACTGCTGAGTTGGAAAGGACCTCAAAGGTCTTCTCATTTCTGCTCCTGCCATGCTAATTCAGGGCCTCATTACATCTCACCTGGACAAGATGAATTCCAAGGTCCCTTCCAACTCTAACATTCTATGAGTCATCTAGGATTCAAATAGCAAGAAGGGCAATGCATAATTAGGTCATCTTTTGACTTGCAAAGTGACTAAAATGTGATATGAAAACCAAAGAGAAATGACAAATATAGGATGTCACAATGTCATTTTCGTAGCACTGCACCACTTTTCAGACTACATAGCATTTAAGGAGCAATGTGTTTTATTCTGTGAGAATCTGACATGGTACATTTTGCCCTGACTTGCTTCACTCTTATTCTGACCGACAGCTTCTCTCAACCGTCTTTTGGTGGGCAGCTGTTGCCCCTGGTGCCTTTATAATCACAAATACGTATTTCCTGTCATCTTTTATAAGCTTCAGCATTTGAGGATTGTCTTATCCTTGAGGTTTCTGAACTGAATTTTATCTTGAATAATAATTGTGGATTTGCTAAAGCTGAGAATTTTTAAGAGAAAATGGCTTAACATTCTTGGAGGGTTGGAATTTAAGAGCTGAAAGATTTTTCCATCTTAGGATTTTATCTTATTAATGTGTTTCTTTGCAGTTCACTTACCAATAACTGAGAAAATCTCTTACTGTAATGGCAATGATAGCCTTATGACCTGTTCTTCTCTCTTTTTCTCCACTCACTCCCTTGATGATCGCAACTCAGCTCATGGCTTCAACTACCACATATATGCAGGTAATTCTCAAATCTTTATCTTCAATGTCAACCCGTTCCTTAAGCTCAAAACCCAGTTCCAACATCCTAATTGGACATATTCGCTGGTAGCAAATGCTTCTCCAATATCTCAAACTCGGTATTCAGGAAGAAAACTTATCTTTTAAATAAAAAAAAAAAAAAACTTTACCCTATCCTTCAACATTCAGTCAGTTGTTAAATCCTTTCTCTTCTCTCTCCACAATCTCCCCCACATCTGTCTGGCACCAAAGTAGTTCTAGCCCTCATTATCTTTCACTTGGACTCTGTAAAAATCTCCTAACAGGCTTCTTTGCTTCATTTTCTCCCCAACTCCAATTCATCTTACATACTGTTACCACAGAAATAGAATGAAATCATAACTCTGATCATTCTCTTCTCTGTTCAAAACATCTTTGGTGATTCCTATTTAATTGCTCCCAAATGTTCATAATCCTTAGGGGTTCTCAAACTGGCTCCATACTCCCCTTCCAACACCATTTCACACTACTGTCCTTCATAGATCCCCGCTGTATGGAAAGGGCTATCCTTTGTGAAGTCTGAAAATGATTGTAAGTCTTGTTTATTCCAGTTTTTCAGTGATGTACATTGTCTGTGCCCATTTGTGTAATGGAACTATGTCTCATAAGCGCTTAAGCCACAATGGAGGCAATTGGTGTCAATCAGCCATAGCCAGAGCAAAAAAATAGCTTCTAGTCTCCATCAAGGAAAGAAGCATTGAATGGATCTTCTACATGAGTTGCTGAAATTTTGCTCTCCAGAAATTCCAGAAAAGAGAACATGATGGAGAATTGATATTCTAGTCCTGATTCAGACAAATAAGGAAATACTTGTTACTCTTGGAAAATGACCACGCTATCTCGGAGGTTATGATTGATAAAGTATAGTATAATTTGGCTTAGAAGTCAAAAGAGTGAATTTCAAGCAGTTCATAAGAATGTCAGATAGGATTCTATAATCCCATGACACTATTACAACAGGTAAAATACTCTTAAGAATAAAATTCAGATGGCAGAAAAATAAATTATTCTACTGACAGATAAAAAGGGACTTTAAAGAAAACAATTTGGTCTGCAAATTAATCAACTCCCATTTAAAAAAAAAAGACATGGACATTGGGCAACTAGGAGATAAATGAGACCATGAAAGAAAACAATTTGGTTCTGCAAATTGACAAACTGACTTTATAAAGAAAGATGGGGAAACTAGGTGGGGCTGCATGTAGAGCACAGCCCTGGAGTCAGAAGGACCTCAGTTAAAACTTCAGACTCATACTAGTTGTGTGATGCTAGGCAAGGCACTTAACTCCAATTGCCTCCCTCCCCCCCCAAAAAAAAATAGACAAAAATTGGAGGAAAGATCAGGTAACTGACTTAGACAATAAGCATTTGTTGAGTATTTACTATGTTCCAGGCATTGTGATTAGCCCTGGGATTATAAAAACAAAAAGAAAGAAACATGATCACTGTTCTCAGTGAGTTTATATTCTAATGTGAGAAGACAAAACATCCAAGAAAAGCTGAAAAGAAGGGGACTGATAGTCAGGGTGGAAGGGACAGGTGATGGGTGCAGCAGGAAACTTGGTAGAGAAATTTGAGAGAGTGGGGAGTGCAGAATGAAGGTAGCCTGGGCATCTCCTCTAAAATGGAGGTTCTAGGAGATACCGGGCAATCAGAGACAGAGACAGGGAGACAGACAGACACACACACACATACACACACACATAGAGATACAGACACACACAGAGAGAAATGCACACATAAAAAGGAAAGGGACAAAGAGGAAGAAACAGAAAGAGACAGAGAGAGAGAAATACATACAAAAAAGAGAAACAGAGAGACAGAAAGAAAGAGAAATACACACAAAGACAGAGACAGACAGACAGAAAGACAGAGAGAGAGAAATACACAAAAAAGAGAGATACAGAGAGACAGAGAAAAATATACACAAAAAGACAAGAGACAGAGATATACACACATAAAAAGAGAAACAGAGATAGACACTGACAAATACACACCAAAAAAAACCCCCAGAAACAGAGACAGAAAGAGAGAGAAATACACACAAAGACAGAGACAGAGAGAGACAAACAGACAGAAAGATAGATCGAGAGAAATACACACAAAAAAGACACAGAAAGACATTGAGAAAAATACACACACAAAAAGAGAGAGAGACAGATACAGAGACAGAGAGACAGAGACAGAGAGGCAGAGAGAGACAGAGAGACAGAGACAGAGAAACAGAGCAAGAGAGACAGAGAGACAGAGACAGAGAAACAGAGCAAGAGAGACAGAGAGACAGAGAGACAGAGACAGAGAGAGAAAGAGAGAGAGAGAAATGGGGGGAGAGAAACAGAGACAGAGAGAAGGGGAAGGGAGGAAAGGAGAGAGGAAGGAGGGAGGGAGGAAGAAGGAAGAGAGGGGAAGAGAGAAGGAAAGAGGAAGAGGGAGAGAGAGACAGAAGAAGGAAAGGAGGAAGGCTACAGAGATAAAGATAAGAAGCTATTATTTGCTATTCCAAGTCAGTAAGACCTGAGATTTGTCTTCTAGTTTTTGGTTTGCTTATCTGATTTGTTGATTGGTTGGTTGGTTAGTTTTTCACAAGTGGCCAGTAGGGTTTAAGGCAAAGTCTCAATAAATGGAAAAAATGTTTGCCATGAATATTGCTCAGGATGTATAGGGAAAATTTAATGACATACAACATCATGGACTTTCATGGGCATTTCCAGCTCAATACAAACATGTATATTTTTAAAATCACTTCTAAAATTGATAATATTGATGATTTTTTACAAATAATATAATTTTACACAAATACATAAAGATTTCTGTAAATGGTATAGAATTAAATAACCTCTCTCAGAAGCAAATGTTCTTTGGCTCTCCATAAAAGGAAACAAGTAAGGGCAGCTAAGTAGTGTAGTGGATAGAATACCAGCCCTGAAGTCGGGAGGACCTGAGTTCAAATTTGGCCTCAGATACTTAGAACTTTCTAGATGTGTGACCCTGGGCAAGTCACTTAATCCCAATTGCCTCAACAAGGGGAAAAAAAAAAGGAAGCAAGTAGCCCAAAAAGTGAAATCCTGCTTTTTTACATAGATCCAGAGAAGAGAGGGTTAGGGGTGGAGCACTGTTCCCTGATACTCTCATACCTACCCCTCTGCTCCTCACCCTGATTCCCAGAGAGAGGAGAAAAAGCTAGAGGAGAAAGAGGACATGTTCCCTATTTCATTCACATGACTTCAAATCCAGTCTAACCCATAATTACCATTTCTCCAGTTTTCTCTTCAGTTCCCCTCTTCCCCACTGGATACACCAGCTGTCCAAGTTCCATATTAGCTCTGATGATTATTTTACAGGAACAGTTAAGTTTTGAATCAATTAAAAATATCTAATTAACACATGACGCTGAAACGTATAATCTTGGAGTCTGAGCTTTCCAATTCATGCCCCAAGAATTCTTTGTTTTTCTCTCCCTCTCCATCCCAAAGAGGGTATTTTTTTCCTATGCAGAAACTACCAGGGACTCAAAGTTCTGTCTGTCATTCAAATATGTTACATCAAAGGTTTGTCATTCTTAGCCCCCAATACCATGGAATGGCACTGAGATCCATATTCTGTCTGATAGCTCAGCATACCCACAGAACAAGCCATCTTCCACTAACCCCAATTTCAGCTCCCTCCAAATTTTCTGTGCTCTTGGCAACTTTCTAAAACTATAAGTTGTGCAGGAGATCCCAAACCTGCATTGTCTGAGAGAATTCCCTCCTCAGGAGTTCCTTATATTAATGAAATCACAGCTGTAGATCCAGTTCCTATCCCTATCCATTTTGACTAATAATGATTTCAGAAATTCAGACAGACTCTGAACATGCCTCTCATAGTCCTCTCTGTTCTTTGAACTTTCCAGAATCTAGCTTACACACACACACACACACACACACACACACACAACACACACACATACACACACACACACACACACACACACTTAGGAATTTGTATTCTATTTTATTCTAGAATTACATATGTCTTATCTTTTCAACAGGATTGCAAATTCCATGAGGGAAGGGATCATGTACTATATTTTGTATTTCTCTCAGTGCCCAACAAAATATTGACCAAAATAAGCATTTAATAAAATTTTTATTGCAAGATTGTTTTTGTTTATTTTAGTTCCATTGTAAGCCTCTTTTGTGCTGCTAAAAGAGGAAAATCATCATTGCTTTGTGGTTCCTATTTAACATTTTCTAAATAGCAAGAGAGAGTGGAAAATCTGGATATAAGCTTAGTTGTCTTCAGTTTCAAAGTCTTTTACACGCTTTAGGGAAAGTACACCATTTTACCCTTGTCCTCATTTTTTACCACAAGGGCCTGTTAAAATCCTGGTGTCTGAAATGTCATAACTGACAGTTTCTCTTTCCATCTTCCAATTTATGAAACCCAGTTTTCTTTTTATAGTGATGATGCTTAATGTTTGAGGAGAATGCTGTGTCATCATATTCATTGTTTAACCTTGATTTTCAATGATTTTCCATTCCAGAATTATTTGACATTCTTAGCCTCAAAGGCAATTTGGGAGAGTTTTTCATCCTTACCAAAGAGAGAGAGAGAGAGAGAGAGAGAGAGAGAGAGAAAACTAATTTGACCATTTTATTGTTGCCAAAACAAAACCATTTAAAAACATTCACATGTATTATTTCTGTTTTGAATTTTGTCTTTACAACTTCGTATGTAAACTATTAATGCAAAGCATGTTACTTTAATAGAGACTATTAAAGATTTTCACTGTGCTTTTAAAAATGAGCTTGGCCCAGTTTAACTGCAGCTTTTTCTGGATACAGAATTTTTGTACTGTTCCATGGAATGTTAATCAAGTCCTTTACCTAGACAAAGCAACCAGTAAGGTCAGAGAAGGTTATTGGTAGATGGCTACTTTTAACAATTGCAAACCCAGCCTACTTTTTAATAAGCAGCATAGCCTAAGATCCTATCCTCTTGATTTAGTTCTATTCAAATGGAATCAGACTTCAGGCAGCCACTTATGTCATGAGATTAGAAGAATAAGCAGAAAGCTTCCTTCTATCCCAGTTCCAAATATCAGCAGACTTTTATTAAGAATATCCTATTACAGAGTACTGTGCTCTCTCTCTCCCATTGGCTGTTCTCATTCCTGCTTTGTTTATTTCTCTGGCTTAAAGGATTGATGGCGTCTTTGAAATATGGAAATGTTACAGGGATGAGGCAATACTTCCAGTCTTCCAGTACCACTCCCAAAGTCCAGGAAGGTGCTTTGAATGATCATATCCCTCTCTAATGTCATTCCATTGGTCAATCCTTCCTATGCATATCTTTATTTCATTGATTCTGAGTCACCATCCTCCTTTTTTTCTCTTAATTCTCCAAATACTCATTTTCTGTCTCCTACACTAACATTTTATCCTTTTTCTAACATTTCAAGATGAGTTTCCCAAGGTTCTGTCTTCAATTTACTCTCTATTTACAGCACTATCATTCACTCCCAAGATTTCTCCTATCACTTAATAATTGGTGATTTTCAGTACTTACTAGTTATGTAATCATGGGTCTGGGCTTTAGTTTAGTTTACCATTACCAGTATCATTTATTTAATGAGGTTGTGAATAAAGCATATAAAAGGGAGTCATTATTGTTTCTCTGAGATTTTTGTACCTTCCCCTTCACATGATTAGTGAAAGCTTTTCTTTTCTTTTTTCTTTTTCTTTTTTTGCTGGGGCAATTTGGGTTAAGTGACTTTCCCAGGGTCACATAACTAAGAAGTGTTATTTGTCTGAGGTCAAATTTGAAGTCAGGTCATCTTGACTTCAGGACTGGTACCCTATCCACTGCACCACCTAGATGCCCCAGCTTTTTTTTTTTCCTGTAGAGGAGTCATGTTGCATGTTCCACTACTATTCATCATATTACCCCATCATTATAACCTTGAAGAATGCTTTCAATACTCTATTTCCTCTCTTTTTCTTTTTAATTTAATTTTTCTTGAGGATTTTTATTTTTGTTAGAGTGAGAGACCTATGTTTTCTTTCATAAATTGACTTTTATGGAAATATTTTACATAACTTCACTTGCGGTTTCTTAATTGTGTGTGGGGATAAGGAAGAGAAATAGAACCCAAAAATCTTAAAAACATGTTAAATTTTTGTTTTGAATGTAACTGGAGGAAAATATTTAAATAAATACATAAATTTAAAGAAGCAAAAATTTTTAAATAAATGAATGAATAAAAAAAGAATGCATTCAACAACCTGGTAAGTAATAGGCATATCAAAAATATGGCCAAAGATATCTCTGGTGATAATTGATTCCATTCCACATTCATGGTCAGTTATTAATTCTATTGCAAATATTACACTATCCTTAAGCAAATTTCTTCCAAAACCAGAACATTCTGTAGATAATCAAGATAATGTGATTTCAAGAAAAACAAATTGCTATAGCAATTTCTGCAGTTTCCTTGGAGATTTTGAATAGAATGTTGTTGTTTTTTTTATATTGTCCTTTTTTTCTTACAAAATTTGCATTTCATATCCTCGAATATTTTGAATAAATGAATTGACATGCTAGAATATCTTTGTAATCTCTCCCAGTTCAAGCAAGAGAGTTGTAGTGTCAGAACTATTTCACAGATAATGTCTAGCATGCATTTCCTAATCTTTTATAAGAGTTTTTTTTTTTTTTTTTTTTTTTTGCCTGGATTATGTATAGAGCTGACATTAGAAACTATTTGTTTAATTCTGTGACACATAGTAATACTATCTCACTGACTGGATCCTTTTCTTAGGTCAATGCAATTGTCAAATTTGGTTCAAAGACAACATCAGAAAGCTTATGCACTCCACAGATAAAGTGATACTGTATTCTGTCATCTAAGAATTCCTCAAAATTGCAGTGTTGAGACAGATGGTACAATTCTGTAATGTGAGAAACAATGCCCTAATCAGGAAGTTGGTTTCTTTTTAAGAAGTTTAATCTTTGAAAAAATGACTGCCTCAGTAAGAGAAATATCTAGCTGAGTTGATATGGAAGGGGAAGATTAAGGTAGAGTCTTTCTGGGAGTCAAGTTTTCTATATTAGAAATTCTGTCTTCAGGAGATATTCAAGTTTGGGTCTGCCAAGTCTAAGGCTAACAAGAAATCATGAATTAAATAGTGATAGCATGGAAATGTAGATATTTTTGCATACAATGTTAATAGGATCCAGGAAACTAAATTGAGTTGGGCTCTATCAAGGGAAATTCAAAAAATAGAAAATGGATTAAATTCAAATATAAGGGTATTATTTGTAATCGTGTTTAGGTAGCAGCTCTGACATCACTAATGTCAACCATTTTGCATGCCTATTATTTAGTTGCCTGTATCTATTTTCAAGATTATGCTGATAAATATTTAACAATCAGCTCTCAAAAAAAAAAGTTGGACACAAAACTAAATTATTTGTATTATTAGCATTTTATCTATCACTTTTTTAAGTCCAAATAATCACTTGCAAAAAAATCAAGCCATGATTTGTATCACTTGCTAATCTCTAAGATGTAAATGCTCACACTGGAAATTTAAAAGTTTTCAGAGTTGTTTCCAGCCTAGCTCACTGTACAAATCCTGTACAAATCACTATTCATGACCACATGATACTCTATAATTCTCCACATTCATTGGTGACTAATAGTGGAATTCAGATAGACAGATGTGCCTGATGAGAAATGTACTTTGAATTACTTCCCAACTTGATCTTCTGAAAGGAAACATTTGAACACCATAAAGTATATAGCACACATTCAAGATCCTCTATTTTGTTTGTTACTAGATGGAAGTAAGGTACTTTGCAAAACAACCTCAGGCTGACTGACAGCAAAATGTCCTAAAATAGCCATTTTAATCACAAGTCGGCTGAAGTCCAAGGTGGAAGCCATTTTCAGCTATTTCCAAGAACACTTGAGAGAGGAGTTACAATGCCTATGGCTGTCCAGCTTTAATAGGATGCCATCCTCACAGAAAGAATTAATGCTATGTCACTTATCTTACTTATTAATAGCAGGCAAGGGGCAAAAAGGCTTTCAACATGACTCAACTTTATTACTACAAAAATAGCTTCAGAATTAGACACAAATACAGAAACACAAAAGACACAAAACACTAAGAAATACAAAGGGAATAATAACTCATCCTATATGTGTTTGTTCTCACAATTCCCCATGCCTAAAATGTACTCTTCCTTCTCTCTCCCTGAGACATAGTCTTTTTTTTTTTTAATCCTTGTCTTTACTCAAAGCTCAGCTAAAGTATCTTACATTCTTCTCAGAACCTTCCTTGATGTACCCTCTAGCTAAAAGTAATCTCTCTAGGCAAATCTTCCTAAAACACTATCTAGATCTCCCCTTTTCCTTATCACATTCTGCCTTGCAGTACATATATTTTTGAATATGCCGTATTCCCTCATGAGTACAAATTCCTTTGAAAATTTGGTTGAACCTATCGACCTCTTCTCAGAAATATTGTACAGATATTGCACAAATACATTCCTTCTCAAAAAAATGCACACAAAAAAATACAAAGGGTTACAAAGGAAACCAATTATATTTGTGTTCAAAATATATTTTTCCCATCCAAGTCCCTCAGACTCCTTGATACATAGCCACATATCTTGGAAATCTATGGATCTGGGGCTAAGAACACTGCTTTAATAAGTGGAGGAAAAAAGGAAGGAGGAATAGAGAGGGACAGGGACTATGTTGCTTTTGACCTTTGTATCACAAATAGAATTGAATAAAACTACATTTCCCAGAACATCTGAACTCAGCACAAAGGCATATTTGAAGAGTTTTTTAGGACTCCAGTTTTATAAAATCTTGGGAGGATATGACCCTTAAAATGTCTAGGGCCCTAAATTTATGATCCTGTGACTATGAAATTATTTCCCTTGCTTCAGTAATTTGTTTAACTACTAATTAAATGTTTTAGTGATTTAATATTTTCGGGATTCAAGATCTGCCTGGTTCTTGTTAAGCAACTAAGTATCTAGATCAGTCTGACTTTTAAAATTCCCATTTTTAAACTAAGATTAAGGCAAGATAAATCCAAGGAGGCAAATTATTATAAAACTCCCTTCTCCCTTATTATTTAAATCCTAATTCTTATACAAATGCACAGATGAATAGAATATCAATAATCAGTATCTACTACAAAATCCAATTTAGATGACTAATCACAATTTGTTGGATTTTTAATGGAATTAACTCAACATTAAACCATAATGACCACTTATCTTATTTCTCATATAATATTTAGGTTGCTAAGCTAAGAGAAGTCAGGAATTAAAGTGGGCAAACAGGAAGAGAACTATATGTTTCCAACTCTCTGTACTTCAATTGTGACATAATTGCCGGGACACCTAGAACTTCCATCAGAGTCTAGGGTCTTCTCACAATACAACATCCTTTTTTCATATTAGGTCCCTTATTGTTGTGTTCCTTACCAGGGTCCCCATTTTGGGAGTAGTCACACTTCATTCCCCTCCTAGGTGTTAATCTTACCCCCCAGACTTCACATCTCCATATGAGTACCTTCATCCCTCTCCCTCACCCAATGCTTTTCAGTTCCCTTTTTATGTGCTATTCTGTTTTTAGAATTTAAGTTCCCTGCCCTGCTTTGCCAGAGATAATGGGAAGTCTTTTAGTTTATTTTTCTTGGGTTACCCATGAGTTCCATATTCTTCCTTCAATCACTTTGCATACATTTTGAACTATAATTAGAATTTAAAAGGAATAGGAGCACAATTGTTTTTGTTGTTCAATCATTTCAATCATCTCTGACTCTTTCTGACCCTGTTTGGGGTTTTCTTGGCAAAGGTAAAATGGAGTGGTTTGCCATTTTCTTCTTAAGTTCATTTTATCTTATTTAAGGATTAAATGACTTGCCCAGGGTCACATAGCTGGTATGTTTCTGAGATTAGACTTAAATTAGATCTTCCCCACTCCAAGCCTAGCATTCTATCCACTATCACTGAGTTTCCTCAAAATAAACTTAAACCATAAAAGTCATCTTTTTTTTTTTTTTTTTGAGGAGGAAAATGAGTCCTCCATGAGTTAAGGAATTCACTCAGAATCACATGGTAAATCAGTAGAAAGAGATAGAATTTGAAGAACTAAAGTCCTTGGAATTTAGAGGCAAGGTTCTTTCCATTATGCCATTATACTATCATTCCTCACGCCAAGCTCCCAGATGGAGCAGTTTGGGCCAAAATGAAACATACTGTAATGATGATCAGATTGTAGATAACACAGTATGATGTACTAGGGAAAGTTCTGGTCTTTGAATCAAGAAGACCTAGATTTAAGCCAAAAGTAATATAATCCCTGTTATTAGATAGGATGAAGCTGATGGATAACTTGAGTTCTGGAGTTCTGAGTGACTATGGGCTAAGCAATCAGGTGTCCCTCCCTGAGTGTAGCATTAATTATGGTGAGCCCCCATCAGAGGGGACCACGGAGCTACCTTAAGTAGCATGAAATGGAACAGGTCTATTATTTAACCAATAGGAATATCAAAAGGTGACTGGCCATAAAACTTTGAGCCTGCATGAGACAGGATTATTTATTCTTATTATTTTGGTGATAATCTAAAATTGAACTACCACCAAAATAATAAGAATAAATAATAATAATACAAATAAAAATTTAAGTTTGTATGTTGGTTCTTATACTGATAAGTTACATGACCTTTGGCAAGTTCTTTGAACCCCTGTTTCCTCCCTGGCTTACAAGGTTGATATGAGAAAATCGCTTTTTCTAAACCTTAAAGGGATGCAAGAATATGAATGTTTCAAAGTTCTCTATTAGACCATGACTACTTTACCTGAATTGATGGCACCACTTCTGCTAACTGGGCAGTGTGTAAGTAGTAAGTACACAAATTCCTCCTTGACCTTAACAGAAAATTCTGCCCAGAGAATAAAAAACCACCTGGAAAATAAGTGAGGAAGAAATGGTGGCATTTTTCTTGGACCAGCTTTCTGGACACTTGGATTTTTTGCCCTAAAAGACTTTCTCTAAATAAAAAAGAGAATTACTAGTATATTGGGAACTTTGTGGTACCACAAGTGGTCAAAAAACAAAGGAAAATGCATACCTCTGTATTGCTGCTTTAAAATAACAGCCCTCCTTCCCTTCCCCCAGAATCAATGATATGGAATTGAAAAGAGAGGAAAAAAATTCAATGCCCTTTGAAAGAGTAACAAGAGAGGAATAAGGCAGCAATTAACTAACAGACTTTCAGATGGTTAAATAAGAATGAAGAATTCATTTAAGCCAATGTTCTGGATGCAAGTGGGAAATAGGAATCAGCAGATAACTTCAGACTTTGGAGGAAATGTGCCAAGAAATACAGCTGTGCTTTTTGTCAGTTCTAGTTTTACCAGTGATGCGACAGATTGCTATGAGTGGCAAAGGGGTGGCCAATGGCCTGAATAGCCATTCTGAATCATCAGAACCCAAAAATGTTAAACCTTTACAAAGATAAAAATGCAATAAAAATGATTTTCCTCACAATGATGATTTTAGAATTAAATCTGATTGGGGTGTATATTTATATATCAGGACCTGTGATTACACTGGGGTGGACCAAGGGTATCAAAATCATTTCATACAGTGTCCACTATACATAAAGATCACCGCAGGCTTCATATTGACTTAGAAAGTCATATATGTTTATATTAATACATCAGCATATTAAAATCAGGTAGGAATTATATTTTAATTTGGTTCTGGCTACACTGGGGAGCATTATAAACCTTGTTTGACATCTTTCCTTTGAGTAGAGAACTCCAGGTGGAAAAAATTAACTCCATGAACTTCAGATACACAACTATGCTGCAATTTAAATTCTTAATGAATTGCCTGGGGTACTGCAAAATTGACTAACTTGCCTAGGTTCATATATAAATTCTACTTCACGAGCAGCACTTGAACTCACATCTTCCTGACTCCAAAATGAACTGTTTTTTCTATCATATCATGTTGCCTCAGAGATAGTTCAACTATGCAGATTAGATAGATAGGGGTGATGGATGATAGGTAGGGATATGAATATATTTTTTCCAATCCAAAGGGAATGAAAGAATTCTAACTCCCATAAAGAAAGGTGTAAATGGAATCTTTTCTAATCAATCTTCTAACGCAAAGTGGGTGGATGTTGCTCTAGTCTACTGATTGATACATAATTCAAGTGTATTGACTTGTATATAATTAACAAACCTCTTTAATTAATCTGCTGATTAGAAATGTCATCAATTTCACTCACATTAATTTTTAATTCAAATATAATATCATTATAAGTATTATGTTCAAGTAATTCAATTTAATCATGAATTGGCTTTTCATGTTTTCAACATTAATAAATCATAAAATATAGCTATTTTTTAGAGAAAGTTAAAAGATACCAGTTTGAAGTGATACCTTTAGTATTATTGTTTTGTACTAGAATGAAAATTAAGCGGCTGCAGAAATTTCTTCTGTGCTTTAACTTTCTTTTTGTATACATAGAGGGTTGGAGAAGATATATTGGCAGATTTGGATAGATTTTTCTTGTGGTCTACTTTTGAATGTTTATCATTAGCATTGAAATATGGTAGGACCAAGTGTCCTGTGAAATTAAAGTTCTTTGGAAGGGAAAGGGGAGGAAAAATGCATTTATATGACACTTTTGGTGTGCCAGCCACTATGTGTTATGAGCTTTACAGGTATTGAATTTACAATAAACTTACTGAGGGCAGAAACAGTAATTACGCAGGATGGGCAGAGGTGGATGAGTGGCAATGTGCATCATTTGAGGGACCAACTAAACAGAAGAGATTACAAATTTAAGAATTTGACAAAGTCATAAATGTCTTCTGAGTAAGTCAGAAAGCCTCAATTCTATTAAGGATTCCACCAGTGACACCATGTGACCTTTCCCCAATAATTTCTCGGGGTCTCACTTTCCTCATCTCTGAAATGAATGTATTAGATTTCATCATTTCTAAAATTCATTTCAGTTATATTGCTCTAATTCTATCATCCTATGAATAGTTGTTTGTGTTAGCATTCCTAAATCTATGAATGAGAGGTCCATATCTATTAGAAAAGTTGCTTTGTTCCAAAATTAATAAATTATTTACAATTTGCAAGACAACACATTTTCTAGAATTTCCTCAATATTTTGATGACGTAGCTTACAATGTGTCCACACTTCCTCATAGCTCTTGTTTGTATCTCTCATAAATATTCCATAGAGGATCTATCACTAAAGGCTTTACACTAAAACTCTTGACATGGCTTAGATATCAACAAAATATTCAGGTTGTCTATTGGTTATCTCTTTCTCTTGTTATATGACTGGATGGTGACATCCTTTATATCCAAGCTCCTTAAACTGTGAGTCTCAACCTCATATGGGGTCACAAAAGTGAATATGGGAATTTGTGAAAAAGTTGGCAACAGTAAAAGGTTTCTGAAAGCAATGACCAAAACAAATTCAAACTCAAACATGAATCTGAATGATTCTGAAGTAATGAATCTGAAGTGTTTCTGACAATGTTTGCCTATGTTGCATCATGCAATTTCATTGCAACACTGTCAGAAACACCTCAGCTCAGATTCAAGATGGGATCACATAAAAATTTCTCAGGTAAAAAGGGGAAACAAGGGAAAAATGTTTTAAAATTCCTGGTTTTTATCATTTCTCCTATACAACTCTATGTTGCTAATAATGTTCAGGTCATTCATGACCACCACACAATTCTCCATTTTCTATTAAATGACTCACATTTATCATATATCTGTGAATAATGCATTTCATAATTTGCAGCCACACAATATCACCAAAATAATATTTTATAGGCCTTTATTCCAAAGAGAACCTTTGTTCATTATAAATGCTATCCAATTTCCTAAAGGCAATATCGCTCATTTTCTTGTTCCTATTTAATTTTGGCTCTATTTATTGTCTGTATGCAGGAACTGTCCCATATGTATATCCTGATGGACCAGCTTTATGGATTGTCAATCCAACTTTGTATCATAAGGCAATAATCATTCTTTATGCACTTGTTTTTCCTGTGTGAAAAATTCAGCCAAACACTTTTGAATGATTAAGGATATCATTTAGTAGGCTTTGCAGTGTTCCAGAATTTGAAGCCATCAGCACAGTGTCATCTGCAAAAAGGAAGATCTAGATATCTAATGGATTTCCTCTTCCATTTTGATTCTATGCTAGAAATCCACTATTAGAATGAAGAATACCTTTGTATAAAATACATCTTCCTATTGTTCTATTTTTATATTAATAAACAAAGCATCAAAAATTTATCAGTTAACATTTTTCAAGGAATCTAATATTATTTTGGTCTATATGTGGGAGACAACTTGATGGGGAAAAAGCTACTGGACAACTACTTTGTTCTATTACAGTGGTGTTTAATAAATTTTTGTGCTATGGGCCCCTTTAGAAGAATGGTAAGACCATGGGTATCTCAAAAAATGTTTGTAATCACATAGCCAGAATGCATCAAAGGCAAGTGTTGAACTCAAACCTTCTTAAATTCAAGACCAGTGCTTTAACCTCTACACTATATTTTCTGGGCATATTCAAAATATAATTTGTGAAAGTCTATCTGATATCTTCTCATATTTTTCACCAAAGACTTCCTTGATGAACATAAATTTTGAAGGAATGGAAAAGTAAGCTTATATGTCAATACTCATTAATATTTTATTACTATTCTGCTTTTTTAGTAATAATATCTCTAATTTTCTAAGCATTTGGTTGCATTTTCTCTTGCAGATACTTTGAGAACTGTCACCTCTAGCACAGACCTCCTCTTGATGTACATAGCTGCTTTTCCTATTTGTTTTTTTAATTAGATTTATGCTTCTTAATAGACAGAACATTGGCAATTATAATCTTGAAATACAAATATGATTGCTCCACTGCCCCTAAATCATGTGTTGCTAAAGTAACCTTGACAAATCAACAGATCTTTTCTATTTTTCTCTTTTTTTTTTCTTCCATTTTCTTCCTTAAATGCTCCTAGGCTAATTGATTCTGTTGCTAAGCTTTTTATAAACCTCTTTCCTTCCACTGTTTCCTCATTGCTTTATTCCACTAAAATAATATTGCTCATAATCATCCCCCTTCTTCTTTTGAAAATTTTTTACAAATGAGTTTATATTCTAAATGAATATCCCTTTTTTTGGTCAAATGTTTTCTGGATGATGTCAATTCTAAATTCTTTTCATCTCCTAAATGTAGCTGTGGCTATATTTCACTTAAATAAAGAAAAAATGGCTTAGTCTCTTTTTTCTGATCTATTTTCCATTTTTGGCATTCATAACCTATTTACAAAGGTCATGTTGGAGTTGCCTCGATTGAGTGCCAAACCTTCTTATTTTTTTTATTATTTCTTTTTAAATTGGTATTGACTTTAATCTTTTCCCTAGTGAATCAGTTCTTTAATTCAAAAAGGTCTCTTATGTCAGTCATTCTTTATTAGAATCTAATCAATTTCCTTTTTTATGATTTGGTGCTTTTTATGTGCAGCAATTCAAATTTTCTTCTTGAACAAGTACTCATTATAGATAAACTGGAGACTTCTTATAGTCTACCAGTTTTGTCCTCTCATTTCTTTCTTTGTAACTCTTTGTTAGAGTAGGACTCTGCTTCCAGTGTGGAGGGTGCATGGTCCCAATCTTCAGAGATTTTGTGCAGCTGTTTTCAGACATACTTTTAAGGACTTGTAATTTGTCAGTCTTCCAAGATGTTATGATCTAAGGAAATATATTTACTACTTTTTTGTCCTGTGCTCTGGTCTGTGAGTGATAACAAGCACCCCCTTCTACCCTGGAACTGTGAGAAGGGTCCCCGCTCCAGTCTGACCACAAGCTCAGGTATACCAGTCTTGGGAGTTCCACCCATGACCATGACCTGGATCTGAGCATGGGCAAAGCAACAGAGTCCTACCTCAGTACTAGCAAAGAGACCCCTATTGTCTTTCTCTGACCAGTTAGTTGTTTGATCCTCTTACCATCTGTAGGTTAGAGCTCTGAAAGCATTGTCTACTACTGATTCAATGGCTTGCTGGAAGCCAGTCTGCTCTGGTGACTGAGTGGACTCTGCTCCATTCTTACCCTGATGTGACAGATCTTTCCTCCTGAACTTCTAAGTTGTCTTGGGCTGGAAAATTGTTTCATTCTACCTTTTTTGTAGATTCTGCCATTCTATAATTTGTTTAGAGTCATTATTTAAAGTTATGTAGAAGGATTTAAGGGAGACCTCAATCTAGTCTCTGCTTTTACTCAGTAGTTTTGGCTCCACCACTTTCTTCATTTATATTTCTGAAAGTGTTTTTTAATACATTTTTCACCATCTTCTACTATGACCTCTTTGCTTTGAAGTCACTGATACGTTGGATTATTTTGGAGCATCATAAAATTTGGAGCTCTTCATAAAATTTCTCTACCTGCTCATCCTCTTCAGAAACATTAGTTAAAATGACTTCTATTATGGTCTTTTTACATATGATCATCACAGGGATAGGAACTGGATTTTAATTTCATTGTCACAAGGAACTCCTGAATAAAGAAACTCCTTCTAATAATGCATCTTGGTACAATGAGAACTGTCTAGAACATTGGGAGTTAATTGATTTTGCCAGGGTCAAACCCATTCATTCATTTAGTGTGAAAAACAAGCAATGAACCAAATTCTTCCTGGCTTTGATGCTGCCTCTCTATCACAACTCCACACTGCTATCTCTTAATGTTTATCACAAAGGCCAAAATATGAGATGACCAAATCTCCCATGAATAATGTTTATCATTGTTCTAGAATTAATGATAAAGCCCATCTCCACCAACTTTTTTATTGGTCTCTTTAAGAAGTACTTTTTGAGCTATCTTTCTATTTTGCTGCAACTTCCATTTATATTCTGGTTTAATTTCTGATGAGAATGTTAGCAATAATATGATTCAATTCCTCTAGAAGTATTGTACTCATTGGTTCCTGAATGAGAATCACATTTAAAGTACCAGCGGCTAAATTAATGTTTATAGACAGTCTAAAGTGATTGTTAATGCCGCTGGCCCCCTTTTCTGACACTCTGCCACAAGTAAAAGATTCAAGGCCTTTTTGTATTTTTCCTTTGTTTCAAGTGTTGCTATAGCAACCAATAATTCATAACAAAGGATTCATCACTGAATGGTCAGCGTACTCATGATGAGCCCTTCTATACTTAGCTGATCCTCAGAAAGCAGACTATGTTTTTCCAGGACCGTATATGAAGCCTTTTCAGCTTCGTAGAACCATTTAGAGCTTACATCCCATTGGCACAGGCTTTGACAACCCAGTTCCACATCTCCACACCAAGATGAGGCTCTGGAATAGACATCTGTAAAGGTTTCTTAAGAAGAGCTACTGTAAAACTCAAATGACATGCACTAGAAATGAAAAGTGGTTGGTAAAAATGGGTTCTGATTGCAATTTTTTTTCAATCTATACTGAGCCAGGATGAACAAAATATCCCTTAATTGCAAAGCATTGACCCATGGGAAATTAATTAACTCCTTGAATGCACTTAGGTTACTGATTGGGAGTTATTTGCACACCTATATGATGTCTAGGCATCCTATTTCCACATTTTTCCCCTTCATCTAGGCATTTTATCTTAGGAAAATGTTTTATCTCTGGTTTATCATAGCCCTATGCTTTAATTCTATATTAAGTAACTAATATCTTCTCTATACATATTAGGTGCTCAGGAATTATTTTTTAATTAATTGACAATTTTTTCAAGAGAAGGAAACAGCCATAATTTAGTCAATGCCCTTCATTGTCACAGCTATTTTGCAGATGGATGAACTGGGACAGGTACTGCCTGGAGGACAGAATCTGTAGCTTCTGTCTCCAACTATTTTGTAATGAAAAGAGCAGATGTGAAGTCTAAGGATGAGTTTAACCTTGCTACTTGTTTATCTTACAGTCTTGGACATGTTTATTCACCTTTCTAGCCTTTGATTTTCTTACATGTAAAATTCAATGGTTTAGATGACATCTAAAATTTCTGCCATCCCTAAATCTTGTAATCTACAATTATAAGGGAGAAGGATAGAGGACTGCCTCCTCTTTTCCTTTTTTTATCTTTTCATCGACTTGAAATTCAAAATATAAAGTCTACACTATACCAAAAAGCTACTTTGCATACTCCCTGAAATATTTTGGATACAAATGTATATAACAGAAAAAATGATGTGATAACTCCAGTAGACTACACTAAGATAATTCAGATTATATAACTCCTTTACTCCCCTTGGCAATATCATAATTATCAATTGATATTCCATTAACTTCTATTTATTTTTAATGATGGCATTTCAATTCTCTGTTATTCAGCTCCAGCCACACCAATGGGCCTTGAAGGAGAATAGCAATATGTAATGTGATTGCATTAAGGGGGTAGCTTTCTGTTGTTAAACAGTGTTAGAATACTTTTAGATTCTTCCTTAATTCAAAAGTTTCAGCATGAAACTGCCCCCTCCACCTCATAGCAACCTTCATAGCTGGTGTAGAACTGGCAATGAAGCAGGTATAATTTTGCCTCCAATCTCCAATCTTCAGGTGTTCTAGGGAGCAGAATATGGAGCAAAAAAGAAGGGAATTTAATGAGATCTGAATAAAGCTGAAGTAGTAGACTTAAAAACACCTAAGTCTTATGTTTCTCTCCCTTTCCCCCTTCCTTATATTTCTCTTTCTTTCTGGAAAGCTAAAAGGACAATAATTGACAACAGCAAAAATCCTACCCTTCCTAGTCCTAAAGAATGTACGTTGGCCCTTGCTGTCTCTTATGCCAGTAATGTTCTCCTTTTTCACCTCCACTTCTTAGAAAGTCTGATTTCTTCCAAGTCTTTCTGCAAGAGATTTGCCAAGCTAAAAGTGATTTCTTCACCTTATATATGCCTTTTTATTTGTCTTGTATTATCTTTCTTTTTTTTCCTAAGGCAACTGGGGTTAAGTGACTTGAACAGCTGGGAAGTGTTAAGTATTTGAGACCAGATTTGAACTCCTGACTTCAGGGCTGGTGCTCTATCCACTACACCTCCTAGGTACCCCTTGTATGTATCTTTCTATGAATCCTAGATTATCTTTTCTATGTAGGCCTATTTTTGTATGTATCATTGCATGTGTACTACAATTTGCCTTTCATTAGAATGTAAGCTCCTTGAGGTCAGGAGTCATTTTAATTTTGTCTTTAAATTCTCAGTGCTGCATAAACAAGTATATGTTTGATAATTGACTGATCCAGTTCAGATGAATGCTTGCATATCTCTGCCTTTGGATTTAGTCTTAAAAATTATTCTTATATTAGTTTTTTCAAAGTTTTTCACATTTGTACTGAGCTAAAACAAACAAACAAACAAACAACAAAACAAAACAAAACAAAAAACAAAAAAAACTTCCATGGAAGTTCATTGCTTAGAAGTGCACATTAAAAATCTCTTCAGTACATTTTTTTTCTCTAGTGGAATTCAGTTACATTTGGTGACTTGTAGATCTCAAAAATTATTGCCTTGGAAATGGGAGGAGAGATAAGTTGTACTTTTTGATCATGTTGTTAATTAACTGCATTATTTTCCCTAGAGGTAACCTTGTAAATTTAGAGACAGACAAACAGAGAGAGACAACAATGGAGAAACAAAGAAAGAGAGAGGAAATGAGAGAGAGAGAGAGAGAGAGAGAGAGAGAGAGAGAGAGAGAGAGAGAGAGAGAGAGAGAGAGAGAGAGATGGAGAGGAGGAAGAGGAAGAGGAGGAGGAGGAGAAAGAGAAGAACAAAGAGAAGGAGAAGAAGAATGGGGAGAAGAAAAAGGAGAAGGAGAAAGAGAAAGAGGAGGAGAAGGAGAAGGAGAAAGAGGAAGAGGAGGAACAGGAGGAACAGGAGAAGGAATAGGAGCAGGAGAAGGAGAGCAACTTGATTTAACTTTAAGGACCTGAAATTTCATTGATGTGGTGGTTTCCTTAGCTAACTTAGATCACAGATACTCTAGGCTTTAATTCACCGAGAGCTGCCATAGGCATTGATAATTCCTATTAGAACACATTGGGAACACAAAGTCCAAATGAATTGACTCCACCATCACTAATGAAGAGAACGCTCTATCATAGCAATCCATAGTAAGTTTCAGTAACTGCTGGCTGAACTGGCCAATTCAGGAGAGTATATCTTCAGACGACACACTAAGGATTAATCATAAGATCTATTACTCAAAGCCATTCCAGCCTGGTAGGACCTCTCCAAGTGTGTGCTCTGTTGAGAATAGTCTTTAGAAACTTAAAGGTCATCTCTCTTCTATGATTGAAAGGGTTCAGGGGAGAACTAAAGAAAGCATGAAAATAAAAACAGTCAAATTAAAGGTTAAAAAAAGCCAAACCTGGTTCTGTGGGATAGAACTTCCCATTCAAAGTGGTAAAATAAAAATGTTTTTGCCTTTAGATCTAGACCTCAGATTATGTGGAGTAGAACTTGAATCCTGATCTTTTGGTTCTAAAACAACCTTTTTCTTCACTTCACTTTACTGTCCCTCATCTCATTTTAGTGTAATAAAAATGTCACAATTTTCCTTGACTTGAGACATTAAATCAAACAGGGGAAAGACTTTTTTCTGGACAAAAACTGATCTCATTTTGCCTGGCACATAGTTCTCATGACGATGATAGCTTCCTTTAACTTCTCAGCAGAGATTATAGTTTATTTCTTTCAGCTCTAAATGCCTACTTATGTCCATAAGTGAGATTCTTGCTGAGGAGATGATGGCTTTTCCCTTCTCCCTAATGTCTGAGCTATACTATTGAAAAGCCTGGTGAGATCTCCGGCAAGGCTAAGCAAGAACAGGGACGCCTCGTTGTCACTGCTGTTTAAAATAAATCCTGTTAATACACATGAAGGACTATGGGTTAAATGTTTACCTTTTGAACCCTACCCTAAGGAAATAGTCTCTTGAAGCTTTGGCTAATCTTTCCACAAATTGTCAAACTCAAAACTCAGTTGCCTTTTAATGGAGATTTTAACTGCACTATTGATTATAGCACAGATAGGAACCATTTGGAGTCTTATCTTCATATGATTTAATTGACACCAAGAGGTATTTTAATTGAAATGTTAGACTTCCTCAATAGAACTATCCCTTGGTTTTTTTGCAAGGCAATCTAGGTTTTATGCTTTTAATCGCCATCTGTTGTTCAATAAATGTCAAATTGCTCCTAATGGTCTCTCTAAGCATAGGCTCGGGTTTGTTGTTGTCAGGTTTTTTGTTTTGTTTTGTTTTGTTTTGTTTTGTTTTTAATTTGCTTTTGTACTCTGTGTTCGTTATGGGCAAATGAGCTCTTCCCATATAAGACCCTCATTTCTCATGGTGCCTCAGTTCAGTTAGAACGGAAAAGTGATTAGAAACAAAAAAGACGGAGAAACGTTTTTTGTGTGTGTTTCTTTTTTAATTCTTCCAGGCAGCAATGAGATTTAGAAAGTCTATAAAAATCTCAGCAGTACTGGTGATTTTAGTCCCACTCAAAGCATAAAAGAAATAGAGACTTCCAGAAAGTCAGCAAGAGTCACTTGGTTTTTCTGATCGTATTAGAGGCTGACAGATGAAAGGAAGCTAACCAACAAACCCACTGGATAGAGCCAGGTTCAAAGGGGGCTGGTGAGATCTTGACTTCAGGAGCTAAAAGGAATTGCCTTTTACCCACTGAGCATTTTGCTGGGGTAAGAGAGCAGCAATGAAAAAATCCATTACCCTCAGGACCCCAGGTGAATTCAGAACTAAATAAGCCAAGGGCCAGAGGTGGGAGAAACAGAGAAGCACTCTATATAAAATGATTTTCATCTCTCCCTCCTCAGAGCTCTCTCTCAGTACTTGGTTGTTATCACTCATGCCAGCATCACACTCTTCTTTATTTTCATTTATGAATACTGTAGACTCCCCTATATGAATGTAAACTCCTTGTGAACAGAGACTCTATCACACCTTGTATCAGGATTTATGCATAAAAGATGCTCAATGAATATGCATTAAATCAAATTGAATTTCCGGGAGCAAGAAGGAAGCAAAAGAAACTGATTTCTTGGGGAATCATAAAGTGGCCAAACAAGAAGCAGAAGATTTTGTTAGTCTCCTTTACCTTTCTGACTCTGAACTTCATGAATGAAAGGTCACCTGTCAAGGTTAAATCACTTGAGTGGCACTGTTTTCCTGGAAAATGCTATAGGGTTTTTTGAACAAAAACTATATTGTCTGTCACTAGGAAAGGGGAGATTTACCTTATAGATGTTTGTATGAGGCTGGCAGCCAGATTTCTAACAAAAAAAAAAAAATGACATGTTTGATTGCTTGAATACAAGTCTGAAATATTCTTGAAGGTCTGGGAGAAGTATTTTCCAAGAGGTAATTAGAATTGGTTGAAATACAGTGCTATAAATGGTGGACTGGCACGGTTTTACAAGAAACAGATCATAACTCAATATCTTAATGACTTTTTCTTTGGAGAAGGTCAGCAAGGCTATTAACAAGGGAGGTGGGCATGCAGAGTTGCCTGTCCTAGATGGCAACTGAACTTTGAGCAAAGTATCTCATGTTGCCCAGCCAGGATTCTGAATCTAATTATGTGGACTGGCTAAGTTTTCTCATGAGCAAAGACCTGAGAGGCACTAAAATAGAACTGCAGACTCCTGGGTGTCCTTTTGTAACAGATTCACAGAATCTCACTGCTAGAAGGACCTCAGAGATTACCCATAGATTTGATTGTGCATCATCTCATCCCTTTTTCAATTTACTTGACAGATAATCACATAGTTTCAGTTTAAAGACCTATAGTGATGGAGAATTCACTACCTACTTTGGCAGATTTTGGATAGCTCTAATTACAAGGACTTTTTCCCCCATTACAACCAATCTCACTGCTAGAAGGACCTCAGAGATTACCCATAGATTTGATTGTGCATCATCTCATCCCTTTTTCAATTTACTTGACAGATAATCACATAGTTTCAGTTTAAAGACCTATAGTGATGGAGAATTCACTACCTACTTTGGCAGATTTTGGATAGCTCTAATTACAAGGACTTTTTCCCCCATTACAACCAATCTAATTCTGCTTTTCTGCAGCTTCTACCCTCTTGCTCTCATCCTGTACTCCAGGATTAAGCAGCATAAGACCTTTTCTTTATGACAGTCTTTCAAATACTTTGAATACAGTAATTATATTGCTCTAAGTTTTCTCTTTTTCAAGATAATTATATCCCCATCAATTTGTCCCCATCAAAACTCCCATTTCTTAGTCCAAATCCCTACTAGTTAGAGAAATATAAATTTTAAAAATGCCTAAGGTACCACCTCACACCTATCAGAGTAGCTAATATGACAAAAAAGGAAAATATTGGATGTTGGAGGAGATGTGGGAAAACTGGAACACTAATGCACTGTTAGTAGAGTTGTGAACTGATCCAACTATTATGCAAAACAATTAGGAATTATACCCAAGGCACTATAAAGGTAACTATACCCTTAGGTTAATAATACTATTATATCTGTACCCCCAATAAGATAAAAAAAAGAAAAAAGGACCTTTTTGTTCAAAAAATTTTATAGCAGCTCTTTTTGCAGTTGCTGAGAATTTGAAATTGAAAGAACACCAAACAATCGAGGAATGGCTAAACAAACTATGGTATATGATTATGATGGGATAGTATGGTGCTATAAGAAATGTTAAGTGAGATGATTTTAGAAAAACCTGAAAAAATGTATATGAATTGATGCAAAGAGAAATGAGTAGAACCAAGAGAATGTTATACATGGTAACAGCAATATTGTTCAATGAAAAATTGTGAATGACTTAGCTATTCTCACCAAAACAATGATCCAAGACAATCCCAAACGACTCATAATAAACAAACTATTTTCCTGCAGAGAAAGAACTGAGCCTTTTGAATACAGACTGAAAAATGCTTGGTTCACACTCTTTCATTCTTTTTGTTTGTTTGTTTGTTTGTTTGAATCTTCTTGTACAAAATGACTAGTATGGAAATGTTTCACATGATTATATATATAACCTATATCTGGTCTCTTACTGTCTCAAGGAAGGGATAGGGGAAGGAAGGAAGGGGAGCTAGAATTTGGAACTCAAAACAAACCAAAAAAAACTAATGTTAAAGTTTTAACATGTATTTGGAGGAAATAAAATACATTATATTATTTTTAAAAATCTTTTTAAAGTACATTTTAACTTAGGAAAGCAATGTGACTTTTAAAATACATACTACAGAGCAAGTGAAGCAAACCCTTCATCTTCATGGGAGAGGGATATGGGTGCTAGTGTGTTTTGCTAAATAAACACTCTCAGGTAAGATAACTTTAAAAATGGGAAGGAAAAAAGGGCATGAATGCTACCTCCTATCCTTTTCTATTATCTTATGCCGGGGATTGATCCCACCTCACCTATCAGGGTCTCAGGATTCCTTTAAATGCTAAATTCATGTGCCATCTCCCAGGGGATTCCCCTGGTTGACATTGCACTCTCCTACCTCAACAAATTATCAAGTATGTACTTATCTGTTTATATATAGAAAAGAATGTTTCTGAGGGCTTAGACTGTTTTTTTTTTTTTTTTATCTTTGTCTTCCTATATCTTTCAATGCCCTGGACTTGTTGTGTCATTCTATCTCTTTCTTTTTTTTCTGATATGGAGAGGTACAAGTGTTGCTTTCTCCTTCCTTCTTCTTGTGTTCTTCCAAGCTCATTCTGTCAAAGACATGATTCTACAGTAAGACACTGAGAGGCACAAACATATTTAACCCAATAATCAAGCTCCATTCTTTCCTCTCAAGTTTCAGGTTCCTATCTGTACATGTTATTCCCAGAGGGAGAACCAGATTTAACAATGGTTAAAAAAATGAAGAAAAAAAATTTAAAAAAAAAACAGTATCCTTATTTAATTCATTTCTTTTATTTTTGCAGGCAATCAGGGTCAAGTGACTTGCTCAGGGTCACACAGCTAGTGTTAAGTGTTTGAGACCAGATTTAAACTCAATTCTTTCTGTTTCCAGGGCTGGTGCTTTATCCACTGTATCATCTAACTGTCCCTCCCCTTTATTTAATTCAACAAACAATTTCTGAGCTTCTACTATGTGCAGAGTAGTATGCTAATAACTGGAAGAGATAAAGAATTTAGTACATGGGATCATAGATTGAGAGGTAGAAAAGACCTTAGGAGTGATCTTCCAAATTACATCATAAATGAGGAAACTGAGGCTCAGAGAGGTTAGCTAACTTTCCCAGAGTTAGTTACATATTTTTAATCTAGTAAGGGGATATGACATATAGGCTAGTGAAAACTAACTTCAGAAGTACATTACAGAGATAAAGACAAAGTCTTATATTAAATTGTATGGGGGAAGAATAGTCATTACTGACTGGGAAAATGAGGAAATTTTTAAGACACTGATACCATTTCAACTAAATTTTAAAAGTTCTCAAAGGTCCAGGAATTTGCAGGGAGGGATTTGTTTTAAATTCATTTATGTATGTTTATATAGTCCACATAGCCATATATGTGTGTATATATATATATATATATATATATACATATATATATATGTATATATATATACATGTATTATTTGAATACATATAATATATGCTTATGCATGTGTATATGTTTTTATTTCCCCCAATTATATGTTAAAACAATTTTCAACATCTTTTTAAGTTTTGTGTTATAAATTATATCCTTTCATCTCTCCCCTCTCTAAGATGGTTAACAGATATAGGTTATACATGTGCAATCATTTCTCTATTTGTTATTTTGTACAAAAGGTAAAGAATGAAAAAAGTGAAAAATAGCATTCTTCAGTCTATATTCATATGATATCAGTTTTTTTTTTTTTTTCTGAAGACAGATTATATCTCTTATCATTAGTCCTTTAGGATCTTGGATAATTGTATTGCTGAGAATCACTAATTCATTCACAATTCTTTATTTTATAATATATATTGCAATATATATAATTTGCATTAGTTCATGTACAACTGTTTATATTTTTCTGAAATCATCCTGCATGTCATTTGTAATTGGTGAGGATTGGGGGTGTTAATATATTTTGATAACTGGTTTTCAACATAATTTGATTCCTTTATTCTTATAAGAAGTCCATAGAATTTTCTAAATTTTCTAAGAGATCCATGATGTAAAAAAGGTTTAAGAATCTCTTCTGTGAGGGATAGGCTGAATTTCTAAATTGGTATTGGAGGGAAAGGGGAGATTATAGACATTTCAGGTAGAGGTGATAGTGTGAGGCAAGGCAGTGGGAAAACACAAGGAACAGTAAACAGTCCAATTCAATTGGTTAGGGTAAAAAAAGAAATTTACAGGACCTAGCTAAGATAAAAATAGATAAATAAGATGGCACTATAGTTTGTAGGAACTTTGAATGTCAGACTAAGAAGACCAAATATAATTGGGTAGGCAATGGGGAATCTTTGGAGTATTTTTAAAGTGAGGGAATCTTGACTTTTGCACTTCAGGAATGGAGATGGGACAAATTTTGCTATTTATAGGTTAATCCCTGAGAAAAATTATAAATTCAGTATTCAAGTGTAAGAAACAATTTATTAAATGCCTACTATATGCCAGGCACTATGCATAAAGTTGGAAATACAAAGACAAAAGTAAATCACTCACTGTCCTTATAGACCTTTCATTATGTAAAAAGTAGAAGAGAGTAAGAGAAATTTGACTAGACTCTCCCATCAGAATTTATGGCTGATTTCTAGTTAATTATTACAAAACTCTATAATGGCTTTGTATATCAGTAAATATGTGTCAATTACTTTTTCATGGAGCATGTAGTCTGCTTATTTTTTTTAATTAGAAGAGAAAATTAGAAGGCAAAACACTTCGACCCTAACTCCTAACAACTGAGTGTTACATTTCCTTAGAAATACCAATTTCTCTGGAAAAGGTTTGTACTCTGTATCACCAGGGAAAGGGGAAATTTTTACTTTAAGGTTGTGTGTATAAAGTAGCCATTGGCTTTCTAATATAGACATGACAGATCACTTAGAATCTGAAATATTCTTCTTGGGAAAATAGCTAATACTAATAAGAATCTGTATGTCTCTCGTGCCTTAAGGTTTATAAAAATCTAGGGAGATTGATACTGAGTAATATAATTTTAGCTTTATAGATGAGAAAACAGGTTCCAAGAAATAAATGGACTTGCCATTAGCAAATGTCAGATTCAGGATTTGAATCCTAGTTTCTGATTCCAGGATCAGGGGTCTTTCTACTTCATAGTAGAAACAAAGTTGGGATAAGGCATTTTATACCCATAGGCAAAATTTGACAATTATATTCCCATATACCTGATGTTGAGATTCAATTCTGCCTCAGACACATAATAGATGTATGACTTTGGACAAATTACTCCTCAATTTCTTCATCTGTAAAATAAGGATAATAATGTCTATCTCATCACCTCAGGCTTGGATTGTTCCAATGGCCAGGTTCAGAAACCCTGGTGTCTCTCCAAACCATCTCTCACTCAGTTGTCAAAGTTAGCTTCTTAAAACATAGAGCTAACCAACTTTGTCCCTCAACTTAATCAACACTAGGGGATCCTTATGATCTACTGGATCAAAATCTAAAATCCTCTTGATTTTGGAGCCTTTCATAATCTGTTACCTTCCTACATCCCCAGCTTCCTTACACTTTGTTCCCTTCCACATAATCTATCCTCCAGTAACATTAGCCTTCTTGCTTTCCATCCCGCACAACACTTCATCATCTACATCACTACATGCCTTTTTACTGGCATTCCCACATGCCTAGAATGTTCTTCCTACTCAACCTCCAACTCCTAAGTTCCCTGGTTTCCTTCAAGAGTTGGATCAAGCCTCTCTTCTGCAAGGGATCTTTCCTGGCTCCCTACTCCCTCCCCATAGTCAGTGCCTTTCCTCATATTACCTCCAATGTATTCTATCTATCCATCTTTCCATCTAATTCTCCATATATACATAATTGCATATTGTCTCATACATTAGAAAGGGAGAAGAGGAATTCTGTTTTACCACTCTTTGTGTCTCAGATAATTAGCACAGTGCCTGGTATATAGTAGGCACTTAATAAATGACTATTGATGAGGATGAAGAGAAACAAATTTAGACTATGTGCAGTGCTTTGTAATTGTTAGAACTCCACATAAATGCTAATTACCCACCATATTACATTGCAGCATGAATTATTACAAAATGTATTCAATTTAAGAAATGGTACCCTGGAGAATACAATTTTCTGGCATTAAATGTAATTGCATTTATAAAAAATAATGATTTAAAATGTCTGTCATTTCAAGTTGTGCCTTAGGCAGACAGCCATTTTGTGAAATCCTTGTCATGGTCATAGATGGGATAGTCTGAAAGGTCTTTATAATTGTTTAAAATACAGAATTGCAAATGAGGATACCTTAGTGTATAACTAACCAAAGGATTCCTTCCCCAGCTCATGCCTTGGAAACATGATTCTTCAAGTCCACTTGTTTCCTATGTCAGTATAGCTGAAATTAGTTTGTTTTCTGGTCATGGTTAATACTGTCAGATGCATCCTTTCAGCTATGGAAGCTGTTGTAGTTAGGGATGAAGTTGTAAAACCAGAGCAACAATTTGCTACTTCCATTTCAAAGATATTCACAGTGAGCAGACCTATGGACTCTGGAAGAGCCTTTCCAGCTCTCCTGTAGTTAGGGCTTCCAAAGGTGAAAGCTCCCAGTAAACTGTGATTAAAAAGAAACCAACTGAATAATTACCTAATTACCTGCTATATTTAGCATAGCAGTGAGCTCCAATGCTACCTGGCATTTCTGCCCTACAGCCTTCTTCAACCCCTCAGGACATCTCAAGTGTCATAACTCATAGCATTATTTGTACCTAATGCCGGGAGCTTAGCTATGGGGCCAAATATATGTATGTGTCTCTCATAATAAGGGGAGATCTGCTGGGGAAAAAAACAGATTTAAATTACAATAAAAAGGTTGTCCAAGTTCTTGCAACAGCCTCCTAATTGGTCTGGCTTTCTTTGTCTAGACTCACCACTAGCACCCATTTCCTTCAACTGCCACAGGGAGATTCCTAAAACTCAGATCCCTCCCCTGCTCAATAAACTATTACCTTTGATATAAAATATAAATCCCCATGTTCATTGCTTAAAGCTCTTTGCAACCTGTCTCCAACTTGTCTTTCCAGACTTATTTTACATTATTCCCTGTTATGCACTCCTATCATCCAAATGCTCCTCTTTCTGTTCTTTACACAGGTCTCTATGCTTTTGTAACTAACTTTTCCCCCATACAAATAATGAAGTCCTTGCTCATATCCATCTCTTAAAATCATTTAATATGTGTCTATAAATAGGAACTGTTTGATTCAGTCTATGTGTGTCCTTGGCACCTAGGATAGCAGCTAGCACATATTGTAGTAGGTGTTTAATTGATATTGGATCATTGTACTAATCATAACTTTTTATGATAAAATTTATTGTTTTTCTGGCTCTAAATTTTCCTTCTCTACTCCATCCTTTATTTTGGTGTCAACGTAATCTCCTTAATAGGTTAGTCTGACCTGCCATCTTGGTACTTAAAAACTTTTAATGGTCCCCTATTGTATAAGTAATAAAGTCTTTAGCTTAACATTCAAGGCTCTCTTTCTGGCTCCAATCTATCTTTATAGGCGTATTTCATGCTAGTTTCCATTGGCACACTTGACAATTCAGTCAAATTAGACGAATGGCTACCCTCTGATCACACCCATTTTTCCCTGAGAAGAGATGTGGGAGGGTGAGAGGACACAACAGACATCTCCATGTATTTGAAGGTTTGTCACAAAAATATAAGATCTAATTAATTGCTTTTAGTCCCAGAGAATAAATTAAGAACAATGCATAAATTGCAAAGGTAAATTTAGACTATATATATAAAATAGTGATTAAATAGGAGATAACATTAAAGCTACTGAATTTATTCAATAACAACTAGAGAAGTTATATACATCCCAAAATCTGACAACACTGTAAGGCAACTAGCAGGTCATTATAAATCTTGACTACTTCATTCTTCATAGCTCTACTCTTTTGGAGAATGAAAACACAATTCTCATTATTCTAAAGGTTAGGGTAGATTTATTCAATCATATTATGGCTCAACCCCCTTCCTTCTCTGATGTAACATTTTTCCTTTATCCACCTTGATGCATTCTATTCTAAGATTACATATACATTTGTGTGTATGTATGTTAGAAGTTAATTTTAAAAATAAGTGGCAGCATAACAGAGGATAGAGAGTTGATCTTAATGAGGAAAAATTGGATTAGATCCACTTTCTGACACATACCATGTGATCCCTAGGCAAGTCACTTAAATTCTCTTTACGCCATGCAACTCTCTAAAACTATCAAATTGCAGATTTGCATCAGCAAAACAAATTCTTTAGGGGGGAGCTCACTAAATTAATGAAATCACATCTTGTTATAAGTTTAGCACAATGCCTGACACATAATAGGTGATTAATAATTGCTTCTTTCCTAATCTCTCTTCTGAGAGACTAATCACTGACCTTTGATTTTAGGTTGTTTTTTTTTTCTTTTTTTTTGCTGAGGCAATTGGAGTTAAGTGACTTGCCCAGGGTCACATATCTAGGAAGTATTAAGTGTCTGAAGTCAAATTTGAACTCAGGTTCCTCCTGTTGTTTTCTTAAGGCATAAATTTAGTTGTGTCTCTAACACCACCATCCCACTGACCATCAGCAAGTATGAGGGCATTTGTTTTTCTATAGGGCATAATCAACCTGATCTCTCAAATCTGGCCAAGTACTGTCAGGAAAGAATACACCAACTTACCTTAAAACTCAACATAAAGCCAATATCACTTCTCTGTTTTTCTCTCTACAAAATCACTCATTTATTTTTTTTTTCATTTTTTTTTTTCTGAGGCAATTGGGGTTAAGTGACTTGCTCAGGGTCACACAGCCAGGAAGTGTTAAGAATCTGAGGACAGATTTGAACTCAGGTCCTCTTGACTTCAGAGGAAGTCCAAAGGAAATCACCCATTTCTTTGTTTTTTTTCATCATCTTCCTAGTTCTCAAGACTTGCTTTATATTTGCTTAGATGGATTGCAAAGAAGAAAAAGTCCTAACAACTGAGCTACCTAAAAGTAGTGTGGGTTACTTTGGCAGGTCCTTAGCTTCTCCCAACTAGAAGCCTTCAAGTGCAGGTTAGGTAATTACTTGCAGCAGTTAGGGTGAAGAGTATTCTTATTCAGGCATGGATTGAACTAAATTATTACTTCACCATAAAGTGAAAAGAATCAGATAATGGAGTTAAATGGGTGGGGAACTGAATTTAACAATGATGTCTCTGAAATTTTCCTTCTTCAGAGTAGTAAAAATATCAATTCCTTCACTTCATAATAATTTGGCATTCTCTCAAAGCCCTTCATCTAACTTGCCTTTCTTTGTATTAAAATCAGTCCTTCAATGTTCTTCTTAAAATATGGAACCCAGACCTAATCACAAACATCCAGTACTGGTACAATACAATGACACAATCACTTCCTTTGTCTCAAATACTTTGTCTTTCCTTAGGTAGACAACATAAAAACTAAATTTGCTTTTGGAGACTACAAATCCCATCAGGGACTCATAAAGGGCTTGAATTCCCTAAAAGTAGGAATATTTTTAGAAGAGCTTTTTGTCAAGCCATACCTTTCTAATCTTATACTCATGAAATTGATTGTTCAACCCCTATGTAAGACTTTTCATTTATCCCTCTTCAATTCATCTTACTGCATTTGTTCCAATTTAATCTTTCAAACAAGACTTTTTGAATATTGGTTCTTTCATTTATTATGTAAGTGATCTTTCTCAGCTTTAAATCATCCATAGACTTGCTATGCCTTCTATGCCCTTATCTAAGTTATTGATTAAAATGCCAAATAACATAGGACCAAAACTAAATGCTTAAGACATTCCTCTGGAAACTGTTGATATTAAAGCATTTATGTTTAATCTTTAGATATGCCTATTCAGATGGATATGAATTCACTTAATTATACTTTCATTTAGCCATATCTTCCCATCTTTTCCACAATAATTCTATGAACCTTTGCTGAAAAATCTAGCAATTTATCTTTACAGTATTCCTCTGAGTTGGGCCTTGTCATAACCTGGTGTACATCTAACATAAAGAGTGTCAAGTTTCCCACTGATTTCTCATATATGTCAGATGTCCCCAGTCAAAGAAACTGTTATGGTTCCTGTCAGATGGCCACCATTTTAAGGAGTAATTATTTCTTGCATTACAGAGAAGAGCTCGGAAATTATCTCTTCCCAGACTCAGGAATTCTAAAAAAGGATAAATGAAAAAAGATTAGAATCTGTGTGATCCTTCCCTGTGGGAATAATGTATCTTAAATGCAAATTTCCTTCAGCTTTCTGAGGAAATCCTTGACTAATTCAGTACTGAGCTAGTTATAAGTTTTCACTTCAATACTAGCCAGCAATAGGGTCAAGTGCTTGCCTGCCTGCATACCCCTCTCCAAGGTTCCTTTGTTACCTTGTTACTAGTATGTCCAAAGCTAGCCCAATCAAGGGAAAGGGTAGCATTATGCTCTTTAGAAATCCAGTTACAGCTTCCAATGCCAAGATGGAAGAGGGAGATAGGAACCCTCTAAAGCCTTTCCAGAGTCCCCTCCAAACAAGTGCAAAACCACTTCAGAATGATCTAGGAATAGGAAAACAGGTTACCAGCTCAGCAGGAAAAGTCCCCTAACTGCTTATGGGTGGGAAAAGAATAAGGTCCAAGAGCAGCAGCAGTCAGCTTCAGAGCAGGCACACAGTAGAAAGACAACAACCATAAGGCAATTGATCAGTGAGGTCCTGTCTTCCTACAAACCAGTAGCCCCCAGGCAGTGAGTAGTCTGCAGTGCAGCAAGGCCCCAGCCCAGTGGATGCTATCCACAACACAAGTCACCAGGGACACCTTGACAATATTTCTGACCAGTCCTGAAACTTCACCAGAAGGAAAACACTTGTGAGGAAGGAAAAGTTGGAGTGTAAGAGAGAGAAGAAGAACAAACAAAAAATAGCCTGAAGGGAAATACAAGTTACCATAACTATAAATATGAATGGGATGAATTCACCTATAAAACAGAAGTGGATAGTTGAATGGATTTAAAAAAAAAAAAAAAAAAAGAAAGAAAGAAAGAAAGAAAGAAAGAAAGAAAGAAAGAAAGAAAGAAAGAAAGAAAGAAAGAAAGAAAGAAAGAAAGAAAGAAAGAAAGAAAGAAAGAAAGAAAGAAAGAAAGAAAGAAAGAAAGAAAGAAAGAAAGAAGGAAGGAAGGAAGGAAGGAAGGAAGGAAGGAAGGAAGGAAGGAAGGAAGGAAGGAAGGAAGGAAGGAAGGAAGGAAGGAAGGAAGAAAGAAAGAAAGAAAGAAAGAAAGAAAGAAAGAAAGAAAGAAAGAAAGAAAGAAAGAAAGAAAGAAAGAAAGAAAGAAAGAAAGAAAGAAAGAAAGAAAAGAAAAGAATCCTACAATATATTGTTTACAAGAAACACATTTGATGGGATTAGCTAGGTGATACCCTATTAGAGCACTAGCCCTGGAGTCAGGAAATCCTGAGTTCAAATTTGAAATCAGACACTTAATACTTCTTAGCTATGTGATCCTAAACAAGTCATTTAACCCTAATTGTCTTACAAAGACAATAATAACAGCAACTACACATATAAAGCAGAGAGATACACACAGGGTAAAGGTAAAGGGCAGGAACAAAAATTGTTTTGCTTCATGTGAAACAAAGAAAGCAAGGGTAGCAAGCATCATCTCAAACAAAGCAAAAGCAAAAATAGATCTAATTAAAAGAGATAAAGAAGGAAACTTTATCTTGCTGAAAGATACCATCGACAATGAAGTCATATCAATGCTAAACATATACATTCCAAGTAGTACATCTAAATTTTTGAAGAAATTAAATGGGTTATAGGAGGAAATAGATAACCTCAATTTTCCCCTCTCAGGACTAAATAAATCTAATCACAAAATAAGCAAGAAGTTAAGAAGGTGAACAAAATTCTGGAAAAGTTAGATAAGATAGATCTCTGAGGAAAATTGAATGGGAGTAGAAAAGAATTCCTCTCTCAGCAGAATGTGGCATTTTACAAAAAGTAACCATGTATCAGGACATAAAAGCCTTAACAGTCAAATGTAGAAAAGCAGAAATAGTAGACACATCCTTTTCAGATCATAATGAAATAAAATTACATTTAATAATGGACAATGGAAAGAAAGATTAAAATTAATCGAAAATTAAACAATCTAATCCAAAGAAACAAGTGGGTCAAAGAACAAATCATAGAAACTATCAAGAATTTCATTTAAAAAATGACAACAATGAGACAACATACCAACATTTGTGGGATATTGCCAAAATGGTACTTGTGGGAAATTTTATATTTCTAATTGCTTACATCAGTAAAATAGAGGAAAAGGAGATGAATGAATGGTGCATTCAACTAAAAAAATAGAAAAAGAAAAAAATTAAACAACCTCAATTAAACACGAAAGTGGAAATCCTAGAAATCAATGGAGAGATCAATAAAATTGAAAGGAAGAAAACTACTGAACTAATAAATAACTCTAGAAGTTGATTTTATGGGGAGAGGAACAGATATAATAGATTGTTTGGGGAATGTCCAGTCCAGAAGTCTGTAGAAGGCCTATGAAATTATTTAATCCGACTCTGCCAAAACAATCACATTCAACAATAACCTTCCCCTGCTTGAGTTCTTTAAATTGATAATTTTGTATGGCCTTTGGCCTTGGCCAAAAAAAAAAAAAAAAAAAAAGATTTCCTGCCTCTGAAATAGATTAATCATTGGTTAATTTGATTTTTTAAAAAAGAAAGAAGAAAAGCAAATTACTAGTATCAAAAATGAAGGAATGAATTTGCAACAATGAAGAGGACAATTGTTAGAAACTGTTATGCTTAATTATATGCCAATAAATTTCATATAAATGAAATGAATATCTACTAAAGTACAAATTATCCAGATTAACAGAAGAAATAAAATACTTAAGTAGCCCAATATTAGGAAAAGAAATTGAATAAGCAATCAATTAACTTCTAAGAAATCCCCAGAACTGGATACAGCAATATATCACGAGGATTATACTATATGATCACCTCTATTATTTAGTATTGTATTAGAAATATTAAAGTCAGAAATAAGAAAAGGAAAATAAATTAAAGGAATTAGGATATAATATTATATTTAGAAAATTCTCTAGGATTTTCTAAATATAATATTATATCCTAATTCCTTTAAATAGTTAAAAACTATTTGAAATTACTAAATTTACCAAAATTACAAGATATAAAATAGATCCACATAAATCATAAGCATTTCTATATATTACCAACAAAGTCTAGCAGCAAGAAATAGAAAGAAAAATTCCATTTTAAAATTTTAGATAACATAAAATACTTGGGAGTCTAGCTTCCAAAACAACACAGGAATTATATGAATGTAACTATAAAACTTTTCATTTTTCACACAAATAAAATCAGATCTAAAAAACTGGAAAAATATTAACTGCCCATGATAGACTGAGCCAATGTAGTAAAAATAACAATTCTACCTACATTAATCTATTTATCTAGTACCATATCAATCAAACTATGAAAAATTATTTTATAGAGCTAGAAATAATAATAACAAAATTTATCTCGAAGAACAAAAGCTCAAGGGAATCAATGAACAAAAAATGTGAAAGCTGGTGGTCTAGTCATATTAGATTTCAAACTGCATTATAAAGCACTAATTATCAAAACAATAGAATTATAGATCTGTGGAATAGATTAAGTACATTATATATAACCATAATAATAACCATAGTAATATAATATATAATAAGCCCAAAGATCCAAGATTTTGGAACAAAACCTCATTATTTGCCAAAAACTCTTGGGAAAACTGGAAAAGAATATGGCAGAAACTAAATACAGATAAATATTTTGTATCATATACCAAAATAAGATCAAAGTGCTATGTGATTTACATATAAAAAGTGATACTGTAAGCAAAAAAAGAGAGTATGGAATAGTTTGATTTATGGATGAGAGGAGTTTAGAATCAAAGAATCCATAGAGAGAGCATTACAAAAATTTTAAATAATTTCAATTTTATAAAATTAAGCTTTTCCATAAACAAAACCAATGCAACCAAAATTAATAAGAAAAGCAAAAAAAAAAAAAAACTGATAAATGTCTAATTTTTCAAATACATAAAGAACTGAGTCAAATTTATGAAAATACAAATCATTCCTCAATTGATAAATGTTCAAAGAATATGAACAGAGAGTTTTCAGACAAAGAAAACAATCTATATGTCATATGAAGATGCTCTAAATCACTCTTAATCGAAGAAACACTCATTAAAGCAAATGAAAGTTGCCACCTCGCATCTATCAGAGTGGCTAATATGACAAAAGAAATTAAATGTTGAATGTTGGAGGGGACATAGGAAAACTGAGATACTATTGCAGTATTGGTCAAGTTGTAAACTGATCTAACTGTTCTAAAGAGCAATTGGAAGCTATGCCCAAAAGGATATAAAATGGTGCATACCTTTTGATCCAGCAATACTATTGCTAAGCCTATATCCCAAAGGCATCCAAAAAACGAAAAAGGACTTGTTTGTGCCAAAATATTTATAGCAGCTTTTTTTTGTTGTTGTTGTGGCTAAGAATTGGAAATAGAAGGAATGCCCATCAACTGAGGGATGGCCAAACAAATTGTAGCATATGTTTGTGATTAAATATTATTATGTTATAAGAAATGACAAGCAGAATGATCTCAAAAAACCTAGAAAGACTTACATGAACTAATGCATAGTGAAAAGAATCAGGAGAACTTATCCCTAATGATGAAGTATACACTTTACCTCCAGAGAAAGAATTAATATTGATTGAAAACATAATTGAAACATGATATTTTGTACTTTTCTGATATAAGATGATTGATATGGAAATATTTTACATAATCACATATGTATAATCAATATCTGATTGTTTAAAGTCTCAGAAAAGGCAGAGGGGAGCATAGGAGAGAAGAATATAATTTGGAAATCAAAATTTTAAATAAAAACATTTTAAAATATGGGGGAAAAGAAGAAATCCAGCTAAATAACCTCTGTTTATTAGGGAAAGACTATAAATGCCTAAAGGGGATCTCTAGCAGCTAGATGAAACAAATGATAAGAATATCTGGAAGACTCATTTTTGTGAGTTCAAATCTAATCTCAGATCCTTACTAGCTACATCATCTTAAGCAAACCATTTAACCCTTTTTGCCTCAGTTTCTTCATTTGTAAAATGTGTTGAAGAGAGAAATAGCAAACCACTCTCGCATCTTTGCCAAGAGAACCCCAAATGGAGTAATGAGAAATCAGATATGGTTGAAACAACTAAAAAATAGCATAGATTCCTAAGTCCAAAATGTACTGAATTCTGGGTCACGTCTCCCATTTAGGTTATAGATCTGCAATATATTCAATTACACTAAAAAAAAGTTTGGGTATTCTTGTTTTCTGCTTTTCTGTTATCTCTAAGAGACATTTTGATCTGCATCATGCAGAGAACAAATATAAAGCCTCTCATTTAGAGGGATGGAATCTATTGTTTATTGTAATTAGCAATGAGGATTGTATCAACTAAACAGTAGCATTAAGCCCAAAGCACAGATATTATCATTACAGAGTATTTAGAAGGCCTCTTAAAAGTTTCCACTGACACAGAAAATAAAGGCTTTTTTTTCCGCTTTAAAGAATACAGGGTCACCATGCTTAGTGACTTAGACTCATTTTTCCTCCCTTGTCCCAGTTGAAATCCTTTTTTTAAAAGGCATAACTCAGGTGTCACTTTTTTTTTTTTTTTGGATAACTTGATGTGAATTAATCTCATCTAAAGAGACCTGGACATTAGCCAATCAACCACCTAGCCTAAGTCCTTCCTTTTACAAATGAGAAAATTGTGCCTCCAAAGAATTTTAACTTTTCCCAAAGACACACAGGTAACATGTAGCAGAGACAGATTTCGAACCTATGTTCATTGACTTCAGTCAGAGCCCATTCTACTGCCCCAATTGCCTCTCTTTCAGAATGGTATCACATTCTATTTTTTATAATAAAATAGCTTATAAGTTCCTTGAGGACAAGAACTATGTCATTTTTCATTGTAATATCGTCAGTACCCTGAGCAGTGACTTGAATATAATAGGTACTAAATAAATAAGTTATAGAATTGCAACATTATAGAATCTCATAATAGAGTCAGTAACAACTACTCTCTATGCCTCCTATTTAATTTATATAAAATCCTTACAATATTTTACAGAAATCCAGAGCATACTCAAGCATCCAGAACTGGGAGTCCAATTAAGATGCTGTTGAAATTATCCAAGCAAGAGATGATGAGGGAACGGACTATGGTGGTGGTCATGAGAATGGAGAGGAGGGTATATAGACAATAGAATAAAAAGATTGATAACTGATTTAATATTAGGTGTGAAAGAAACAGAAGAGACAAGGGTATCTCTGAGGTTGTGAAATGAGTAATTGTATGATGGTAGCAGACTCTATAAAAATAGAGAAATGTAGAGGAAAATATGGATGGGTGGTAAGGGATGGGCAAGGAGACATGAAAATAATGATCTCTGAAAGAACAACTCAGAACTAGAGCTAGCAGAAATATTTGATTATTGATTCAATTCTATCTCTGTCTCTCTGTCTCTGTCTTTATCTCTCTTTGTCTTTTGTCTCTGTGTCTCTATATCTTTCAATCTCTGTCTCTATCTTCTTTCTTCTCTCTCTTCCTCTCTCCCTCCCCCTTTCTCCTCTCCTCCCTTTCTCTTCTCTCCCCTGCACTTTGATTATTCAATAGAATTCAATCCACTATGTCTTATTAAACATTATCTTAAAACAATCGTTAGTTAAAGAGAACAGAAGATTAATAGTTTTCTGGAGAAAGTTAGGCAATATCTGTGTCACTTTTTCCTGGAGAAATGCAGTCATAGAGTATTAAAGAGAATAGTGCTTATAATGCAGGGATTTTTATTAGCAATGGGGCTTTGCCTATTTAAAAACTAGCTGTGAGAGACAGAGAGAGTAGGTCAAAGTAATTGTGCTCCAAATCAAATAAGAAGAGAGAACAGCTTCTTGTTCTTGGATGCTATTTGCTTTGTTTTGCTCCATATTTTGGCATTGTTTTAGTTACAGTTTGTAAAATGAGTAAATTCAGTTGTTGTAAATAGATATTTCTTTTTTCTACAACACAGATGTGCTGTTTTACTGAAGATTTCTTAGTTGTCTAAGCTTAAACCATAATGCTCAAAAACAAAAGGTAACTGCCACATCAAGAAACAATCACCGAATCACCTTGTAGCACTGAAAAGACCTTGAAAGTTTCTGTAAAACATAAAATGCACCTCAGGATTCACAAAGGGCAAACGTTGTCCCAATTTTCAAAAAGGGAAGAAAATTGAGTTTCCAAATTATAGGACACTAACAACTTCAATTCATGAAAAAAATCAGAGCAGATCATTAAATAGATGATTATGAAACCCCAAACTATTTTCCAGACAAAATGGTACTTCTTTCTTGTCCTATGCTTGTACCATTGTTCATCTGGGGACAACCATCTCCAGTTGTCCTAATCTACATCTTGCCACTGGACCCAGATGGTTCCAGAGGAGAAAATGAGGCAGGTGACTTTGCACAGCCCTTTCTCACTTAAATCCAATTTATTTGCAAATCATGGCAACACCTTTGTGATGTCATGGTCCTCTTCAAAAACAAAGGACAAACAACAACACAGTCAATTGTAGGATTGTATGGCTGTGGTCCAAGGAAGCCTCCGTGCTTTTTTATCATAATTTCATCAAGGATGACCTTGATAGTTGTATTGATTGCACTCAAAAAGATCTTATAGAGATGAGAAAGTAAGTATATAGATCGGTGATAATTGGTGTTTACTTGATTACCTATTTTGGAGTAGATGCTATATGACATAGAATAGCAGTCTCCACTGAATGGAAGTTATAGGTCATCCAAAGGTATAGATATTTGCTATCTGATAAGTATGAATAGACTATAGTGTTTTCCCAGTTTAAGCCTACACACAAAAAGCAGCATAAGGAATTCTATTATAGAGATACAGTAAAATTAAGCTAGTTATATAGCAGGGCAAAAGTCAATGGATATAGAGAGACAAGGTACTACACTGGTACCTACAAAACATTAAGGGATCTAGATGATGGTTCCTATATTCTGGATAGACCCTGCTACAGTGGAGAGATTATTAGATCTGAAGTCAAGAAGAATTGAATTCATATCCTACCTGAGACATCAGCTGTTTGTTCCTGGGAAAGTCATTTAACCTTTATCTGTCTCAATTTCTTTGTCTGCAAAATGGGAGCAAAATAGCACCCACATTCCAGGGTTGTGGTGAGGATAAAATGAGCTTATATTTGTAAAGAACTTTGCAAACACTGAAAGATTAAAATGATAGCTAGCAATTATTTATAGGTGTTGAACATAGGCAAAAATCAAGCAGGATTTGTTGTGAATGGGCTACAATACACATTGTAAGAGGGAGTGTCCACTCAGTGAGATTACAGATCTGTCTGATTAACATATAACACAGATAGATATGGCATTTCCCTTCAAGACTGAGTTTAATGGACTGAGTAAAGGCAACTACCATCAGAATATCTAAATTCAAATTCCTGATATTTACTGATTATGTGACTTTGAATGAATTATTTACTCTTTTCTAACTTCAGTTTATCAATCTCTCTAAGACTCACTTTCCTCAAATGTTAAGTAAGTGGAGTTAAAAAATTTGTCCTGTCCATCTCACAGAACTGTTGTGATGAACAAATGATATAATATAGGTCAAAGTCTTTTAGAAAGAACTGTGAAACACAACAAAGCACTGGATTTTAAGTCTGAAGATCAGAGTTCAAATGTACACTCTGCTACTTACTACCTGTATGACCTTGGGCATTGATTTCCTCAAGTGTAAAAATGGGATAGGATTGAATGATTCCTTCTAACTTTAAATCTATTGTCCTATACTCCTATGGTTGAATATGAGGTAACATTTTCAGTACTTTAATTATTCCAAATGTGTAATAGAATAGAGGGGGGAAGTAGTGTGCAGGCTCCTTGGCTTGATTTCAGCTTTGAATTAACTCACTGGGGACCTTGGACAAGTCACTTCCTATTTCTGTTTCATTTAGGCATTAGTAAGGCAGGTGGTGATCTTTTTCTTGCTCAATAGGGTGTTACAAGGCTTTGCTTGGCTATTTAAGGAGCTTTGCCATTTCTGGATGAAAGGGGTTCTGTGTGAGTGCCAAATGTCAATAGTGCCATGAAAAAGAAATGCATAAAAGGGCAGTTTAGAGGGTAGAAGGAGTGCTTGCTGCAGTCTAGTTTGGGCTTCATAATTAAATTTAAAGATCCAGAAATGAAAAAGGAAATATAGAGAAAGTGGGAGATAAGGGCTGATGCTTTTTCTTCTATATCTTCGGTTAGATTTTCATTTGGGTTTTTGATTTTCTCTGATGTGCAGTGTTACTGGGAAGCTGCTAAGCTTTTACAACTTGGTAAGAATCATAAGATGAGTAGAGAATCAGAGGACTCCTAACCAGAGAATTTTGGAGTCACTGCTATGAAAGAAGAGATGAGGAGGAGTGCATCAGAATACCTCCAACCTCAGACATATTGAATGTTGTGATGAGTCAGCTTTCAGGTACAAGGTACACTGCTTAACTAGCCTAGAATATAGCCATCAACCCTTTGACCTTCACCAGAGCCATCAAAAAGATGAAAAAATTGTTAAAGGGCACAATAGCCTGAAAAAGAATATTTGCCAAGCGAAGGGGGAAATTAGGATTTATAAACCCAGGTCACAATCACTGAGAGGCTAGCCAAAAGTACACAAATTCCCAGAGAAACCAGGCAAAACTACAGCATAGTAAAGATAGGCTGCCAAGTAAAAAGGTTAATAGATATGAAACTGGAAGAGATTCTAGAGGTCATTGAACACAATCCTCTCATTTTATAGTTGAGAAAACTGAGAGGTTAAATGATTTACCCATCCATAGGTAATAGAAAAACAAAAGATATCAATAAACTTTGTTAAAATGAGATTAGATTAAATGATCTTTAAAATTCCTTCTAGTTCTAAAATCCTACAAACAAGAATGTGTATCTCCAGTTTGTCATATTAGTGGTAAGTGCCAAAATTCTAACCCAAGCCCTCTGATTCTAGATGCAGCATCTTTTATATTGTACTATTCTAGTCTGTGAGATTTTTTTCCTATGGGCTAAACCCAATTCATTATCATAAATGAACAAACCCTAAGGCAGCGATTCTGGGATTCTGACAGCAAGGCACAAAAAAAAATGAAAGCTATTGCAAGTCATTTTTGAAATTATGAAACACTTCCAAAATATGAAGGATGTGATTATTAATAATAATAATTTCAATCCATCAAACCTCATTTGCTTCTAGCTCCTTGTGAGATCTAGTTTGAAAGAAAAAGTGTCTAACAGTTAGATCCATGTTTGCTTCTTAGCATGAAGAATAATAAATTGTCTTTTGTTTTTAGTTATTGTCAGTGACATAAGCCTTGGGGGGTTATCTTTGTTTCTTCAGCAGAGTGACTTGCACATAGTAGGCACTTAATATATGTATATAATTGAAGAGAAATTCTATGTTCTTTAGCCTGGACCAACAAACTTGGGATATTTAATAAACATTAATAATTAATCTTGACTAATTCACACACTCTAGGAGCTCATTCAGTATTGCTTTCAAACAGTAAATTTTAGATTCCTTGAATATAATCCCCCACAGCCAGGGAATAGTATGAATCCATGATCAGAATAGGCTTTCTAGCCCTATTTCTAATATTGAGAAGATACAGAAATAGTGTGATTGGTGAAAAGAGCAGTCCATTTGGAGGCAGAATACCTAGGTTCCAAATATGGCCAAACCAAATAATTTCTCTGTGCCTCTGTTCCTTTATCTGAAAAAATGGAGGGTTTTAACGCAATAGAATCCCCTTCAACTCTAAAATCTATGAACCTGAGGTATTATAATATATATATATATATATATATATGTATTACATATTATAGTATATTATAATGGCTGGTTCATTCATTTGTGTAACAGATTCTTATGAAGCACCATTCTAAATAAGTCATTGTATTCTAGAGTCCAATTCTTTGCTTTCTATCCTTCATATGACCCTTATTCACCCTTCACTTTTTGTTTTAGTATCATCATTCATGTCACATCCTTGCACTAATATCCAAGTTCCTTCAAATCTTATATGCACAATATTCTGCACATAGCAGGTATTGAATTTTTTAAAACTTGAATTCAATTGTAAGTATTTGAAAAGAAGTTCTGATTGGGAATAGTGGCCCATGGCTATAGTTTCTCCTACCAGGAAATTTAAAGTAGTAGATTGCTTGGGCTTGGAAAGTCTTAGCTAAAATAGGGCTAAAACTGAAGGGATGTCTGCACAAAGTCTGACACCAGTGTGGTGAGATCTAGGAGATGAAGGTGTCAGGCGCTCAAGTTGTCAAGGAGGGGTGAATCAGCCCAAGTCAAAATATAAGTCAGAGATTTTCTCCAGTGGCAAGCACTTTCAACCTGGGAGAGATAGGGAGACTCAGTCTCAAAAAAATTATAGACTCTCTTTTTTTGGAAGTATTTTAAAATAGGGTTGCTATCCACGGACTATAGTCATGCTTGAGATTGCAGTCATACATAGACAGTAAGCAGTGGATAAAATTAGCTGAGCCCCAAATGGTTTTTTTCTGGACCTAGAACTCTTAAAGGTCAAACAAGAATGAACAAGGCACATATAAGAGAATATTTTAAAGTTCTTCAGATTAAACCTTTTTCTAAAAGTCCTAATCAAGCCAGTTTCATTTACATTTTTTTCATATGTAGACTCAAGGAGAGATGATGGGGAAATGAATGTTTGGTGATCCAGAAGGCAAGAGGCTTGATTCTATTTTCAAAAAAGATTAGAATTCTTAGACAAGAAGTAAGATCACAAGAAACAAATGAATTGCTTCTCTCTGGAATTTTTTTCCAAACCATAACCTTGGGAAAGGGGAACATAAAGGATGAGAACTTGGTGTTTGTCTATTGCTAAACCCAGGATTTCAGAAATTTTTTAGGGGAAAGGCTCAAGGACATTGCTCTACAATCAGGAGCTTCACCTTCAGGATGAAGAATAAAGAGATAAGAGAAGTATGAGAAAACTGCATTATTTACAATTAGCTAATTAAGTACATTAGGCTGCATTAAGCAATTAGCACACAAGCTAGTCAATGGAGTTACAAGTAGATTACAAACAAATAGCAATGTGTTATTTCCACATCAGAGCTAAATGAAAACAAGAGAGAGCTGTCCATTATTCCCTGGCAGCTCAGAATTATCCTTTTTTTGCGGGGGGAGGGGAGGTGAAGCTTTGTCCTCAAGGGTAAATATGTCCCTGAATATTTAGAGTTGTTGGGTTCTGAGAGACAGGAATTTGGCCCTTAGCATCACCTTCTCCCTCTGGGTACTGGCTGGCACCCGAATATAAAAGATTCCCTCAGACCTGTGAATCTCTTCCCACCAAAAAGATGTTGCTGAGATTAAAACTATGGAGGTCTTTCCCTTAAACACATTTATCAAAACAGAAACATTTTAGTAAGAACTATTTGGGGAGGTGGTAGGTTCAGAAGAGGGTGTGGAATGTATTCTGACCCATGAAAGAGCAAATTGTCTTTCCCTTTTCACCTCCTCCTAGCTCCTGATCTCTTCTTCCATTTCAAAGACAATGCACAATCACCTCATTTCTGTGTCTCCCTCTCTGTCTCTCTGTTTCTCTTTGTGTCTCTCTATTTTTGTCTGTGTCTCTCTGTTTCTTTCTATGTCTCTGTCTTCCTGTTTTTCTCTTTCTGTCTCTGTCTCGTCTCTCTGTTTCTCTATCTTTGTCTGTCTATCTGCTTCTCTCTTTCTCTTTACTCCTCTTTGTCTCTGTCTTTCTCTGTCTCTCTCTGTCTCTCTGTCTCTCTGTCTCTCTCTGTCTCTCTCTCTGTCTCTCTGTCTCTCTGTCTCTCTGTCTCTCTCTCTGTCTCTCTCTCTCTCTCTCTGTCTCTGTCTCTCTGTCTCTCTCTCTGCCTGTATCTCTGTCATTCTGTGTGTCTTTCAGTCTCTGTCTCTATCTCTCTGTCTCCCTATCTCTCTCTGTCTTTGTCTCTGTTTCTCTCTTTCTCTGTCTCTCCTTGTTTCTGTCTGTGTGTCTCTCTCTCCCTCTGTGTGTCTCCCCTCTTTCTCTCCATCTCCCTCTTTCTCTTCCTTTCTAAATCCATCTCTTTCATAAGTGCTTTCTAAAGGAAATCAGGGGTCAAAATATCAAGGATCTCTGGGTGAATTTGGGGAATTAGAAATGGAAGTTGTTTTCTGGGCATGGTTTTTCTCCAAAAGATTTATTCAGGAGCCTGGCAGTATACTGCTTGCTTTCTTCTCCCCACCAATTGTCATTCAAGTCACATCGTAGCACACATGAGAGTCAAGGCCAAAACACAGAGGCACAATAAAAATAGTCCAAAACAGAACCTTTTTTCTAAGGAATAATCCTCTTTTTTCTCAATTCACCCAAGGGCTGGTACCTTCTAGGAAGAACGTCCCATTTATCATCCCCCTTTCCCAAGTGACTCCTTTGCTTTAGGATGCTTTGGTTTTATGGATTTGTTTCTTATATGTCAACCTGCCTAGCTGATTGAGCTCCTGAAGCTGGGATTGAGTTGGACTGCGGGATGTACTCATAGGGTGTGGGTCTAGCCTAGCCTAAGCCCACTTTGCAGATAACTCCAGAAGTCTAAAATAAGGCTAGACAGTCAATACCCATTTTGCCAGACCCCTCATATATACCCATGCTCAAACCTTGGTTCATCCAGGAAAGTCTGAAGAAATATAGTCATAGATCATTCTTACCATTGTGATCAACATTCTATTGTTATTTTTATCATTTAGATTATACATGTAAATTCATTTTTTACATATTTCCATATGAGTTATGTTAGGAGAGAAAAGTCAGGACAAAAGGGAAAAATGATGAGAAAAAAAAAAAAAAGGTGAAAATAGTATTTGTTGATCCACATTCAGTCTCCATAGGTCTCTTTCTGAATGTGGACAGAGTTTTCAATCCAAAGTTTATTGGGATTGCTTTGGATGACTGAATTGCTGAAAAGAACCTAGCCTATCATAGTTGATCATTATGCTATCTTGTTGCTGCATATAATGTTTTCCTTTTTCTGCTTGCTTCACTCAGCGTAAGTGCATGTAAATCTTTCCAAGCTTTTCTAAAATCAGCTGTGATCAGCCTCCTTTACAAAAGCTTTGTTTCTTTCAAACCTCTCTGTGGCTCTCAATTTCTTAATTTCATGCTCTGCCTTCTTCTTTTCTTTCTCTGTTGATCTTTGTCTCGCTGTCTTTGACTCTTTATTCTCTCAATATTTGCATGAATCTGTATATTATATATATATATATATATATATATACATACATATAAATAAATAAATAAATAGATGTGTGTAACTCAGTTTTCTAAATCTGTAGAATTTTGTTACCCGAGTAGTAACCTGCTACTTAAATATGACTATGGATTTTTGACACAAAATAGGGTTAATGGCAATTAAGTGACACAGTGGATTGAATGCAAGTTCTAGAATCAAGAAGACCTGAATTCAAATATGACTTCAGATATTTTATTAGCTATGTGACCCTGGACAAGTCACCTAAACCTGTGTGTCTCTGTTTCCTGCTCTATAAAATGAGCTGGAGAAGGAAATGGCAAACCACTCCAGTATCTTTGCAAAGAAAACCCTAAATGAGTTTAAAAGGATTATACATGTTTAACCTGTCTTGGGGAGGGAGAAGGTGAGTGAGAGAGGGAGAAAAAATTTGGAACAAAAAATCTTACAGAAATCAATGTTGGAAATTATCTTTACATATATTTAAAAGAATAAATTCTACTAATAAAAGAAAACCCCAAATGTTTCCATGAAGAGTCAGTCACAACAACACAACAAATGGAGAAAGGGAAGAGTTAGTATGAGATCTTTGGAGAGGAAAAATATTCTTTTTCCTTCTTCAGGAGAGAATATTTGTAGTTCCAGGCTATTTGGGGACTGACTTTAGGTAGAAAAAAAAATAGAAAGACTTTCTTACAGATATGTCAAGAAATCCAGTCCTTCAACATATTCTTGATTTTCATCTTGCTTCACCAAAGACTCAAGAGAATTTCTCCATGGGTCAGATCAGGACCTCTCTTTGTAGATCAAATTTTCAACTCACTCCTATCCAAATATCTAATTCACTCCTGTGTATCCTATTTCTTGATGTATCCTATTCTGTAGAACTCTGATTTCTATTTACTTTATGCTCATATAAATTGATTCACCTGCTTTCCTCTATTTGTAACGATCTTTTCTATAAGTGTTTGGAAGGGGCCAAGCCAGTGGATATGAATCTGGGGTACCATCTCAAGCTAAGATTTATGAGCCAGAAAAATAACCTTTTGTTTTTAATTGATTGTGTCAGCAGAGAAGATAGTGTTCTGGTCCAGTGACTTTCTCACAGAGAAGAACAAGATAGACAGCTTTGTTCCTTTTGCTTCTGCTCCCTTGAATCAGGAATTGAAGGGTCCCTTGGAAAAGGTGCACATATATCCATACATCAATGATACTCAATGATATACATAAATATGTATATTTATATATAAAGAGAAAGAGAGAGAGAGAGACAGTTATATCAGTATCTCTCTCAAGAACCTATCAGACATCCCTGGCTTTCATAAACAACATGTATCTTACACACATACACACATAAATGTGTATACACATTATATACATATACATGCATACATGTGTTCATCTACATGACCCACACATGTATGAAAATGTGCAAATGAATGTGTGCACATATACATGCACACACATGCAAATATACATATTTATACATCTACATATATATACATATGTGCATATACACAAATATATGCACTCACATATATATATACACAAACATATAAATACATCTCTATACACATACATACACATAGAAGTAATGCATATATATATATATATATATATATATATATATATATATATATATATATACACACACAGGCATACCTATACACAAATGCATACATACAGCCACATGTATATTTATGTAGCAGCTAGGTATTGTGGTAGACTGCTGAAAGTAAAGTCAAGAAAGCCAAGTTTAAATGATTTGTCGGGCACTTACTGACTGTGTAGAAGTCTCTTTATCTCTCTGAGCCCCAGTTTTCTTCTCTGCACAATGAGCACAATAGTAAAATCCACCTCACAGGATTGTTGTGATGATAAAATGAGATAATATATGTGAATGCTTAAAAAACTTTAGTGTTATATAAACATTATAGCAATAGACCTAATATATCTATATATAAACATGTATGTTACATAAATATATCTATTATATACATGTATGTGTTTTGTCAGATGCATAATTTTATCAGTACTGGAAACTCCTTGTGAAGAATTATATCAATTCAGGTGGCAAATTATTGCCTTAGAAAGTTGCCTAGGGCACTAAGAAATAGCTACCTTGCCCAGGGTCATGCAGCCAGTATGAATAGGAGACTCATAAACTCAAGTCTTAGTGATTCCTGTGCTAGTTCTCTATTGACTGTTATACTGGCTTTCATAGGCATAGGAACAGGGAGAGGGATAAAGATGCAGACTTGAGCTCTAAGTGATTTCACTGGTTTGAGAAAAATATTTCAAGAAAATATAATACATTTTCCCACCTGCCTCCTTACTGGTCCCCAAATAATAGCAAAAGGGGAGGAAATGTGAGAAAGATAAGAAAATAGAAGAAAAAGGAGGGGAAAAATAGGAGAGTAAGAATGAGGAGTGGGATGCTAAGAATCAGTGGGGAAAGTAAACAGAAGTATAGCATCTACCTGGAAGGTACCCATAAAATTGGTGTTGCCACCACAATGATGGATGCCTGCCGATCAGAAGAGAAATCTCTAGTACAGCCAAGTAGAGTAAAACTATGTTTGCTTTAATGCTGCAGTTTGGGGGGAAATAGGTAGGACTGGGGTGAGGGAAGAATGGCATGGGGAATCTGAGACTGCTTACCAATTCAATTTCCTACTTATTTATTCATTTATGTCTGTAAGTACTTTGAACTTGGGCTATCATTCATTTTGAAGATTTCTGAAGCCATGTCTGTGTGACTAAAAGTCTGGTGATATAACTCAAGTAAAAGTGACTTTGTCATTCCTAAAAGCCTAAGCAGAAGAAAATATTCTTCATGCATAGAATCATTGTAGGCAAGGACCTAGACACCATCCAAATAGGTTGTACCCGAAAAACGAAATAAGTCTTTAGTTTAAGAAGTGAGGCGGAAAGGGGTTTTTAAGTTTGAAAATGTGCATTTGCAATTCGGTCCTGTAAACTGCAGGTCTGGTATTTTATCTACAACCCAACCCTTTCTTGGCGCCACAGTTTTGTTTTCAATGTTTTAGGACTGTTTCAGTCAGTTTTTTTGATGGCATTCAGGATTTCAGATGTACCTTTCTAATTGTCAGTATCTGATGTCAACCTCCAACATCCATTGACTAGCAGTTTTTATCAACACTGTGACTAGACCCATAGAGATTGCTCCAACTTTACCTTTACATATATGTGTGTATATGTGTATGTATATATCACTTAATAGCATTATTTTTTATTTTTACAGAATAATTTATTAAGATCATGAAATATAAAAATGTTTTTTGAAAAAGGATTTTAAAAAGTAAAGAATTTAAATGATTGTGACTGCATATGAAAAGAAAAGCTCTGTCCTCATATTAACTAACAGTTGAAATCTCAGGAGAAGCAAGATGTGAACTGCCATTCTAAGGAGAGGATCTAAGAATCTGTAGCAGCTCCTGGAGATCAAATATAACCCCTGTCAAAGCATTGTGTGGAAAGGTATGGGCTGCTGCTGCCCAGACCATGGCTTTTATATTAAAGAAGTTTCACCATTGCCACAACGGGGAGAATACAGTCGGGATACCACCTATCCCTGCTACAGTTTGTGGGTTCACATAGCTACAAAGAGAGATGACAGTAAAATACTTCAATTCTGATTTGGGGACAATGTGATCCAGGCTGAGAGCAATTGCTGAGCCTATGTGGAACAGAATGCCAAGCATTCTATATTCCCCTTTTCTATCTCTTTACCTTCTCACTCTCTCTCTCTAGGGAGAGATGAATCAGTTCTATCAATCCTTTTTGATAAATCTTTTTACTTTTTGTTTTGTCATCTGTTCTCAAAGAAACTGAAGACACCATGGCTATTGACTTTATTACTGGTTAATGTGTGTCCTTGGGAGTTAAATGTAACTGGTATCAAGGGTAATAGGTGGAGAAGCACTCAAGAAAGGAGAGATTTTTTTTTTATAATCGTTAGGGACATTCCTGAATTAGGGCTCAAAGATGGACTTAAGAAATTTTATTGTTATTTTTTAATAACTTCCCAAATACAGAGAAATACCAAGTGAATACTGACCCAAAGAAAGCCAGGTACAAGTGGCTGAAGAGTCCAGCAGCTTCTTGTGTGGTGCATTCCCTTTGTTCTTCTAGTGCAGTGGAAAAAAACCTCCACTCTCATTTTATCCTCATAACTGATGGCATCGATTTAAAAGAAAAGCATATCTGAAAGAAGGAGTTAGGAATGTATGAAAATGCAGACAAGAGGAAATAACCAATTTTTTCTACTCCCCAACACATCACTTTCTATACCACAAACTGCTATAAGGACATAAAATCAGTATCAGAAAATGTGAAAGAAGGAAGAGGAGAGAGAAGTAAGACAAAATGAAAAAAAGGAAGAAGATGATAAAGAAAAATAGAATAGGGAGGGCAAAAGATAGTGAGAAGAGGAAGAATAGATGGAAGACTAAGAGGAAAAAAATTAAAGAAGAGAAGGAAACGAGTCAAAAGGAAGAAAGAATGGAGAGAAAAGTGGAGGAACAAGTGAAGAGGTACAGGGCAGACAAAAAACAAAAACAAAAAAACAGATTTTCTCCCTTGCCCATTTAGGAGAGCTTCAATGCGTCTGAGCAGCACCCAGAATGCTCTAATGGTTTTTTATAAATGTTAGCCATGATGATGAAGGAAGACATCAAAGATCACAAGAATCATAGAGATCAAAGATTTAGAGTTAGAAAAGACCTTTGAAATCTACTTTTGATTTTGCTTCTTCACAAACAAGACTACTTCTTGGAAAAACTGTGAAACTAGCAAAATTGGTCCTGCCTGTCAGCCCTTTCTGTGCCCTTTATCCTGAAGATCATAGTACCATGTATCCCTCATCTTCCTCTGCAGATTCTCAGTATTCTCAAGACTTCCTCATTAACACACTCTCCAATCCAAAGTTTTGGGGAAATGCTCTTATAAACATAAACTAGGATATAACTGATATGGTTTAAGTTACTTCTTCAAAATGAATTTGCATTTCAAACAGATTGGGGGAAAGGGAGATTCTAAGTCTGTACTGAATGTTCAATAGTCTAATTTGCAAAATGTAGCATCAATAAGGGTATTCATCATATCTAGGAAACTATATCACATAGGTTGCAACTCTCTCTGTTCACAGGTGAAAACCATCTTATCTTCCCATTTTTACTGTATTTAAAAATAAAAAGTAAAAAGAAGCTATGATACAGTGAGTTAAACCATGAAATAGAATTAGATGACCTCAGCTTGAATTCTCTCTAATATTTACTTCCTAAATGATTACAGGCAAGAAACATTCCTACTTTGGATCTCAGTTTAGTTAACATTAAAATGAAGAGATAATATTTAAAGACCCTTCTAGTGAAAATCCTGGTTCTAATTTTTAAACCCTAATGTTCACTTGCACAAATGGTCTCGGGAATATCTCAGGAATTTATACCTTCCAGAGTGATCAAAAACAACTTCTGTGATTGTGTAATTAAGTGTAGACACCATCCAAACCTACGCAGTCAGAGAACCTGGGGAAATAACAGTTTTGGGGATGTCCCTGTAGATGGTTTATATGTACTACAAAATCTCCTCTCTCCTATCAAAAAAAATGAAATTTTCTCCCTCCAGGCAATGATACTAGTGATGCAAATTCCCTGCATATATACACTCTACTGCTGGTTGAGTCTACAGCCAAACTGAAGGGAACAGCACCCAGCCAGAGCTTTCAAAGGTACATCTTAATTGGGCATGTGAATTCCAAAGCAAGCTAATGACCACTTAAAACACTAGCACTATTAGCTGCTTCACTGCAGAACTACCTACCAGATGTGTAACAACCATATTTACTGGTTGGTTTGCAGCTGGTTGTACCTTCCCTGGGCTGATGCCCTGTTCATTTAAATGGCTGCTTCTCCATTTGCAGAAATGAGCAAACCACATTAAAGCTACAGGACATGATGCCTTGTGCCTGTGCCCAGCCACTTCAATAAATATTTAGGAGGAAGAGGGGGGCAGAGGTCAAACAACAAGATTCATTCAGCTTTATTAAAAACAGCATTTAAAGAAAACAATCATCCTATTGCTGCCGGAATATTTTTTCTACTGGGAGAGTGAGAGCTCTCTGCATGTTTTATTCAGCAGCAACTAAAACAAATTAGATATTTTCTCTCCTAACTTAATTCTATGCTCCCAAGCTGCCAGAACTCCTTTTCACCATGATGGTCCCAACTTTCATCCATCAACTTCTGAGTCCCCACTAGGAAATAAGAGTTCTCTGCCACTGGAAAAAAAAAAGACTGAATTTTTCAGCAGGGCAAAATCACTAATCCATGTTCATAGGCTTAACTTAGAACATGACCCAGTGTGATCTGTAAAATACTTGCACATGTAAGAAAGCCTATTCGGTCTTACTTGAAAATTCCTTATTCCTGTATGATAAGTGAATCATCATGGTAGAGTAAAAAGAGCATTGACTTTGGTGTGTGAGGACCTCAGGTCAAATTCCACTTTTTATACTACCTGGCTAACACTGAATGAACTACTTAATTTCTCTGACTTTTTACCGATTTATCTGTGAAACGAAGGAATTGGACTCTATGGCCTCCAAGTTCCCTTCTTCACTAATGGTCTCTTCATTTAGTCCAAATCTAGATTGGATATGTAACAGTTTTAATATTATAGAGGAAGATCTCCAGTGATCATGGAGTCCATTCTATTGCCCTCAAAAAGAACTCCAAATGATTTATTCTGGTAGAATTGGCTTTAGATAGGAGAGGGAGAATGGGAACATGTTCATTATAAGGTTGGTCAACAGCACAAGATCATAAAGGAACTGCATCCCACAGAAGGAGAGTAATGGATCTAATTTTAGAAATAGCTGTTTGGTGGTGGAACAAAAGTGCAAATTTAATTTGGGCCTTGTGGAGTTCATGGTTTCCTTCCCTGTTGCCAGGATGTATATCAGTAGCACTCCAATAACAGGCCTTTTTGGGGACTGCTTTAAAACAGCTGTTTTGTTATCATGATTTCAAAGTCTATTCATACCAAACATGCTGCCAAAGCAGATGCAAGTCTCAGAGACAAGTGGCAGGTCCAGGGTTACAGATGTGGGACCTGGCAACTGCACCGACAACTCAAATAATTTCTTGCATCAGTGAGCCAAGAGAGTTGGCATATTTCACTGTATGGGGGTTTCAGAAACCTGCCTTCATTTCAGTTTCTGACAGGCCAGATTTCATCTTTTTCTTCTTCAAACAAACTGCTGGAATGTCGATCATTCTCTTTATACTGATGTTTTTCTGTACTAAGCTATTGCTCTTGCCCGGAATCCCTCCAAACCCATTCTAGGAATGACTTAATGATTTATGGACCATCCTCATACCCCTGTACTTTCTTGTACCAGGATTTCCCTTCCAGCAGCACACATGTAAATCAAAAAAAAAAAACCCTAGAAAACCATGTCTAAGGCCAATAGTAAGAAAAAATCCAAGCAAACACAGACATGATAGTTAAAAGAAGCATAAAAGCCACAAACCAGGGACCAATCTTCTTTGAGAGTCTGATGCCTTTGGAAGCTATAACAGAGCATTTAGAAAAACATAAATGGACCAGGGACTATTCGCTATTTTAGACATGTTTAGAGGATGAGATGTAACCTAGCCTTTGTTTCATCTTTCACTGGGCCAGAAAGAAAAAGAATCAGGCTCAATTTTGGCTGCAATAATATTGGAGGTAGAAAAAATAAAACTGGCAGTTAAGGCCAGGATTAAACATGAAGCTCTATGATATTAAAGTTAAAATGAATACCACTCTTGAAACTTTGTTACATCCAAATGCCACCGATTTCAAAGAACCACTGTGCTAGTGGTTATTACAGAGAGAATATTTAAAATCTTTGTCTTGGCTTACTGTATCAGGAAGTCAACTAATGCCTTCTTCAAGCCTCAAGTCCCTCACTGACAAAATGGGTAATTCCAAAAGAACCAAGGAGATAATAGTGCTATTTATTCCCCACCAAAAAAAAGTCCATGGAGAAGATAATAGTAACTATAAACCTATATGCTTATTTTCTTACCTCTATAAAACTTTTATGAAAAGTCTTTGTACAAATTTAAGGTATTCTTGATGAAAATATGAGAGGAAACCAAATAGAATCTTGATGACAATTTCTCATAGATAACCATATCTTAATAGTCACAAACCTGATGGAGATGTAGGGCTTAAGCCAACTGTCTTTTTTAGCTGGTCAAGATCCTTTATGATAGACCATGTCTCTCTTTTTTCTTTTACAAATAATTTCTTATCTGTTATGTGCTCTTCTACTCTTAGGCTAGATATCCCTTTGAGCACCATAAACTTATAGTACATCAGTCTCTTTTACTAGTGTGACTCATGTCTTCATTCTAGTTCAAGTACCCAAATGGAAAATTATCCATTGCATCTCAATCTTATCTCTGATCTCTGAAATGTTCCCTCTCTAACTATGCTCTCTTCTTTATCTCATCTTGTGTATCATTCATCCTTTGCCCTTCACTAGGTTTTCTGGTTACTCCATCCCTTCTTGTTCTCCCAATTAATTATCCCTACTCTGGCCACACTTTTCTCTTTTCAAAGTCTTCGATCTATTAAAAAGTCTCAAACATTCTTTAAAAAATCTATTATCTAATTATCATCCCATATCTATACTATCTTTCATTGCCATACTCATAGAAGGAATATTCTATACTCACTGTTTCACCTTCTTACCATCCTCAACATGTTTTGGCCCTAATACTCAAATAATCAATTCTCCCAGGCTACAGATGCTTATGGTAACTTATTAGGTACTAAATCCACTGACCTTTTTTCTCATTCCTAATTTTCCATTGCAGCTTTGACATTGTGGATTATTCCCACTTTCTGGACACTGTATTCTTCCTTTCTAGGCTTCTATGACACTGCTATCCTCCATCTTCCCTTCAATGATCCCATCTGCTCCTATGAGTTCAAGGATCATCTCTAAATGTATAACTTTCAAATCTACTTATCTAGTCTGCATCTATCTTCCCAACTCCAGCTCCTACATCATTAATTGCCTGATGGATAGCTCCTGGATTCACCCAGTGACTTCATTGACATAAGGAACTTCCCTGTGATAAAAAGTCCTTTGTTAATGCATTCTGGGGCTGTCTTTTGGAAGTTATATTCATAGGGAATTGCCTCACACACTTAGAGATCCAATAATTTGTCCAGAGTTAAAGGGAGGATTTTAAACTAGGTCTTTCTGATTTCAAGAGCACTAAGATATATGGCTTCAAATTCACCTTGTCTAAAAAGGAAGTTATTTCTGCCCCTACACCCTTTCCCAAACTACCTTATTTCTACTAAGGCCACTATCATCCTTTCAGTTATCTAGTTTGGAGTCTATAAATTTGATCCTTTCCTTCCCTCTTACCATCCATATCTAAAGTTGTCCCATCTCAGATCAGGAGTGAAACAAAGTTGCCCGCTATCACCGTTATTATTCAATATTGTATTAGAAATGCTAGCCTCGGCAATAAGAGTCAAGAAAAAGATTAAAGGAATTAGAGTAGGTAATGAAGAAATCAAACTATCACTCTTTGCAGATGATATAATGGTATACTTAGAAAACCCCAGAGATTCTAATAAAAAGTTATTAGAAATAATTCACAACTTTAGCAAAGTTGCAGGATACAAAATAAATCCACATAAATCCTCAGCATTTTTATACATTAACAACACAATCCAACAGCAAGAGATACAAAGAGAAATTCCATTCAAAATAACGGTCAATAGTATAAAATATTTGGGAATATATCTACCAAAGGAGAGTCAGGAATTATATGAGCAAAATTACAAAACACTTGCCACAAAAATAAAGTCAGATTTAAATAATTGGAAAGACATTCAGTGCTCTTGGATAGGCCGAGCGAATATAATTAAGATGACAATACTCCCTAAACTAATCTATTTATTTAGTGCTATACCAATCAGACTCCTAAGAAACTATTTTAATGACCTAGAAAAAATAACAACAAAATTCATATGGAAGAACAAAAGATCGAGAATTTCAAGAGAAGTAATGAAAAAAAAATCAAATGAAGGTGGCCTAGCTGTACCTGATCTAGAACTATATTATAAAGCAGCAGTCACCAAAATCATTTGGTATTGGCTAAGAAATAGACTAGTTGATCAGTGGAATCGGTTAGGTTCACAGGACAAAAAAGTGTACAACTATAGCAGTCTAGTGTATGACAAACCCAAAGATCCCAACTTTTGGTATAAGAATTCATTATTTGACAAAAACTGTTGGGAAAACTGGAAATTAGTATGGCAGAAATTAAATATGGACCCACAATTAACACCATATACCAGGATAAGATCAAATGGGTCCATGATTTATACATAAAGAATGAGATCATAAATTGATTAGAGGAACAGAGGATAGTTTACCTCTCAGACTTGTGGAGGAGGAAGGAATTTGTGACCAAAGGAGAACTAGAGATCATTATTGATCACAAAATAGAAAAATTTGATTACATCAAATTAAAAAGCTTTTGTACAAACAAAACTAATGCAAACAATATTAGAAGGGGAAGTAACAAATTGGGAACAATATTTTTACAGTTAAAAGTTCTGATAAAGGCCTCATTTCCAAAATATACAGAGAACTATGGAACTATGCCCAAAACGTTATCAAAATGTGCATACCCTTTGATCCATCATTGCTGCTATTGGGCTTATATCCCAAAGAAATACTTAAGAGGGGAAAGGGACCTGTATGTGCCAAAATGTTTGTGGCAGCCTTTTTTGTAGTGCCTAGAAACTGGAAAATGAATGGATGTCCATCAGTTGGAGAATAGTTGGGTAAATTATGGTATATGAATGTTATGGAATATTATTGCTATGTAAGAAATGACAAATAGGAGGAATACAGAAAGGTTTGGAGAGACATCAACTGATGCTGAGTGAAATGAGCAGAACTAGGAGATCATTATACACTTCAACAGCGATACTATATGAAGATGTATTCTAATGGAAGTGGATATCCTCAAGATTTAATTCAGTTCCAGTTGATCAATGATGGGCAGAATCAGCTACACCCAGAGAAGGAACACTGGGAAATGAGTGTAAACTGTATGCACTTTTGTCTTTCTTCCCAGATTATTTTTACCTTCTGAATCCAATTCTTCCTTGCAACAAGAAATTCAGTTCTGCACATATATATTGTATCTAGGATATACCATAACACATTTAACATATATGGGACTGCCTGTCATCTAGGGGAGGGGGTGGAGGGAAGAGGGAAAATTCGGAACAGAAGTGAGTACAAGGGATAATGTTGTAAAAAATTGTACATGCATATGTACTGTCAAAAAATTATAATTATAAAATTAATTTAAAAAAAAGTTGTCCCATCTCCAGTGCTCTTATCTCTGTTCACATGGCTAATCATCCTGATTTCAATCTTTATCCATGTCCCATTTGGACTATTGTAATAGTACCCCCATGTTTCACTTTCTCTTCTCCTCGATCCCTTCTGCACACAGCTACAAAAATAATCTCCCTAAAATACTCTCACTTCCCCAGTCAAACATTTTCAGAACTCCCTAGTGTCTTAAGGATAAAGCAGAAACTCCTCAGGCTGGTATCTACAAACTTCTACAATTAGTTATAATTTAACTTCTCCAGCCTTATTTCATACTGCTCTCCTTCACAAATTTAACATTCCAATTAATTACTACTGCCAGTTCCCTGAATGTGACTCTAACTTCTCCTCAGCTCTAATATTCACACAAGCTAGTCCTCACACCTGACATGTATTCCCTCCTCTCTCTCTCATTACCTATTCTCTTTCTTCAAGGCTCAACCCAAGTGCTATTAAGCCTTTGTCCCCATCCTCTAATTATTAGTATTCTCTCACTCTTCAATTTACTTCATGTAATACTAATTCCATTATAAAGACTCCGAACTACTATAATCTAAACTCTGAGGGCAAAGACTTATTTTTCCTTTACATCCTCTGCTTTCCATATAATATATGATTAATAAACATTTTAATGGAATTTAACATACTGATTTCTCTATTATTTCTTGATTATAAAATGATTCTTTTTCTAAAAGCTGTTTTGCAATATATCTTGACATTATAGAAGAATTTTTTAAGAATCCTTGATCAAAGCAACCACAAAATAACTTTGTTTAACAATCCTGTGATTATTAGTTTAATAGCTAATATTTATGAAGCATTTTAATGTTTACAAAATTATTTACATATATTATCTCATTTGATCAAGTATGTCTTAAAATAAGGATAAATTTCTTATCAAAAGTTTTTTCTACTGTCATAAAGTAGACTTTCCTACATAGAATCCAAATGGAATTTCTTTACATAGTTGTTTCCACAGATAGTCCCATTTTCAGATGACCTTGTATTGACTACATCAAGCCCTCCAACCCAACAGGGTGTACCTAATTGTACCCATTATGCCTCAAAAAGTATTATGCTAGCAAAACACACAGGAAAAATAAAGAGGATAAAGAATGTTTGTTCTTCCAAGTATAATAAATAGTTGGAAGAATAACACATTGAGTACATCAGAACTTATATTAGGGCAAGTATATCAGATGGACAGTGAGTGGACCTTCACTTGAATAGAAGAAGGGTGCTGAGGGAAGACTGGATTACATTTGGAAAATTGTCCCTAACTTTCTTTTTTTATTATTATAGCTTTTTATTTACAAGATATATGCATGGGTAATTTTTCAGCATTGATAATTGCAAAACCTTTTGTTCTAATTTTTCCTCTCCTTCCCCCCCACTCTCTCACCTAGATGGCAGGTTGACCAATACATGTTAAATATATGAAAGTATAAGTTAAATACAATATATGTATACATGTCCATACAATTGTCCCTAACTTTCAACAATTCCAAGTAACTCAAGCTATTTTCTGATATAAAGGTCAATCTCCTCAAACCAACATTCTCCCAGGGATGCTACAAAACTTGGAGCAATTGTTGATGGCTCAAAGTCCACCAGAGAATCAGAGAATAACTACCTTAAAACCATTTAATTGAACTTCCTGCTCTCAGTATCTCACCTCTTCATTCTATCCTTCATCATATTGCCAACAATGGCTTATACCCAACAAGTAGTATAAAAGATAAGGATGTATCTGACCAAAGAAAGAGATGACCCGTCATAAAGGGAGGAGAGACAATATATGAACAGACTAATATCTCACTGCCATCCATAAAGTACTAAAATGTCTAAAGAAAAACCTCTAGGTTGTCATTGTTGTCTATAGAGTTAAATATCAATTAAGCCATCCGAAATATAATTGTTAAATATATATATATATATATATATATATATATATATATATATATATATTTATATATAATTCCTGAGTAACTATTGTATGTTGAACATTGTATTAGGTGCTAGCGATACAATCACAAAAATAAAATTAACACCTTTTCTCAGTAGGTTTACACCATTAGGAGTAGGGGAGGGAAAACACATTAAGGAGTAAATTAAAATATTACAAAGTAAATAAAAGATAATTTAAGGACTAAAGAAGTACTAGAAGATATAGGAATCAAGACAGTCTTCCTTATAAGGTAACTCAAGCTGAGCTTTGGAATTCCAAAAGACAAAGTTAAGGGTGGAGAGCATTTCAGATATGGAGACAGGTTGTAGAAAGACATAAAGACAGGTGTTAAAACGGCTTGAAAACAGTTTATCTGGGCCATAGAATACATGGAGAGAGGAAGTAAGGATTAGGAAGACATAAAGATTAGGAAGGCAGGGAGACTAATTAGAAAACCATTGCAATAGTCCAGGCAACAGACAACTGAGAGACTAAACTAGAGTGATGGCCTCTAGTTGGAGAGAAGAGAATGGCTATGGGAGATGTTCGAAGGAAAAGAATCAAATAGCCTCAGTAACTGATTAAATCTGTAAGCTGTGGGAAAGTGGAAAGTCAAGGATAACTGAAGTAGAGAAATTGGGTAATAGAAAAAAAACAGTGAGGACTTCAACCTAGTTACAGAAGTAAGAATAAGGGAAGTTTTTGAGAGAAAGACAGATAATTATGTTTTGGAGACATAAGTTAGAAAAGCCTACCCAGACATATTCTAAAGAAAGCATCCATCACATGGGAATAAGAATAACAATCACATAAGTTGAGAAGGCATGGATGAGCCAGAATCTGGAGTGGAGGGGGATACAATTTTTAAATGCATACAACTTGCATACACTTAAGTATATTTAAGGTAATTTATAGAAGGAGAAAGCAGGAACAATGAGAGGAAACATGAAATTTTCTAGGAGCTAGCATTAGATCCAGAGGCTTAAAAAAAAAGGAAGGGATCCGAGAGGTGGAAATGAGGAGATAATGCATCCCAACAATGGGAGACAGTCTGCGCAAAAGCATAGAAACAGGAAATAAAATGCCTGACTGAACAAAACCAATATCTAAAAGAAGGCACTAGACCTTGTCATATGTGTACCATTTGACACTGAGCAAATGTGAACTTAAAAATTAAAGCAAAAGAAAAGGAATAATGTTGTCTTCTCTGGAGTATAGAGAATTTGTCTAGTTATGGGAAAACTAGACAAAATTTCTCCTGAGGCAAATTTAGCAGTTCAATTAATGGAGGAAAGGAAGGAAGTTGTAGGATTATAGAAGGGGGGGGGGAGGATTTACAAGAACCAATGAAGTTGTTGAACTAATTTGTTCAATGAAAGGAGGTTGGCCAAAGAGTTTTCGTGCACATCTAGAAGACTGGGAGATAAGATATAGGATAGCTGGGGCTAAGGGGATCAGGATAGCACATGAATATACACGCATGCATACACATACATGTTTGAGTGTGCACCTGCACACACTCACATACACGTTTGCATCTTGGAGCAAAACTCCTTTTTTGTTTTAGCACCTTTTTGTTATAATTCTGACAGAATAAAAGACTGGTATACATGTTACCTGGGGAACAGCAGGTCTCACTCAACAGAGAACTAGGATCTCTAGGATAATTAAAACCTAATGATTCCTTCTGAAACTGCACTTTGGCTGCCAACAATTCAACTGCAATGCAACAAAACAACCTGTGAGAGGCACCTGGAGGCATCATGGCCAGACCTGAATGATGGGCTTGGGATAAGAAGGATTAGGGTTCAAACTCCATCTAATAGATTTACTAGCTTTGTGACCCTGGGCAAGTTATTTAACTGAGCCCAGTGCCCTCATCTATAAAATTAACATTTTCACAGCAGTTATCTCAGAAAGAAGATAATCTATGCAAAAATATTTCACAAGCCTTAAATCCTAGTTTCATATCAGCTCTCATAATTATCATACAACTAGAGATGGAGATCTCTTAATTGATAGTTTTTATTAAGTGTCTAGTATGTGACAGTCATCATGCTAAGTGTTAGGGAGAGAAGGAAAGGCTTGCTCTCAAGGAGCTTGCAACATGATGGGACAGAGTACAAGCAAACAACTAAGTACATACAAAATACATATTGAGTATATATGGAAGAGATCAGAAGGAGACATCAGCACTGAGCCTTTCTGGCTAAGGGATTCTCTTCAAAAGCAACAGAGTGGTCCTCTAAACCCAGTAAGGAAGAGTTTCTGCAATGATCCTTCAAACACATGACTACTTCTGTAATTTCCATGCAAGAGTGATTTTGTGTGGGTATGTGGATAAAAACCATGAGAAGGTAGAGTTTATCATCACTCTTTGTCACCATTTGCCTATTCTTATTGAATCTGGTTGGGTTCTTGGTATAAAATACTTTTAATTTCAGCTTAAAACTAGCATCATTGTTTTTATCCTGGATTTATGAAATGTGTATCCTTATCTTTACACTGATGACCTTTGAAGCCAGTCATCCATGCAAGTATTCTCATTGCTGGAAAACTAGAGGCAAACCTGGATTCCCATCATTAAATGCTCTTGCTAATGTCTGCCTCAAAGTCCTTGGCACAGATACAGAAGGAAGTTGAGATAAGATTACTTTTTGAGCATTTCCCTCTAGCTTTTTCTTATCTCTCCAGCATATATCATCTATCTCCTTTGTATATTATCTATTGTAAATTCATGTCTTCTTCTCTTACTTATGACCTCCTGGAATCCCTTGTCCTTACATTCTGACTGTTGTTTAGGGAAAAGTCATGTGGCTTCTGACCCGTGTTAATGATTCTAATTGGAAGAAGATCAAAAGTCACACAAATACAGCAGAGAATTCAAAATAATTAATCTATTCATGCAAATGAGGACATGTGGCTACATCCTAAAAGAATAAAAGCAGTCTTTTAAGATATTCAGCTACAGAAAAAATGAAAATATTAATGAATTTTAAAATAATAATTTTACTAAAAGTTTTTTAGACCATTGAAACTGCCTAATATCAAATTCAAGCTCAATCAATCAGCAAACGTTTATAGAGAGGCTACTGTATGCTGGGGACTAGGAATAGAGGCCAAAATGAAAGCATTTCTGCCCTGAAAGAGCTTATATTCTATTGGGAAAGAGAACATGTACGTACATATGTCTACAACAGTAGACACATTTATGATTTTATGCAAAATGGATACATAGTAAGGTAATTTGGATCAAGATTCATTCATTTATTTATTTAAAACATTTATTCTACCATGTGCAAGACACTGTGTGAAGTGCTTGGGAAAATTCAAAATTCAAAGATATGATTCCTACCCTCAGAGAAATTACAGTTTAGTAGAGGGATAATATGGAGACACGGTCATATAGTACATACATGATACATACATTAGAAGAATGCAAAACAAAATTCTAAAGACCCAAAGTCATTACTAAGGGAAATCAAAGAAGGTTTCATGGAGGAGGCGACATTTGATTTGGGTTTTAATGTGCTTAATGTGCTTCCTAATGATAAGAAGGGGGAATAGTGGGAAAGGGGGAAAAACCTGGACAAAGACACAGAAAATGTTTTGAAAACATGGTAGGACAACTTAGAATGAAGTTGAGGACACATGGAGGGTAGTTATAGGCAATAAAAGTTATAGACTGGAAACACAGGAGGATGAAAGGTTCTTAAAATGATTGGGAAGTAATAAGGGATCTTCTGAGCAGAAGCATTGCATGACCAGATCTATGTATAGGAAAGATTCTGGGAGAAATATGGAGGAATTGAAGAAGGGAATGAATGGAAATGGCAAGATCTTTCAGAAGGCTTTTATATAGATTAGGAGTTGGTAATAAGGGACCATTCTAGAGGACAAGTGTTCATCTTCCATATCAAAGAAGACCAATAGCATCATGGAGTGGTATTTTGATTTGTGCATGAAATGCGTTTGTGAGGCACAGTTGCACAAAGTCATCTGTCTCACTGTCTCTTCCAGTCATTGATGTCCACTAGTAAGACAAATATCAAGATGTCTGCTGATGGCCTGGAATGCAGTAGATGACCTTGACGTCTTCTGACCAAGTTCTAAGTACTTCACAGGATCTACTTGAGCTGCCTTCATGAGCACTGGACAAGTTTTCTCATCTGCCAGTCTTCATATGGTTGGGATAGACATCCCCCCAACTCACTGACAAGTTTAAACCCTCAACCTGGTTTAGACTATATACCATTTTTTAACAAGATATGGCTGCCGTAAATGCTATAGCTTCTTGGAGCCACAAGTGAGAGTTGGGTGATAGTTGGACACCAAAGATGGATGAGTAGTACTGAAAAGGGCTCATCAGGCCCTCACACCAGAGGAGCTAGTCCTCCCTGGACACCCCATAAATCCCTAGAAAACAATTAGTGCTAATAAAAAGGAAGGATAATCTTCAAGGATCTACTCTAGACTTTCTCTCTACCCTCTCTGGGTGATCTCATTAGCTCCTGTGGATTAAAATATGATCTCTGTGCAAGAAGACTCACAAATCCAACCAACTATATTCTTTTTCTCAAACACTTAACACAGTATCTATTTAATAAATGTTTATTGTTTGACTGAAAATATGTTACCAATTAGACATCTTTAATTGGTTGACCTGTCAATAACTCAAGTTCAATATGTGTAAAATGGAACTAATTCTCATTCTTCCCCAAACCAATCCCTCCCCTAAACTTCCTAATATCCGTTGAAAGAACTACTGTCCTTCTAGTAATTCATGTTCACAAATTTGGAGCCATTCATGACTCTTCTTTTCTCCTTCATTTAATTGCCCCATAAATAAGCTATCAAGACTTGCCAATTCTATCCATACACAATTGTATGTGTTTACACTTTACATTTATCCCCCTCTTTCCACTCATTTTCCTGGGCCAGGCCCTTATCACCTCATGCCTGAATTAAATACAATCTCTTTGAGATTACTTTCCACCTCTTCTGAATTTTATGTCTTCTAGTATATAGTCATTTCTATATTGTCTTCCTTTTTGGAATGTGAACTTCTTGAGAGCCATGATAGCATCTATGCCTTTCTTTATATTTCCAGTTCTTAGCAGAATCTGACATATAACTAATGCATAACAAGTTTTTGTTTACTGATTTGTAGTTTTCAACCTTTCTAAGTAGAGGGATATCTTTCTATTTAGGCCATCCTTACAGAGTTGACAAAATAGTCTGTTAAAATACAAGTCTCAACAGGTCACTCCCTACCCAATAACATTCAGTGGCTCTCTATTTACTTTAGTATAAAATAAAAACTTTCTCAGTTTCTCATTGAAAGTTCTTTAAAATCTAGATCCAATTTACCTTCCACACTTATTCCAGCCAAACTGACCTACCTGCTTTTTCCTGTGCCCCACATTATATCTTTGCCTACATTATTTCTACCTCTTAGAATTCCTAACTTCACTAAAAATTCAGCTCATATTGGTGAAGGGAAGAGAACAAGCATTGGTTAAACACCTAGTATGTGTCAGGCATTGTGCCAAGTAGACTACAAATATTATCTCATTTAATCCTCATGACAATCCTGAGAGGTAAGTGTTATTATTATCCCCATTTTGCAGTTGAGGAAAATAAGGCAGGCAGAAGTTAAGTGACCAAGGTCAAACAGCTATTAAAAGAGAGGATGAGGATGGCTTTTTCAGTTCTTCTAGTTATTAATGTGTTTTTATTCCTCAAATTACCTTATATTTATATAATTGAGTCCATGTTTTAACTTACCAGTAGCATTTAATCTCCTTGAGGGCAGGGACTATTTTTTCCTATTGACTTTTTATTCCAAGTGCCCTAAATAAAAAACACTCAATAAATATTTGCTAAATTAAATGTTGCAGAGCTGGACTCAACAGGACTTTGTAATTGATTCCGAGAAATAATTGGATGCCCCCCAATGAACAAGTGGTCAAAAGGAATAAGCAAATGATTCTCAGAAGATGAATTGAAAACTCTCAGAATTATATGAAAAATTGCTCCAAATTGCTAAAAAGAGAAGTGCAAATTAAAACAATTCTGAGGTTGTACCTCACACCTAGCAAAATGGGGAAAAAAATAGCAAAAGATTAAAAGAGTTCACACTGGAAAAGCTGGACACACTAAGGCACTATCAGTGGATTGTGAATTGTTCTGACCATTCTGAAAAGCAATTTGGAATTACACTAAGAAAGGCAATTATGATATCCATATTCACTCATATCTACTGTACAATCTCAAGGAAATCAAAGATAAAAAGAACTGTCCCATATATACCAAAATATCCATTGTGGCACATTTTGTTGTAGCAAAGAACTACAAACAAAGTAGGGGCTTATTATTTGGCCCCTAAATAATAAAAAATAGTAAAATAGTGCAAAAACATAATAAATATTAAGAAATTAGAAAAATATGGAAATATATGTGTAGATGCATATGAAAAGGAAAGATCTGATATAAGCAAAATGCGTAGAATAATACATACAATGACTGTAACCATGCAAACAAAAAAAAATTGAATGCATATGATTATAATGACTAAGATTGGCCCTGAAGAGACAATGACATAATGCACTTTCCTCTATTCATTGTAGAAGAGGACTATGAATGTGAAATATCATAGAAGAAAAATGTTGAATTGTTTTTTTTAACTGGGGTTTTTTTGTTCTTTTTTTAATGACTCACTGGATAGGATAGGGAGATATATTCATATAAAGTGCAATATGAAGATGAAACTTTAAAAAAAATTTAACATGAAGAGATAATTGGATGGATGTCTATGACACTATTATATCTTTTAAGCAAATACTCATTATACCTACCAATAAGGCTGAATTAGACGAATGGAATTCTTAGGTTGAGGTTTTTCTATAGAAATGTAATAATAAAACTTAAGGCAACTATGAAAATATGACCCTGTTCAATTAGTGACTGGAGAAGAGTCTAATAAGGGTAAGGGTATGTGACATAATCACTACATGTCCCACTTGGTTTTGTTTGAAACAGATTTTTTATAATATATAAACAGCTTAATCTTAGTGTTTTTCTCAAACTGAAATTTACTAATCCCTTAAAATTAAAGCTTTTACATCTTTATCACCTAACACCTCCATCATATTTCTTGAAGATATCCTTATATCATTCAGAAAAGATGTAATAATACATAGACATAATCTTATTTGTGATTAAATAATTAAACCAATAAGCAAGAAGATGGTGAGTCAAAGAACTGATTTTCTAATAGTCAGAAAATGGTCAGAACAATAAAAATCAAAACAACAGAGTCCTACATACTTTGAAATGGTTTTTGAAAGCATCCAGTCTACAGATTCAATCAAGAGAAGAAGGGCCCCAAGCATAAAGGTAGAATATAGAGATGTGTGGTTAAAACCAGTAACTAAGAATAAGGCCTTAGCTGATCCTTTGTTTGAGAAATGTTAATAGGAGATTAAGATTTAGCCAGAGTGAAAAATAAGTCAAGGCACAGCATAAGAATACAAGATTCAGTGAAGAAAAACTTCACCTTGGAGTCCTGGGTCCTACTGTCTGATGAATCAGACTCCTTAATCCTTTTTTGTATGTCATTGGCTTCTTTGGTAGATGGGATGAAGTCTATAGAGCTGTTCTTTGAATAAAGTTTTCAAATGCACAAAAGCTATAGAATTACAAAGAAAATGAATTATGTTGAAATTCAGTTATCAAAATATTGGAGGGGGAAAAATCAAGTTCATGAATCCCATATCAAGAAGCCCTGGAACTCTAAAGTAATAGTCTAAAATAACAGCTCATCAGAAATGTAAATGATGGAGGGAGAAAGGTAGAGAACTTCATAATAACCAATATTAAATAATAAATACTTGTATAGAGAGGGGTAAGGGAAATAGCTTTGGGAGCCATATGGAAAATCGTCATTTTTGACTAATTAATTGGGAAACAAGAGCATTATATTCACTGGTCCATGATCAGCAAGACTAGGGGAAAAGGGGAAAAGGCCAGAAGCCCATAGACAACTTGCCAATAACATAGGATAGAAATAACTACCAAAGACCCTAGGATCCCACACTCAGAGCTACAGGTTGGGGAAAGTAATCAGTCAACAAGTATTTATTAAGAACCATGTTCTAGCCATTACTAAGTAATGACAGATTCCAATATGTTCACCAACTAGAGGAGAACCGGTATGGCATAATGGACAAGGCTCTGGACACGGAATCAGGAAGAACTAGATTTGATTGCCATCTCAGATATATTCTAGCAAAACTCAGTTTCATGCATAAAATGGAGAAAATAACATCCTCAAGAGACACAGGATAGGGATGGCTTGGAGAAGACCTGATATCTGACACATATTGCCTCTATAACAAGAAACATTAAACTTCTCAGTGCCCCCATGTAACTTTCTAAGCCCATGTTGCCAGGACAGGTACCCATCTGCATTAAGAGAGGGAGTTTCTTATACTAATGAAATCAGAAGTATCATGCAAAAGAAAAAATTGATAGTCTCCATTTCAAGTATTCTAGTGAGGATCAAATGAGATGATATATTTAAAGCACTTTTCAAACCATAACACTAGACATAAAAGTTACCCTAGCATATCCAATATATTTTCATTTCTTGATTTGTACTTTCACATATCTCATATTATATCATCTTCTCTTCACCTTCACAGCTTCCACCCTCATTGTACATCTTTATTGTTCATCCTCAGTGCCTCATACCTGGATTATTACAATAGCCTTCTGGCTGGTCTCCCTATCTCAAGTCTCTTCCCATTCTAATATGTCCTCCATTCAAGCTCCAAAATGGATCTTCCTCAAGTTTGTCTGACCATGTCACACTCTCCATATCTACTCATACTTAATACACTTCAGTGGCTCCCTGTTGCCTCTAGAATCAATCAAATATTGTTTGGCAATTAAATACCTTCACCACTCAGTCCTTTCCTATTTTTCCACTCTTCTTATACTTATTCCTTTCAATATACTCTTTTTGAGCTTTTCATTTTCAAAATACAGGCATAGATAGTTTTCAGTATTCGCTCTTACAAAACCTTATGTTCCAAATTTTTCTCCCTCTCTTTCCCCTAACTCCTCCCTTAGGCAGAAAGTAATCCAATGTATTCTAGAAAAATCCAATTTTTCTAAACATATTTCCACATTTAACATGCTGCACAAGAAAAATCATATCAAAAGGAAAAAATGAGAAAGAAAACAAAAAGCAAGCAAACAATTACAACAAAAAGTGAAAATAATATCTTGTGACCCTCATTCAGTCCCCACAATCTTCTTCTCTCTGGATGCAGATGGCTCTCTCCATCACAAATCTACTTGATATAGTCTTGATCCAGTGACAACTAACCTCTTTGCTATTCCTCTCTCTCCCTATCTGTCCCTCACTCCTGGAATGTTCTCTTTGCTCCTCCTAATTTCCCAGGATTCCCTCCAGATTCAGCTCAAATCCTACCTTTTGCAGGAATTTCATACTTCCATCTCACTTCCATATTAGCACTTCCCCACTGAGATTACTTTCTATTTATACTGTTTGTACAATTTGATTTTGGGGTTTTTGAGGGCAACGACCATGTTTGTCCCTTTATTTGTGTTCCTAATACTTAATACAATGTTTGGCACATAGTAAATGCTTAATAAATGTTTTTAGTTGACTAAATAACTGAACTAACATTAAGAACAAGACATACTTGACGGATGGAGGGAAGAACAAGAAATGCAAAGAGAGCAAGAAATAGTAAGCTTACTTTCTATAACTGGTCTGTTTAGTCATGGTTCACCCTCTAAGAACTTTTATTTATTGTCAATCTTACTCTTTTAAAAAAATCTGTTGCCACCCACCCTCGGAACTCCACTTGTTAATGCTTTCTCTATAATGCTTAATAATTATTTTTAGATACTGAAGACGGTGAGGGGCTCTTCTTAGGGGAAAGGATGGAAAAGACTCAGCATTCTCCTCTGAAGAGTCAGCTGGGTTTCTAGGAACCCAATACAAAGAGGGATAGTAGTTGATAAAATGAAATTTGAAATGACTGTCAATGAGCTGACTTGAGACTAGCTGTTGCTGCAAAGAAATACCATCTCTTGGCAAAGGGTCACAGGAAAGTATGGGTGGCAGTATTTCTCCCGATGCACTCATCCCTGATATTCAAACAAGAATTTTCAAAACTGCACTTTTAACAGAAATCTGAGAGCCTATTCTTACATACTCAATCATCAGATATAAACAAATAGAGGCAATTCATATATATATATATATATATATACATACATAAGGTACATTCTACCTCTTTCCCCCATAGATTTTCCCATAAAACAAGTATAGACCAAGAAAAATGTGATTTTTTTCATTCTTTATTATTCTACATTTCTAAAAGAGAAGGGGAAAAACACATTTTTAAAGTATTTATTAAAACAATTAAAATGATTCACATTAAAATTCCCAAATACATTTCAATCACATTATCACTTAATCAAAAATCACAGAAACAAAGTAGATTAATATTACCATCAGCCCTATACCTTATGTCAGTAACACCATCATCCATGTACCTATACACCTGGAACAAGTAAAACTTTATGAGGAGCTGAGTAATAAAAAATTTAATTTTATTTGTTTTATGGCCTGTGCCATAGAAAGCAAAACAGAATGGACTGGTGACTCTTTGGTTCTTATGTTCAAAGCTGCCATATATGTAAAGTTATGAGATAGGTGGCTTATGTCAGCCTCCTTTTATTGCTAAAGAAACAGGGCACATAAGAGTTAAGTAGCTTGCCTGTAGACACTACAGGGACAGGGATTGGAACCGTGATTATATTAGTTCAGGGAATTTCCAGATGAAGAAAATTTCTTTACCAATGCAGCCTTCTCTGTGACTTAAAGTCTTAGAAACTGTTCTATAATGATCAGAGGTCAAGTGATTTGGCCTGGACCACACAGAGAGGCAAGAACATATACCAATGACATGGTGGATCCGAGATCAGATCTCCATCCCTTACGGCACGCTATCTGCAAATAGAATGAATCTTCGACGTTCTGTGTGACCTACAGAAGTGCCTTTCTACAATTCTTGTGTAATGATAGAGTAAAGGACATTACACCAGATTCCACAGGGAATGACAAATTATTTTATATAGTCCCTCAAGGAGCTAACAATTTCTTAGTCTCAGAATTTATTTAGTTATCAAGATCATGATGGAGAAGCAGGGGATATAGCACAGGTCCCATAGCTCAACACATCAAAAGCAGAGCATCTGCCAAATACTTTCTTTGAGGCAATCAGATTAATAATTTAGCCAGGATCACATAACTACTAAATGTCTGGTTCAGATTTAAACTCAGATCCCCCTGGCTTCAGGGCATGTGTTCTATCCATTGTCCCATGCTATCTACTCTCTTCTTCATACTAAAGTCTACCTTTCAATGCTAGAATTAAGTTAAGTGATTTTCTAGGTTACCTTACAAATCAATGACAGAGAAAGGGGATATAGTCTAAGTCTCTAGCACTGTGTGACTAATTTCTTCAAGGACTATGTTAGAATCACATCACCTGTTACACTAAAGAGCTCTCAGAAGGTTGTGGCATTGCATTCTTTCCTTAGAGAAGGAAGATAGAACATTTGGGTCACAGTGCAACTTTTCAGTTGTTATCACTATTGCTCTATTATCAAACACATACACAGATAAATCTGGGTCTCTGCAAAATCCCTAGCCTTGTGATTGAAGCCTCCCATGGGGATGCAAATAAGGCATGGACATTGAATAAAGGTATAAGCAACTTATAAATTAGGAGTTATCTAAGTTCTTTCCTTCCATGTCAAAAAAGGTCACCAGAGATTGACTGGAATAAGCTACTGCGGAATGAAAGAAGCATTGATATCATGCACTGGTGCTGTGCATGAGGTAAGTGTTATAAGTGCTTCATCTTTCAGAAATTCAATCTCTTCAATTAGTTAAAGTCATTGCTAGGTTGGACCAAGGATTTACAGAGTCATCTTTTCTTAGCTGTGCCAAGGAGATACAAGACACACTTCCATAAGCACAGGCCAGGTGGAGCACTCCCCCCAGTATGAGGCTTTTGTGAATATTCCAGTTGTTCATGTTCTCTATCTCTTGGAAATATTGTTGATTTTTTGTTTTTGCCTGTCTGTGTATATGTTGAAATCCTCTCAAAAGAATATAAGTTCCTTGGGGACAAGAACTATTATTTGTGTCTCTTTTTTATCACCAGCACAGTGTTTGGCACCCGGTAGGTACTTAACCCACTGTTCACTAAATTAGGAAGAATAAGATTCATTGGAAATATTACTATCCCAAACCCCTAAGATATTTTTGAAGATACAAAAATTAATCAAACTCAACTTGGAATATAAGTAACTAGGACACAAAGATATAGGAACATTTCTCTTTTTTAGGAAAAGTTCCATTTAACTCTTTCCCTCCTATTTATCTAAGTCATTGTAATGATTGAAATAAAAGATCATAAGTCACAAGGTAACCATTATTATAGACATAGAGTTTGTGGTCAAGGGGATTGTAGTTGATACTCTGTATTTTCTCTAGCTTTTTATCCATGATGATACTCAGTCTGCCCTCTTTCCCAGTGTTTGTGTCATAGTAGTAAAAAATCTCTTCCTTTTTGGTGTTCATAGGTCGAACGGCATATAGAACCCCACATACAATGAAAGTATTGGTGACAGATGGCTTGTACTGCATGGTTTGCCAAGTGTTTAGCACCTCAAGTGAAGTGTCATTGATTCTGCTAATCACAATGTTACCAGTGCTGGCTTCAGTTGAATAGATAGCCCACAGTCCACTCTCATCCACAGATAAGTCTATATCTTGCCAATTGACACCAGCATAGGAAAAGCGGTTGTTATAAACGGCATTGGGAAGAGTCCGTCTCAGAATAATGGTGTTGGTGTTTAAGTTAAGCTTGGCAATGTCGGCTGTAGAATGATAGTTAAAGTACATGAAGTTGTTGTAAACGACCGTACCACTGCCTTCTCCATATAGGACTCGAACCTCTTTGGTTTGTCGGTAGAGCAGCAAGTCATCCAGAGTGTTGTAAAGTCGATAATACTCTAAATACCTTCCATCTGTGTTCAGGGGGGCCACCCAGTAGAGTGTTTTCTCTGGATCTCGCGGGGTGTAATCTTTCCCCCAGGCTCCATAGATATAGGAAGCCCCTCTCCAATTTAGCTGAACAATGAAAGGTTTGCTGATATTCACCACACCTCCATGACCACAGCTTCCTATATCCAAATAGAAATAAGAGGAAACTTTTTAGACCTAAAGAACCAGAATGTTATAACATTCAGACAACCAGAAAAAGTCATGAAGGATCTGTAGAGGTTTAATGATAGTGTCCTGGACTCTTAGAGGAGAGACAAAATCTCAATTCTATTTCAATTTCTGAGGCTGACTTGCTTAATTTTCCTAAAAATTAATCTTCCACTATGTTAGAAAAAGGGATAGAGACCAAACCTATAATTTATTGGAATAGGAAACTCCTTCTACCAAAGGCAGACCAGCACCTTCTCTGCAACAAATAGTCTTAGAGCACTGGGAAGTGTGTCCAAAAATAGATTTTCCTAGCTTTGTTTATCCACTCTGCTGAGCTGCCTCTGCATCATTAGGTAAATAGAGATCATTCAGCTTGTACCCAATGTTCTTTATTTTGTGGAAGGTGTTTCACAACTCTTCTTCTGGCATATTTGTTGACTTATTTACAAAAATAGGAACTAAAGCAGGAAAACACATAACATAATATGAGGGGAAAGTCTAAAGTCAGGGAAAACCTGAATCCAAATCTCAGCACTGGCACTTAGTAGCTCTGTGACTGTGCTCAAGCCACTTAAAGGAAGAAGAGGGCAACAAGCATTTATTAATTAGTGTGTTAAGCACTATGCTAAGCACTGTACAGATAGTTCTTCATTTGATTCTTGCTACGACCCTAAGAGTAGGTTTATTATTATCCCCATTTTACAACTGAGGAAACTGAGGGAAACAGAGGTTAAATGTCATTAAATGGCACACCTTTAAGGAAGTGTCTGAGGCTGGATTAGAACTTAGGTCTTCCTGACTCTTAGGTCAGCACTTTATTCATTGCTTCACTTACCTGCCTCAACTACTTAGTCTCAATTTTCCATCTATAAAAGGGGAATGATATTCACACTATGAGGGGGTTTGAAAAAAACACTTTGAAAACCTGAAAGCCTTAGGTAAATGAGATCCATCCCCAAGGAAAGTTAGGCAGTGACAATTTTGTCCTCAATATCTTCCAAACTCCCACCCTCTCCCAAATAAACTGTCAACCATTCCTTAATAAACTGCTAGCTAATGACAAGTTAAGACTCCTCTTCTTTCAGGAAGTATTTGCCTCTTAATAAGGGATCTTAAAAAATCTGATGAAAATTAACCTCTTAATTCTGGCTTTTCTGCTCCCCTGAAACAGGCAATGGGAAAGAAATATAATTACAATACCTAACATTTATATATATATATATATATATATATATATATATATATATATATATTTAAAATCTGCATGAGGTCCCCCTAACAGAAGTGGGTAGTGTAGTTATTATTGATCCCATTTTACAGATGAAGAAACTGAGGTTCCTTGGAACAGAAACATGAAAGTGATGTGACTGACACATAACAAGTACATGTCAGAGTCTAGGTTTGAACTCAGATCTAGCACCTTAACTATTATGACAGATTTCCTCTCATATTTAAGACAGAGGAGCTTGACCAATGTCCTTCTAATAACTCCACTGACATAACCACTTACTCTACATATTTTGGAAGGCCATTATCATCATTAGAGAGTCATGCTGATCTTTTTGGATATAGTAGAAACAAATTGAAGCTTTGTCATTATGATCTTAACACAACAAATCTATCATAAAAGACCCCAGAATCAATGATCTAGCCCATCCGTGGGAAAACACCCTATCTCTAACATGTGGATAAATGATTCAGGCAGGATAGGCATCTGGCCCTCCTCATTGCTCTCATTCTGTAATGACTGCCAATCCAAATAGCTCATGAGCTATAAAGAGAACAGAATTCTGCCAGTATTTTTGCAATAACAATCCAAGTAGTTTACTACCCAGTTTCTGAAAAACATTTCAGAGTTTCTCTTAGAAAGAATAAAAGGGGGGGATACCTAGCGAGGTGGCTTATCACATAACATAGCAAATCCAATTTCAAAAACATTTGAGGTCATTCGCCCTCTTCTCTCTCTTTCTCTCTCCCAGCTACACAGAGCAAAGCAAGCGGGGGAGGGCAGAGGGAGGGGGTGGCAGGGAGAAGAGCCAGAGTTACTCATTGTACATTGGCTTAAGTGCATGGGGGAGATCAGTGAAGCTTACCAAGCCCATAAGGAGAGTGGGAGCCAAGAGCACAGATCCAATGACTTGCCTAAGATTAGTATTGTAGAGGGGAAAAATCCCGGCTTTTGTCTCTGAATTTCTGTCACTGGCTGCAACAGAGGACAGTCCCACATTCTTGGTTTCTCAAGGACTGCTCAAAGGTGAAACTATTACAAGAAATCTTTCCTTTATTTTTCAAATGTGGCTGCATTTTTGTTCCAGAATTAAGTACGTGTTCCTTAAATGTTCCCATAAATCTGCGACTGGGTGAGAAAACCTACCAACCATTACAGCAGGTAGAGAAATGAAACCATTCTGTACCCAACCTCAAATAATTTTGCATATCATTAAGCTGAACACAGTCATGGGTTTATTTTAATAATGCATGTCCCGTTTCATAAATAAAAAAGTGTGTTCAGCCAAGAGACTGCTTTCCACCAAAGAAATAATAAATAAAATTATAAATTATTATTTCTTCCCCTAAAAGTGATCTCTCAGATGAATGCTTGTTTGCTTTTGTTTATGAAACAATGCATGAATTATTAAAATAAAGTTAGCAGTGTGTTCAGTTTAATGATAACAGAAACTGTGTTGAGATTCCATGTGCTATAAACTGACTTTCCTGTTTGAAATCTCTTCCAGAGCATTTATTTATTAAATTACATTAGACTGAGTAGTAGTGAGCAAGGTTATTTTTTATCTTTGATCAAAAGAATTCACAATTATTTGCTCCCCACCCAATTTTCCTGATGGAACATTGGGAAGGAAATATCCCAAACATGTAGTATCATGTTCTATTTGAAAAGGATGATAAAGCAATCCTTATTCAGGCACTACCATGGAGCTAGAGGTTTTTAGGTAATTCAGCTTTCACAGGTCCAAATTCTAAACTGTGGCAGGTTTGGTGTGTGTCTTATTGGAAAACTAGCAAATGTTTTGGAATGATTCATCATTCAAAAATGAAACCATTTCACAAGTCTCATGCATGTATCATGAACCTATATGTGATGTTCATTATCTTATTCAAAAAGCATTTATTAATTGCATGTCAACTACTATACTATGTAGGCACTAGGGGAACACAAGCAAAAATAAGAAACCCCCTCAAGGAGCCTACACTCTATATGGGGGTGGAAGGAGAACAGCATCTAAGTTTCTATGTAAATATGATACAAATTTAAATTTCCAGACATATAAACACAGAATATATACCAAGAAACAGTAATACCAAGAAAATAGGGCATCAGCCCTTGAGACAATTCAGTTTTATACTTACAACATTCCTATGAAATGAATAGGGTAGGAATTATTACCTCCATGTAATTTATGAAGAAATTAAAATTTACATAGCTAAGTCACTTCCTCAAGGTTACAGTCACAGAGGTAAGATTAAAACCTATTCTTCTGGAAGATGCCTTTTGTACTATACTATGCTGTATAACAATTGCCCTGGAATTAAACCTATTCCTCTCGTTATTCCTTTATTTCATTCTTCCATAAGTGGCAAACAACATGAAGAAGAATGGATCTTTGTGTCCTTGATTATACTGATAGTGAATCAGTAGAGAAAAAAAAAGTAGCAGTAGCTGTCCCATTAGGGACCCAACTGGCAAATTCTAATAGAGCAAAACATTGTCTCCCTTCCTTCCTTCTTTCCTTGCTTCCTCCTTCCTTCCCTTTCTTTTTTCCTCCCTCTCTCTTCCTTCCTACCTTTTCTTTTATTTCCATTCCCTTCCTCCCTCCTTCTCATAGGGAATCATATCCTTACTTATGGGTCCTCTGACCAAAGGAATATAAGTTTTGATTGCTGAAACCTTGCAAGATATCTTGGGATTTATGGGCTAGATTTCTTTCTTAAGGACCTTTCTTTAAATCCAAATCACTCTGGCTTTCATTGATTGACCAACAATAAGTCCCAATCCAAGCTTCACTTGGTCATTGTTTGGGCCCTGATGATTTAAAGTGAATGTAAATATAAATTATTTCTGTTTTAGCTAGAAGCCCTGAGGATCTTCACCAACCAGGCTGATTTTTTTCTTGGAACTAGGAAAAAGAGGCCATTTTTTATTTCATTTTTTAATTTAGACTTAATCATGGAATTGCATTGAATTTTCATTGTCTCAGAGAAACTGAAACTTATTAAAGACCTTAGCTTAAAAATGCCAAGATTTCCCAACTGCATCTGGGACCATCTCCAGTCATCTTGATCTATATCTTGCCAGTAGACCCAAATGGCTCTAGAGAAAAGAGGGAGCTGGTAACTGCACAGCCCTCCCTCACTTAAATTCAATTTATTTGGGAGTCATGACATCACCTTCCTGATGTAATTATATTCTTTGAAAACAAATGATTTGTCAACAACAACAACACCTATAGTCTATGGTGAACAGAGGAGTCGTCCCACACTATAAAAAGAGCAATTGTGATGGTTCACAGAAGGAAAGGCTATGCCAGACTCTCCCTGACTTGGGCCACCTCGCAGAAATAACAGGAAACATCAACCAGAAACTGCACCACTTCTTTCCCAACTCAATCTTACCTTCTTTTCCACCTTCACCCTTTACTCAAGGCTGAAGAAGTAACTTTTACTTCATTGCTCTGAATATTCTCTCATGCCTCTGCTAACTCTTTAATTCCAAAGTCTTAAAAACATCATTCCTCTTTTCTTCTTATCTCTAACCCAACTTTCTTCATTTCTTCCACTTTACCCTGCCTGCTCAAAAAGCATTCCATTCCCGCCTCACCTACTATTCAAGATCTAACAAGGGAACATGACCAGTTTTGCATTATTCCAATACTACAAAAAATTTGGGACCAACAACAGCAAGACTATTCTTTGTAGGGGTCTATACTGCCAAGATAGAACATCCAAGAACTAGCTAGTTGTTAGATTTGATTTGTTTGTGGCATGTGGAATAGGTATGCTAATCCTGGGGTCAGGAAAACCTGAAAATCAGACATGTCCTAGTTTTGGGTGATTCTGGGCAGGGATCTTCACCTTTGTGAATTTAGTATTTAGATCACATACTTCCCAGGGTTATTGTAAGGATCAAATGACATAATATTTGTAAAGCATTTTGCAAATCTTAAAGTGCTACATAAATACTAGCTATTATTACTGTTAGTATTGTGTCCAGCAGAAACCAAACCAGTCCAAGTGCATGACAACTATCAATCAATGCAATGTTATAAGTACTTTCAAATTCACCCCCTATGGGGCAATAAGATGGCATAGCAGATAAAGCAACAGCTCCGGAGTCAGAAGGACCTGAAGTCAAATCTGGCCTCAGACACTTAAGACTTACTAGCTATGTGATCCTGTGCAAGTCACTTAACTGCAATCACCTGGCAACAACAACTGCAAATTTACTTCCTAACCTTATGTTACAGATTGGAAAGACCTCTGCCTATAGATTCTGTGTGTTTGAAACCTGACTATTTCTGACTTATCTGATCTTGAGCAGATTTTACCAATCTTCATCTTGTCACCAATTAAATAAGGGAATTGACCTAGATAGATGTTCTATGGGATTCTCCCCAGCTCTAAATCTTAATGATCCTTGTAAATTCTGGGGAAACTTTGGGAGAAATTCTTGTTTTCTATCCAGATAATGGAAAATGGAAGTTTCTTTCCTCTCCATTAGAAATTGATAAGATTAGTCACCTGAACATTGGATTTAGAATTAGAAGACCTGAGTTTGTATATGTCTCCTCTTCCTCATCTGTTTCTTATTACAATGTGATCTTGGTCAAGTCACTTAACATCAAGAGCCTCTATATCCCCATCTAGACAGGCTTTAATATCTCATAAGATACTTTCTGACTCCTAATATCATGATTCTATTAATTTTTCATAGGACAGTCGCATAAGACCATATGGCTTTCTATCCAAGTGTAATCCAGGTAGTCAGATTTCATTGTTTGTATACATCTCCGAATTTGCTGGACAGCTTTTTAGCATTCTGTAAAAGAACTTGAAAAGCCATAATTCAGAAATGATTTGTGAAAACTCAACTGTGGCTATTTTAAAAATGCTGTGGTTAATGGCATTTTCTAAAATGCCATTTTCAGATATCTGCAGAGAAGCATGCTCTAATCTTAGATCTACTATTAATGCTATAAGCTATTAATGCCATACACTGTTAATACTAATACTATCCAGACCTCATAATAATCTCCCATGGGCAGGTCACTTAACCTTATCTGGCAAGCGGAGACTACTATTGACTTATGATATTAACAAAATTTAAATGTCCATAGCTATCAAATTCTAGATAAAGAAATCAGGACAGCTGGCTACACAGCTTCAGGCTGAAGACTTCTCTAGTTTCTTGGCTTCCAGGAAGTTCATTCTTTCCCTTTCATAGATTAGTTTTACCAGAGCATTAATCAATCAATATTCATTAAGCATCTACTATATGCCCAGCACTGTGCTAAGCATAGAATCTTATAAAGATTTAAAGAGACCTTAAAGATCATTTCATTCACACACACACACATCCCCCTCACAAATAAGCAAACTGACTTACAGAAAAGTGACATGATATGCCTTAAGGCCCACAGGTATTCAAAGGAAGTCTTCTGATGACAAATCTACTACTCTTTCCACTGGATCATATTGCTTCCCTATGACTGAATTCTATCATTAGAGCTTCCAATCTAGTCTCGCCTGGATGTAGTCACTTAGATTTGGCAATAGGAAGATATAGTCGGTTGGGTTTTTGGGCAGGCACAGAATTAATGGGGATAAGGCCAATTATCTTGGTTCAGAGGGTTCTGTGAAATGGAGCAGAAAAGAAGGATGCTGTTTGCAGCAAAAATAAATGATAGTATGCTTGGTATGATGCTGTAAATATATTGACTGAATCTGAGTTCTGGATGGGACAAGAGCTGGAAATTTGTAGCTGCAGGGAAGGAAAAATGGAGCCCAGAATTCTTTTATAGCTGACACTTGCGAATAGGTTTCCTTACTCTGTGCAGCTCTGCAGTGAAAAGTTAGACAGGCCAGATTTTAGAGTCCTATAATCGGGAGTAACTTTAATTAAAGTCTCCACAGGCTCACAACTTTGTGGTGCCTGGGGATTTTCCAAGCTCTCTCTCAATTCTGCATTATCAAGCAAACCAAACAGAAAAGGAGTGAGAGAAAGAAATTGATTTTAAAAACATGACAAAAAGTCAGTTTAATATAAACATCATAAATATAATATGAACAAAACCTGGAGAGTAGCCAAGTGGCTTGGCAGGAATTCAGGTACGTCCAAGGTTGTTGGGAAAGTGAAAGAAAATCTGGGATCAATTTACTCAAACAACCCAGCTCAGCTTGGGGTGTTATTCAAAGTCTATGTGTGGAGACCCAAGAGAGAACCCTGAAAAAGCATAATCGAGAAATTGGCCATGCTTTATTTCCCGCCTGACTATTAAGGAATAATGGCCTCCTTCTTTCTTGAGTCACTGACTCTTGATAACCCAAGTAAATAAAAGGTTGATATGATATACTAAAGGGACTCAGGAGACCTGGATTCTGATCCCAGTCTTAAGTGTAATTAGCTGTGTCACTTTGAGCAAGTCACTCAACCTCTAAAGATCTGTTTCCTTATCTACAAATAGAGTTAGACTAAATTGCCTCTGAGGTTCATTCCAACTCCAAAAATGTTGTGTCTAAGGTTTTCTTAGTAATTTTCAAATGCTAGAATAATCTGTTCCACTGGGGAATCTTTCTGAAATTAAGAGGGAAGAAAAAAAAAAACACCTTTCTATTTCCAGAAGCAAAGATCAATTCCTCTATTCACAGACTTGAATTTATCCCCATGGAAACCATAAGGAGATGTCATGCATAGGTCTATGAAATAACTACTGGTAGACAAACACATGTTTTTGGAGTCAAAGAATGTAGGTAGGCCTGAATTCAAGCTCTGCTCTTTCTAATCAATTAATTCATCAACAAGCCACTATTATACATATCATAAATTCTAGGTGTCAAATGTGGGCAAGACACTTAATCTTTTAACATCTCAATTTCCTCTTCTCTACAATAAGGGAGTGAGATTAGATGATATCAAGGTCCTTTCCAGTGCTAAAAGTTATCATCCTCTAATGTTAATTAAAAAACAAGGACATTTCACCTCACTAACAAGGAAAAAGACATTTTCCCAATTCTCCCAAATCTGCATCACATAATGGCCTCTAATTAACTATAAGAAGGGTTGGAAGGGATACTGAGTGGTTCTTCTACTTGGCACAAAACTGAAAGGATTGTAACCATGACACACTTTTTAGGTGAGATCTTCTATAGAAAACTGACACCTGGCTACACAAAGTAAGGCTTGAAAGAAAACTGACTGTAGGCAATAAAAATCAATAAAAATGGAAAGCGCTGAGAAAGTCAATGCAATGATCCTCACTATTGTCAGATGCAGCCTTCCTCTGTCGTTGATACAGCTAGAAAGGATTGGTGACAGTGCTGTTAGCTCATACCATTTATTTAGCTTGTCTAGAGAATGTATTGAATGCATTGGAAGCTAGTACGTTCTGGTTCACAGGAGGCTTTTTTATTTCATTTACTAGCTCAACAATTATAGACCTATTTCTTTAAAGAGAGGCCAGATTCCATCCCTTCTCTGCACAAAAATTTCTAGCACTTTCCTATTGCCTTTTAAAGTTCAAACCCCTTTGACTTGTGAATAATTGTCCACAAGCCAGTGCCAGCTTTATCTCTTACTCTTCCACTGAGTCAGAGAAAGCATGGTATGATGGAAAGAGCTCTTTATTTGGGATTCAAGAAAATCAGCTCTCTAAAACTCCACTTATGGAGAAAATACAAATCTGTGAGAGTCATTTTGCTCACCCAAGAATTTCTTACATCAATCAAATATTAATCCAGTTCCTATTCCTGTCCCTCCATTGGAAGGTTCAAATGAGATAATGTGTGCAAAGCATGATGTCAAGCATTGAGTACAATATCCATGTCAGTTTTTGCTACTTCTTGCTTCTAGCCAGAAGAAAATTCTGTTTCTCAGACTTTTCTACACCAGCCAGCTTTATATCTTTGCTAGTTGAATTTCCTGATCACCCTGGTAGCCAATAAGCTTTTCTGGGAACTAGCCCAGTTCTTTGTTTAGCTCTTTCTCTGGTGCATTTACATCCTACTCTCTTGTATATGCATTCACAGTTTCCTTATCATGTCTATCAATCAACTTGGGTATCTCTTCATATCTAAAACTACATTTCTTTTCATTACTGTGCTCTGCATATGAGATGCCTAATAAATGCATTGTTAAGATTTACTTTTAAACATCTACTCTTTGCATACTATTCTCTGTCCAAGGTACTCTGAGGTTTACAAAAAGCAAAATACTACTTTCTGCCCTCCAAGAATGCATTCCCTATTTTTTAAAAGGCAAAATTTCTAGCTATAATCCAAAATAGCAACAATTCAAGTCACCAAATAATAAGTCTAGTATGAGTGGTACAAACAAACAAAAATGCTAAGAATTCAGAAGGGTCAGAGATCATTTCAGACTGGGGTAATCATGAGGGTGATTAGATTTATGCTGAGCTTTGAGTAGGATTTCAATGAGCAGAAACACAAGGGGAGGGTATTCCAAGTGAGCAATTTGGTTCAGTTCGTGCTAGCTGAATTTTAAAAAGCCATTTTAAAAAACCTAATAAAAAATGAAATCCAGATGGACAAAAAAATAGTTTTGTTTGTTTTTTTTTTTTTTTCCTAAGACCTTGGTGGTGGATTTGAGGGATTGCTCTAGCCCAGGAAGCTGAGCTCTGCTGATATCATGTCCATCAGGACATAATTATCCCAGTAAGGAAACTATTGCAATAGTTTCAGGCATGAATCACAGAATCCCAGTCCAAGTTAAAAGGGAAATTAGAAGCTATCTGTTCCAAACTGGACCTAAACAGTCATTGCCTCAACAACATTCTAACAAGTGATCATTCAGCCTCTGCTTGAAGACCTCTAGTGATGAGGTTCTTATTGTCCATGGAGGCTGTCCATTAGATTTTATAGTTCTCTTTGTTAAGAATTTTTTTTCTTGTAACATTAAAGCCAAGATCTGTCTCTTCACAACTTCTGCCTATTACTCCTATCCCTGCCTTCTGGGGACAAACAGACTTAGTTTAATTTCTTTTCCAGGTGACAGCCTTTGAAAGATTTGAAGGCTGTAATCATGCCCTTCTACCCACCCTCCAAAATGTTCTCTTCTCTAGGCTATATATGTCCAATTCCTTCAATTGATCTTCACAGGGCATTGTCTTCAGTGTCCTCACCATTCTGGTTATCTTTCTTTGGACATGTTCCAAATGTCAATGACATTCTTTAGACAGTGATTCCTGGAACTAAAATTTGCTCTCCATATAACAGGTACTCTATCGATGCATTGTTGATAAAATTGACTCTCAAATATATTGACTCTTTGTATACTCTATATTCAAGAAGCTCTGTGGTTTACAAAGACAAAAATACTACTTTTGACTTCCAAAACTATATTCTCTGTTTTTTTAAAGGCAAGATTCATAGATATAATCTAAAACAGCAATAATTCAAATCATCAAATAGTAAGTGTCTTATGAAAGGTACAAACAAACAAAAATGCTAGAAATTTAGAAGGGTCAGAGATCATTTCAGACTGAGATAATCATGAGGATGACTGAATTTATACCAAGCTTGGAAGGATGAGTAGGATTTCAATGAGCAAAAATGCTAAAATGTGTTCTGAATAGGATCAGTTTCCCTTGGTTTCCTTTATAAGCATTGTTAATTATTTATCATTTCATTCTACTCATAATGTTTCCATATATAATTCTTTTACCCTTTGAAGGAACTCTATTAAATGCACTCTTGTAGTCTAGTATGTGGCAGTTGTATAGTGAAATTATAGAGGGAATATGGGGAAAAAAAGCTAAAATTGAACACCAGGTTTTGATGACACTGAGAGAAATAGAGTAAAAGGATATCAGTGATAAGGTCTAGCAAATCTTTGAATCTAAAGAGTCAGTCAGGCTCAGAGACCAAATAATAAATGAAACTTAGAACTTAGAGGTCATCAGATCTTATAATATAATAAAGGAAGAAGTCCTGGTCCAAGACCAAAAGTCCCTTGGCTCAGCTCTGGAAAGAAGCTGATACCCTAAGAAGTTAATTTAATCATCAAGGCTTATATCCTAGGACAACATCCTTAATACAGGATACTTATAATTAGACAACATTTTATGCCTAAATTTTTCACTTCCACTCTGAATCCTTTTTTAATAGTCCTTAACTCTTAGTTATTCTCTTTATATATTCTCTCTACACATACTTTAATCTCCCAACATCGATGTCAATATGAATTCATTTTATCAAATTCTAAAGCCAAACGTAAGCTGAAATATATGCTTCCTAATTGATCTCTCTGCTTCCAAACTCTCTCCTTTCCAATCCAGCCTCCTTGCAGCTGCCAAAACAAAAAAATCCCCCTAAAGCACAAATTTGAACATGTCATTAACCTGCTTAAAATCCTTCAGTGCTTCCATATTGTCCTATTTTGCTTGTTCCCAGAAGGCAATGGGTAGAAGATGCAAAATAGCAAATAGATGTTTAATGTAAGGGGAGATATCTATTTAAATTAGAGGTATCAAAAACTGGAACCTTGGGAAAGAGAGATTTTTCCTGCCTTGAAGCTTTTAAGGAAAGGATTGATGACCACTTATAGGGAATTTGGGGAGGGGAGGGATACTTTTCAGGGTGATATGAAATGGGTGTCCCTTTCAGGTCCCAAATTCTATGGTTCTCATAAAATCAAACTCCTCAGTTCTCCAAAATTTGATTCGACTCTACTTTTCCATCAATTCCACATTATTCCACATTTATACACTTGATGTACAGCCAGGCTAGATTGTTTCTCAATTTCAATGTCCCATCTCCTATATCCAAGAATTCATCCAAGCCATCTGCAGTGCCCAGAAAGTACTCCCTCCTGTTTCTAAGATTCCTTATCTTCCTCCAAGGCTCAGTCTGTTGAGATTCAAAAGGAGACCGCAAAAGGTTGGGGTTGCAAACAAGTGTAGAGAAGTGTCTCAAAAGACTTTGCAGGCTTGAACCCATCTCCAAGTCAAGGGGCAAAGTTTATTGTAACTGCAATACCAATTGAAGCAGGCTAAGTTCCCGAAAGAATTTAGCAAGGAACCAGGAGCAAGAAGATAAAATTATAGGAAAAGATAAATCTGGTTCTTCATGTCATTGATATGCTTATTTCATGACTTAGAGGTAGAACTGAGGAGTAGTTTGGTATGCACTTCACAATTTGTCTCGGGAATCCTGTTATCACTGACCAACAGATTGCTATCTGGCAGTCAGCAATGCTCATAGGATTATTCTACAATATTCCTAAGGCCAGAAGACTTAAGACAGATTGTTAGAACAAAAGCACCTCTAAATTCTGGGAGCATCAGGATTACTGCATTATTTCTCCTAGAAGCTGCACCCCATCAAATCCAGTTGCCACATCCTTGGAACCTTCCTAGTTGTTAGTATTAAATCCCCCAAATCCACTATTTATTTGTCTCCAGATGTGTTGCATCTCCCCTACCCAACAAAATGTAAACTCCCTGAGGACAGAAACTATGGTGTTGTTCTCTTTCTAGCCCCAGCGAACAGCACAGTGCCTTTCACACTGCAAAAGGAGCTTAATAAATGTGTGTTGTATGGAACTGAAGAAAATAAAACCAATCCAATGTGTTGGCACCTTTCACAGAAGAGTCCCCTGGTGTGTATTATGTAGAACTATGTGGAAAGGAGATTTAAAATAATGAGAATAAACCCCTGTAGGGAACACTGGAGGAAGGTGAAATCCTATCTCTTTTTGACTTCAGCAATCCACTTATTCTGCTTTCCTACATCAAAAATGCAATCCACCAAGGTGTTTGAGTACTTTGGCAGAGATATAATTACATATTTTTTTTGTCTTTCTACTTCTTAAGTGTCAAAAAACCTCCACATTCTCCCCCATTTCCTCACCTCTTTGACCCTGACCAAGAGGTAAATCAAAGAATGCTTACCAGGTGGGATAAAGAGATTTGTATTGTTTTGACCTCTAAACTCTTCACACTCCTTCAGTCTATTCTTCAGGGCCACAATTTCCCGACGGATTTCAAGGATATTGTTTTTGTCTAGTGACTCCAACTCCTGCACCAGGAGAGTCATATTCCTGATCTGAGGAAATAAAAATTCAGAGTGACTTTATATTATTGTGCAATTTCTTTCATAAACATTTGGGGGATGAATTTGTCATTTAGTGAAACATTGCCAGAGAATACACCAGAGGGCTTGTGAATGGTTTCATTTGGAAGAATACATTTTATGGGTTAGCGTGAATGCCTGTCAGATTTCAGGCAAATGTGTGTGACAAGAAGAAAATGGCAAAGATTTTAACAGCTTTAATAATAGACTGTAGCCTCTTTCAGAACATCTACACATGTCCATTAAAGTTCATTTCTAATAACATGCCCCTATAAACGTGTGCTTATTCATTCTATCTTATAATTTTGTTTCTAATGAATGTTAAAGCTCTCTGTACACTTCAAGTTCAAAAGTGTATATTAAGAATTGTGAATTTTTCTACTGGTGATTTTTTATTAATGTATTGGTTAATATTCATTATTAGACTATAATACTATAAGATAGTCTATATTCAAAGACCAGAAATGACCTCACCAAAATGAATTCCCCAGATATTATTTTAAGGGTGTAGCAAATGGTGGAATGAAAAGTTATAAAAGGATCTAAGGGACAAAACCACATTTAAAAAAAAATAGACCAGATTATGTTATTCTGCATTTCAGTTCTTTAGCAAACACAATGCAACAAATAAAAGTGTTCCTAGGCAGGATTGGAGAATTGAGTCCAGACAAGAGAAGGTTTCAGCTGTTTGATTTGGCATGACATGCAAGATTTAATTATATGTAGGTCATATCCATTTTAAGGAAGGAAGATCAATTTTATGCTGAAACCCTGTTAACTCATTAATGATATTAATGAAAATAAATTGCTAATACTTAGTGTTTTGTAATATTTCCAAGTATCTTTACAAAAATTATTTCATTCTGTCTCCACATTTTGCAGATGACAAAAATTGGGATTCAGAAAGGTTAGAGGTCATACTCAAGTCCAATCATCTTCCCTTTGCCCCACCAGGTGATGTTTGATTCATGTGATCAACCTCACATCAATTCAAATAAGCAAAAACCTTTCTGATCAGGATCCATGTAGTTACAATCATGTTTCTATTCAACAGAGATATTTTTTTTTAATTATTTGAGAACTTGGAGAATCTTGTGAATGAACTATGAATAAGAAACCGCATTAGCCAGGAAGCACTTGGGACCTAAACTGGGTCGTAGCTTAGGACTGTTATTTGTCCTTCATTCTCATTCATTCTTCATTCTCAAAGAGGACCATGAGATCAGGGAGGTGATGTCATGATTTGCAAGTGAATTGGATTTAAGTAAAGGAGGGCTATGCAAAGTCACCAGCCTCACTTTCTTCTCTAGAGTCACCTGGGTCTAGTGGCAAGACATAGAACAGATTGACTGGAAATGGTACCAATATGCAATAGAAGACCTTGGCCTTTTAAAATTAAGATCTTTAACAGGTTTCAGTTTGACATGAGGCAACACCCAGGTTTAGATTAAGGCTAGGTTAGCATTAAAACAGTTCAGGGTAACAACCTTAGCAAAAGCACGAGATGCATTCAAGCAGATTTGAGTAAGAACAGGAAATAGAATTTGGCAAGAGAGCAAGAATAAAATGTAAATGAAGTGAGGAAATGGACATTTCAAGACCATGCTAAAAGAACTATACTGTATCAGGTGGGAGCTCAATGATCAGTTCATTTATTGGACAGATTTTGGTAGATATTCTATTAAGCATTAAGGAGGAGACAAAGATCAATTAAGACATGAATTAAGGCATCATGACTGTCTCCAGAAATTTATTCTGAAGTCCTATGGAAATACAGAAGCACGAGAAATTCATTTCCAGATGGAATATCTACAAGCAATCATAGAGTAGATAGTATGTGATCTGGGATTTGAAAAATAGGTAGGATTTCTACCTTCAGGGATGGGAGTGGGATAAAGCCACTTTCTAGGCCAAATGGTATAGACAAGTTGAGTGAAAAGCTCAAGTGTATACATGAAAGAATGTGGTCTCCCACAGCATAAAAAGATTATACTATGAAACCACTGTCCACAAAATATGCACTTTAAATTATTTTTCCAGTAGAAGTGATGGACAGGTTTGCCTGATAACCACATATATATGCAAAATGTTTAATTCCCAACTTCTCTTGATGTTATGGCCCCTAACCATGGAATAGCTCAAAAGTACATGGGATACTGAAATAAACAATCTATTTAGAACCAGATAACTTAGCTTTAAATCCCAGCCCTGCTATGTATATTCCCTGAACAAATTGCTTCACTTCTTTAAATCTATGTCTTCATTTATAAAATGAAAGAGTTGAAACAGATGACCTTTAGGATCTTTTCTACTTCTGAATCCTAAGGTGCAGAGAAAATAGTGAAGTTGTGGGCTGTGCAAAATGAAAAAATTGGTGGGGTTGGGGGTTTTTATTGCAAATCACTGAATAAAGGCAAGAAGATAGACTAAAGTGGGAGAAGACAAAACTCTTCCCTGCTTGACTAGCTTTTGTTCTAGCCCATCATTTTGTTTATATGCTAAGCAAATAAAATTGGGAGAGGAAGATGATCCTCGGGGCCTTAGTCTCTGCATAGTCATGTGGTGTTTGGGGGTGATTCAGTTTCACAATTCTGCATTTAACAGGGGTTATCTAGTCAGTTGAGTGACATAAACTTAAAAAAAAAAGATTCAGAATAACAAAATAGATTTGCTTTTAGCCTAGGGAATTTACCTTGATTTGATTTGATACCTTAGTCAGATATAGTGGCTCATTATAAGTTCTCCAGCTTACATTCTAGTCATTGTACCTCAGTAGATGGGAGCAAACAGCCTTGAAGAGCTAAAGCTTAGCATGCCAGAGAATATTTAGTTGACTGCAAGACTAGCAAAGATGCCCAGCAAATACAACAAGATGAAGAAGAGAAATAACAAAGATGAGAAGAGATGTGATCCCCAAAAAATGACATTCACTCAACAGAGAACAGAGATATAATAATACCTAAAAGAGAGCAATTTAATGACATCCCCTGGGAGCATTAATACCTCTGTGGGGTATTAATGTCATCCAGATCCTACATATTGCAGCTTTTGTACTTTTTATGAATATACCTTGACCATTCAGATTCTCTTTATGTTTGTGTCCTTCTTCACATGGGTATCCTTCACAAATGTACCCTGTGAGTTCCGGTAGTGACCCTTCATGAATATTCTATACGTATTTGCCCTTATTTACTGGTAGTGGGATAATCTGCGTTTGGGTGTATGTAACATATACATTCATTGAAGATTCTGTTCTATGACTTTATTGGCTATCGTATTTGAACAAATGTCTTTTTCATGAAGTGAAAACTTTACTTTTACTCACAAGCAAAAGTAAAATAAATCATGGGGAGTGTCTCAATTTTGGTATAGTTTTCAGGGAAGCCCATGACATGGGGCTACATAGGGATTGAGCCTGCCAAACTTGATCTCATTAGCACTGTGTTTTAAATAGCAGTTACCTGGTCCCCATTGAGTGAAAAAAAGAATCCTGATTCATATAGCACTGACTACCAAAAGACTAAATGTTACAATCCTATCTCTTTACCTAATTATGTTTTTCAAAGAGGACTTGATGCATAATCCTAGGAAAGGTATTTCATCAGTTTCCTTTGCAAGAAAGCAATGGAAATAAATAGCAATTATGCAAATAGGTAGCTGTGGCACAAGAAAAATGACATTTCATTTTTTTTCTAGTAAATAATTCAAAAGAGGATAGTGAACCACTTACCTCTAACTCCAATTGGTCAATAATGACATTGCTTCCCACAAAACTGGATTTCAATTCTATGATCAGTGTTTGCATCTCAGTCACTTCTAATTTAACCAACTCAAAGTCCAGTTTATTATATGTAATGCTGGTCTCTTCCATGACTTGAATTCTCATGCTTAGGTTTAGGAGTCTCCGTTCAAATACCTGCATCGTTTTAGTATACTCCTTTACCTGAAAGGTGGAAAAGAATCCAGATCAATAACAATATGATTCCCAAAACCCTAACTTTCCTGAATGTGTCCCATCAATCGACAACCAAATCTAAAGGGTTTTTCTCTAAAGAAGCTAAATAAAAGCATCTATTTATGGATTTCAACTAGTCTTCCAACTAGACTGGTTGAAAACAGTGTGACCTTTCATTTCATGTTTGGTAAATATATCATCATCTCCAGTAATGCATGAAGACATATCATTCTTAAACAACAAATAAAAGCACTAGAAAAGCAAAGCAGGCTTGGTTCTGATAACAAGGAAAATGAGGTTACTTGATTTTCATTTCTTGATTGCTCTACAAAGGTCAATCTTGAGCACCTAGACTTTTCAGCAATGCATTTCATCTGGCACTTGACCTTGATTGCCTCTAAAAGAACAACAATACAAAAAAATGGGGAAAAAAAGATTTGTTTTAAATAAAGATCCAGACACCTGGATCTTGGATATCCTTTGCCAAAAAACTAGCCATAGGCTTCTCTGTACTTAATTAAATTGATACTCAAACAGTAAATAAAGTCTATTAAAAGAATTTCTATATTAATATGACCAGAGCTTACCTTCTTCTGATATAGATTTGACATAAATTTCTGACATAGACTTTCATTTTTGGTTGCTCTATAAAGGCCAATCTTGAGCATCTAGACTTTTCAGCAGTGTTATAAAGTGGCTATCGAGGTCTTGGATATCCTTGGCCAAAGAACTAGCCATAGACTTCTCTGTATTTAGTTAAGCTTGTATTCAGATAGTAGATTTCATCTGTTAGAAGCATTTATAGCTTAATAAAGTCCAAGGTCACTTTCACACCATGATAAGCCATTGCAGTAGGACTTGTAAGGAGTTTTGAAAGGGCATGGACAAGAGCTGTATGGTATGATAAGCCATGAAGTAATTGCAATTGTACAAGTGGAGAGAGTCATAACATCCTGCCCCAGCCCACCTCAATAAGAACATAGATAATATGTAGCTCAATAAGTAGCATTGATATCTTTATGCTACTGGGGTCTAATGGAAACACCAACTTAACATGCACTCTATAAGTGTGTGTACAACAGCAAAACTGCACATTTCATTAAATGCACCTACATTTATTCCAAGAACTGATTATTGCAATCAGACCTTCAAATTACACATTTGTTGCATATATTTGAATGTCTGATCATTAAGTTAAAATATTTCCCAAAATTCCCTCAGTGTATTTAGTATGTAATTGGAATCTCCAAATGGATATTTCAATAAACACAGTTGGTGGTTCTTTCTGTGCACGATCTCTTAAGAAAATGCCAGGGCTTTTTAAAGAACTTGCTTATTAAAAGTTGCTGGCTTTATTTTTCTCCTCTTGCTTTAGTCATACACTGAGAGCAGGCTGCATTAATGTCACAAAGCAAGACACAATATCTAGATTAATTCAATGCCAGATACTCCCCCACTACCAAATCAAATGCACAAGTATAGAAGACAAGAGAGTATGTTAATGTAAAATATCTACAAGTTTTAATGGATGAAAGATTAATATGAACAATATAGAGTTTATTCATTTGTTGTTGTTCAATTATTTCAGTTATGTCTATCTCATTGTGACCCCATTTGGAGTTGGTTTTGGGGGGTTTTGGTTGTCTGTTTGTTTTTTGGCGAAGATACTGCAGTGCTTTGCCATTCCCTTTTCCGGCTCATTTTGCAAATATGGAACTGAAGCAAGCAAGGTTAAATGACTTGCTCAGGGTCACAAAGCTAGTAAATACCAGATTTGAACTCAGAAAGATGATTCTTCCTGACTCCAGGCCTAGAGCTCTATCTACTGCATCATCTCCCTGCTCCATTTTTCAAATTAATATGACCATAATAACATGAGAATATGGTAAGAAAGCCAAACAAACAAAAAAAAAGCAGTGATTTTATATGTGTGTGTGTGTGTGTGTGTGTGTGTGTGTGTATGTGTACATATATATATCCCTTTAGGAACAATGGAATAGGTCTGTGATTTTGTTCCCAGTGGGGAAACTCTCTCTGCCATTATAGATTAGCATTTTCCCTTCCGTTTAAGTTTCTGATAACTGTCTATGGTTCTGAAGTAGAATGCCCAGGATCACATAGCCCTGACCACACAGTCACACACAGGACATTTAAATCCAGGTTTCTTTGGCACTGAAGTTAATTGGTTCTTTATCCACCTTCACATTGCTTCTTACATGCTACCTCTGAGTCTGTGTCACTGGCCCCTTCATGGGTAGAACTTTGATATCTGCCCAATAATTTCTTAATTACTGAAACCTTAGAGGAAAGGACAAGGGGAAGGGACCTTCATAGCAAAGTAAACAAGTTAGGAGAAATAGTTCCACCATACTTAGACTTGGTCAAATAACATCTGAATCAGTGATTGATTTTTGTCATTACATTTTAGGAAGAGGACTGACAAACCAGAGACCATCAAAATAAAGGGAGTGTGAGTAGGATATTAAGATGACTGGAGACTAGGTCATACAAGAAGGATTATACTTACCTTTGAAAAGAGAAGATTTGGAGTAGGAGAGAGATAGATAGTAATAATATTATCCAAAAACTTGAAAGGCTTCCATACCAAAAAAAAAAAAAAGAAAAGAAATAGACTTATCCTACTTGGCCTCAAAGGAAAGAACCAAAGAGGAATTGGTAGAAATTACAGATACTAAACAATATTAAGCCCAATATGAGAAAACTTCTCTTAACAATTAAAATTGACTAAAAATAGAATGGGATATTTTTAGAGGTAGTAAGTTTAGCAACATTGGAATTATGTAAGCAAAAACTGAACATTCATTTGTCAGAGATCCTATACAGCAAGTGTTCTTAGTTGTAGCATCTGTAAATTTTGTAAAAAGATAACTGTGTTCAGTTATAATTTCCTTTGTATTTTATTGAATGTATTTAGAAATAATATTCTGCCTCATCAGATTTCCTGTGTATTTTATCTTATGCAATGGTATTCTACAAAGAAAACCTTGGGCTTCATCAGTCTTCCAAAAAGGTCTATGATATGAAAAATATTATTTTTCATGTAGGAGTTGGGATAAATAATCACCATGGTCTCTTCAAATCTAAGATTCTTCCATTTTTTGCCCAAAGGCAGTCTTGTGTCTCTGTCATTTCTACCCTCCCACTTAAATCAGCCATGTAAATTTGACTAGACTCATAGACCACAAACTGGAAAGAACCTAGGCTACAAGCAAATCAGGCAGGGAATAAAAGTAGAAAATGCAGCCTCTAACACTGCTACTATATTTCTCCAGGCTACCGATGCTCACTGTCATCAAATATCTAATCATCAAATTTGACAAACCTAAGCAACAATGGTGACATTTAGGTGGGTACATGGATTTTTTTAAATTGCCTGAAACCTCTTAAGATTCTATCAGAAGCACATACACATGTACAAGATGACTGAGTTCCTGTTTCCATGAAAACCGGGAACAGACTCACATCTCGTCAGGAATAGTGAGCCAAAATTTTGCAGAAATGCAAGTTTTGGAAACAAATCTGCTTATTGGCTTTTGGTTTTGTTAGCTCTTGGAACTAATGAAATATTTCTCAGCATTCCTTGAACATTTTGGTGATTCAGTGCAGTTATTGTTCTGCAAAAGAGGAAGCTAGCCACCATATCTAGTCAAGGAAATGTAGCCCTTGCACAGTTTAGAAAAAGTCCCAATGTGTCCTTGGCACCATGCTTCCCACAAAAATGTAGGAGTGTTTTGTCTTTGTCTGCCACAAAATGAAGAGGCTCTATAGTGTCATTTTTAAAAATGGATGAAATTCTTAGTGAAAAGAACTTAAAGAAAAAAAAACAGATTTTTGGTCCAGTCCCTGTAGGTGACATTTAATTCAACAATGTTTTGCTCAGACTAAAAAGGCTTAACACAATGGGAATTCTGAAAGGAGGAACTCCTAGGTTGAGTAAAATTATTTTACATGTGATCTTTCTCTGTGATTTAAATGGATTGCCAGCATAAGTTTTCCACATCATGCCACTGATTTGTATGAGAGATTCAGAGGAGGGACACCAACAACCAAAACTATTTGGATGTTATTGTTTATCCTTCATTCTCAAAAAGGACCAATGACATCAAGAGGGTGATGTTCTGACTTGCAAATAAATGGGATTTAAGTGAGGCAGAGCTGAGCAAAGTTCTTGCTCTCACTCCTCCAGTCATCAGAGGTCAGTGGCAAGACACAAGTTAAGATGATTGGTGAAAGCCATTTGGTTAGAGCCTTGGCCAACCATCCCAAGTATGTTACCAAATCCAAATTGATCACTAAAAATACCTTTTGTCTGACATCTTACATAGCCTCCTGCTTACTAAAATCCTGTCATTATGGGTTTACATAATGTTTCTTGACTTGCAAAATGAAGCACTTGAGCTAGATAGTTCCTACAGTATAACGGAAAGAGTGTTGGCTTTCGATTTCAAGAACTTGTGGTTCAAATACTGGTTCTGACACTTAATAAACTATAAATTTGGACAAATCTCTCAGTGTCTCCAGATTTCACTTCCTCTCTAAAATGAGAGGGAGATGGACTTAAGGACTTCTAACTTCCTTTCCAAATCTAAATTTATGAATCCATAGATTTAGACTTAGAAAGGAAGGAATTTTAGAAACCATCCAAACCCTTAACAAGAAAATTGAAAGTGCTGAATATATTAAAATTCTTGCCCTGGATCGCACAGATGATGTCTTGGGCAAGATTTGAACATAAGCCTTGATGATACCAAATCCAGGACTCAACCACTGTATTACATTGATTATCTACAATGCCTTCCAGTTCTGTATCTCTGTGATTCTATTTGGGATTCAGGTCAATAGCATGCCCCTCAGGGCTTCCCTTTATTTATGTTATATCCTTCCTGCTCTGTTAATGGACTCTAAGAATGGAAACTAATTTCTTCCACTCCTTACTAGGTCTGTGGCCTTGTTCTATTTCTATAATTAGCATGCGTTGTCTATTGAGCTAAAAAGCTAGTCTTGTTTGTGTTTCTATAGGCTTCTCCAAACCAAGTCTTTAATAATGGTAATGGATTTTTAAGTAGATTCATTTTTTTTGTTTTCTTAAACAGTAAAACTAATTAGGTCAACCAGGTTACAAGATGATTTGGTTGTTAAGAACCATAATAGACACAGATCTATTGTTTCTTAACCTGTCCAGCTCTGTATTACCAATTGCTCTAAATTAATGTCCTATAAGCATCTCAAATTCAATATATCCAAAATGCAACTTTTCCCCCATAAAACCTACTTACTATTTCTCCATATTTCCCTCTTTACATTGAGTCTGCCATATGCTAGGCACCAACATTCACAATCTTGGAGTATTTATAAACTTTCCCTTCTCCCATATTCAATCAATCTACTAAACTGTCAAGTCTTAGCAATTCCACCATGAACTTTGCTTTTATCTATCCCCTTTCTCTCTACACACTTTGATACTTTAGTTACTCATCACCTCTTATGGACTATTGTAATAGCCTCTCTATTGATCTCTCTGTTTTCAGTCTTACCTCCTTCCAAATCCACAGTAACCAAAATTATTCTAAAACATGTTTGATATTTCTCTGCTCAATAAATTTGGTGACTTCTATTGCCTCAAAATCCAAATTGCCCAGCTTATTTATAGATATTAACAGTCTAACTCTTGTTTACTTTTCCTGACTAATTTTATAATGCTTCCCTTCATGCATTCTAGATTCCAGTCAAATTGGACTGCTCCTGTAAAATATAATCTTCTTGAGAGCAGGGGCTGCTATTTATATGACCTTTGTACTTCCAGGGAATGACAAAGCATCTTGAAACATCACCACTTAATGAATGTATGGCAAAAATTCTCCTCAAAAGGAGATGAGGAAAAAGATCCCTTTCCTTTGTTTACAAAGTCAGGGGACAATGAGCATCAAATATTGTAAATGCTATTAGACTTGATTGATATATCAGTTAGTTCTTGCCAAACTGCTTTTCTTTTTTTTTTCCTTTTGTTATAAGAGATGTCTTGCTGCTTAAGAGGTGAGATGGGCTGTTCAAAATGGAAGTAATTTAAAAGCAAAAATTCAATAAAAAGAGAAAAATATGTTTCTAGCTGATCTGATAAAGAAGACCAACACATTATCTTTTCTTTATAATAACTAACATTTATATATATTTTAAAGTTTATAAAATATTTTACATATTAAATAAGTCTTACAAAATTTATATGTATAAAACTTCATAACAACTTTGTGAGCTGGGTACTATTATAATAATCTTCATATTATAGATAAATAAATTGAGGCAGATAGTAATTAAGTGATAGCTGAAGGTCACATAGCTAATAAGGGTAAAAGGATAACTCAAACTCAAGTCTTCTTAACTCCAAGTCCTTCTTTCTATCCATTACACCAGTGAGTAGAGAATCAAACCATCGAAAAGAAGGAAGGAAGGAAGGAAGGAAGGAAGGAAGGAAGGAAGGAAGGAAGGAAGGAAGGAAGGAAGGAAGGAAGGAAGAAAGAAAGAAAGAAAGAAAGAAAGAAAGAAAGAAAGAAAGAAAGAAAGAAAGAAAGGAAAGAAAGAAAGAAAGAAAGAAAGAAAGAAAGAAAGAAAGAAAGAAAGAAGAAGAAAGAAAGAAAGAAAGAAAGAAAGAAAGAAAGAAAGAAAGAAAGAAAGAAAGAAAGAAAGAAAGAGAAAGGGAGGAAAGAAGGAAGGAAGAGAGAGAGAAAGGAAGGAAGGAAGGAAGCAAAAGAAAGGAAGGAAGGAAGAGAAAGGAAGGAAGGAAGGAAGGAAGGAAGGAAGGAAGGAAGGAAGGAAGGAAGGAAGGAAGGAAGGAAGGAAGGAAGGAAGGAAGGAAGGAAGGAAGGAAGGAAGGAAGGAAGGAAGGAATATCACAAAAGGAATGAGAGTAAGGTTCAGAAAAGAAGCTAATATGAGAGTTGTCTTAAATAAGAGTAAGGAGATAAAAATGATCCAAGCTTAGTTGTGCATAGAGCCCATCCCACCTCCAGCATGCCATGGGGCAAGGACAACCATCGGCACTGCCCCCGAGGTGAAAAGGAAAGGCCAATAATAATGAGCCCTTTTCCAGGGTGTGGAAGTACAACAGGGCACCCAGTCTATAATATATACTCACCAGTCTCTAGCATAAAGAATAGCTTGAGCACTGGGAAAGCTCACTAGAGAGCTAGTAACTAGGGAATAGAATACAAGTTTAATTACCAATTAATTGTCTGGAAAATTATTTATGGAGAAGAGGATGGAATCAAAATCTGGAAAAGATCATACAAGATCCCACCTTCTATAATATGGAATTTGTATTGTGCTGGTTTGATGACATTACTGATAGAATCCATGTATTCTTGAGACTAAAATAGAATAATTTGTCATTGGCTTCTAATAAAGCAGTCTGGGACAATAGAAATAGCACTGGACTAGAAGTTGAGAAAGCTGGATTCCAGTTTCAAATGAGCCAATTAACTGACATGTAATTAACTGAGCAAGTAATTTTTCTTCTGAGAACTGTTTACAGATCGGTAAAATGGGCATTATGATAACTGCCTTGCCCTATTTCATAAAATTGTGGTAAGGATCAAATGACATAGAAGACAGGAATTTTGAAACATAAAATGTAGTAGAGCCTGCTCGATGGTACAGTGGATAGCGTACTAGTCCTAGAGTCAGGAACACCTGAGTTCAAATCCAGTCTCAGAGATTTAGTAGCTGTGTGACCCTAAGCAAGTCACTTATCCTCTGCTTACCTTAATGCACTGGAGAAGGAAATAGCAAACCATTCCATAATCCCTGCCAAGAAAACTTCATGGACAGTATGGTCCATAGCATCAAAAAGAATCATACACAACTGAATACCAACCACAATCCCAGGGTTATTGTGATTATCCAGTGAGATAATGTTTATAATGTAGCAGGTAATAGGTGCTTAATAAATGTTTGTTTCTTTCCTTCTAGTGCCCAATTCCAAGTTATCTACAGAAGTACAGTTCCACCAGGGCCCACTCAAGAATTTTTCTCCCAATTCATAACTGTTGTTGAGACCTGAGAGTTTTCCCACCTACTTTACTTTCCTTCCTTGCCAATTATTAACAAGGCAGCTGCTGCCTGCCCCGACTTACAGACTGGGAATTAAATGTCCCATATTCATGGATCTGCCAAGTTACACATTCCCCCTTAAGCAGCATGCAGATTTCAAACTGTCCTTCACATTCCTGCCGGCAAGTGAAGACATGTAAATCATTAGCTTCCCTTATTTCAAAGCAAATGATTTTAACTGAAAAGATCTCTACCTAGGATTCTCCTCCACTTGTTATGTTTTTATGCATAACTTCTTATCTACTCTTGATTATGCTAGAATAGGGTTATGAATATTAATGGATAGAATTTATAATTTAGTGCTGTGCCTTTCCTGCTGATTAATTCAAGGACATTTTATTTCTTAAGAAGCTTGGCTCCTGGAGCAGTCAAACACATTTCTTGGACACCTCATTTAAACTTGGAATATTTATCTACCAATTCGAGTTGAAAGCAGGGTCTCATCCTCACAATAATTTTATTTTAAAGGATAACTATGTTTGAAATTGAGGCAGTTGAGCTTAAAATTGCCAGGAAAACTTATTTTGAATCTTGCAATAAAACCACAAGATGGTCATAAATTAATAGTTGGATAAAATGGTAATTCAAAATGTAAGCATCTTATTGCTGAGTCTTCGTTGATGATGTATATGCAAGTCTTTTCTAATTGGCTTTTAAACTTGGCCAAGACAGTGGGAGATGCCAAAATTGGCACTCTCTGTCACTTTACATCAGTTGACTTCAAATTATTTTTGCCTTATTCTCTTTTGGATTTCTTCCTTCTATCCCTCCTACGCTCAGATGCTCAGAGAAAAATATGCCATCCCTAAAGCACAGCGTAGAACAGTCAGTGAGGCTAAGAAGGTTCTATTGGTCAATGGGGCAAAGCTGTGTTCAGACTCCTAGGGCAGTCTTCTCTTAGTTCCTCCAAAAGTTTAGCTTATCTCATCTAATACACCAGTGCCTCCACCAAGGCAATTTATAGTTAAAAACCAATACCTAGAGAAAAAAAGAAAGTATAAGAAAGTTAGTGAGAAGAAAATAAAAGAAGGGATAGAAATTTCATGGAATGGAAGAAAAAAGATAGAAAAAAGGAAGAGTAAGTCTAGAATAAAAGGAAGGAAACAAAAATAGAAGAGAATAAGAAAGGGACATGAAGACTACGTGGAGAAGAAAAGGAAAGGAAAAGAAAAAGAGAGGGGAAATTAAGGAGGGAGGAAAGACAAAGAGAAGAATGGATGAAGAAAACATAAGAAAAGAGAGAATAAAGAGAAAGAAGATCAAAAAAGGAAAAGAGAATGAAAGAAAAGGAGAAAGAAATAAAATCAAGATAGTAAGGAAAATGCAAAAATAATAACAAAGGATGGAGAAGGAGAAAAAATCCTGGGAAAGAAGCAGAATGCTTCTTGAAATTTATGAAGCAAGGGATTTCACAAAGTGAACATTTATACATGACACAGCTAGTTTGTATTTTCTTTATAAACCTACTATCCATTGAAGTCATCCTCCACTGCTTCATCATAGCATAGAGGTGACCCTGTATTCTTGAAGGCTTCCAATAAAGAATAAACTCTGCCAAATCCTACCAAACAGGAAAAAAAATCTTCTAACACAGTAATGGCTATCTATATTCTGAGGCCTTGAATCCCTGAATCCATTGTCAGATGAAGAAAAAAAAATGATTGGAGATGTGTAGCCTCTTCAGAGAAGAAAAGATTTGGGAAGTGGGATTAAGGGAAATATAATATCTGTCCTTAAGTATTTGAAGGACTGTCATTCAGAGGAGGAATTAGACTAGTTCTGTTTATCCACAGAGGACAGAGCCAAAAAAGAGGACACTGCAAAAAAAATTTTCATTTAAAGTCAGGAAAAAACTTCTTAAAAATTTGAGTTACCCAAAAGTGAAATGGGTCACCTCCTTGAAGATCTTTATAAAGAGGCTAGATGTCCACTTCTCAATTACATTGTAGTGAGGGTTCCTTTCATGTATGGATAGGAGTAGATGGCCACTGAGGTCCTTCCCAGCTTTCCAATTGATTAATTCTAATCACATTGGCCCACTAATAGATTAAGAAATTTTCAACCACAAAAACTATCTAATAATACAGGAAGGAACTTTCAGTTTGCATCAATTCAATCAATATTCACAATGAAATTACAAAGGATTAAAAGGATTCAAAAGGATTAAAAGTTACTGGCCTGCATTTTTTTGTTCTATAAAAACAAAACTAAAAACCCAGTAGACACTTTTCATACCCACTATTCACCAATACTGCCATGTATATGGCCCCACATTCTCACCCTGATATAAAAAGAAAATGTTTACTTACAAAATATGTGAAACATTGCCCAGTCTGGGTTCACTTATTTTAGTATAAGGGATAGATAATATCTTGGGAGGTAGGAAAGGGGGATGCTTGCTTACTTTAGTCAGTTCTTTCTCAAATTTCTCCGTGAGAGCATGAGCTGTGATTTCCAAATTTTCCACCTTCTGAACAGGAAAAGATGTGTCTGGCAGTTCCATCGAACATGTGCAGATTCCATGGTCATCCAGAGAGCCATTGAAATTGGAGAACAGCTGGAATAACAAATTTCACATATACAGTTCAGAAAAGCTGTCACTGTCAAACTGAATGACAGATCCTCATTTATGAATAGAGTACTCAGAGAAAAGCAGACAAGTGAAGTTAAATACATAAATGAATAGGATTAGAAAAGAATGTAATAACTACTTCATTTTCACAGGTGAGAAACATGTATCGACATAAGCTACAAGTGAAATTTAGGGGCTAAAGAATTTTTTAAGGAAGAATCAATAGACTAAACTAAAAGAATGGTATTTTATTTGTATAAAGAGGGGAATTTGTAGTCAGAGAACATGAGAGCCCTGGAGTCAGAGTTCTTGGGGGGTCTTGAAATTGATACCTGTCTTTATTACTGAACTCCATTGTGCCTTCAGAAAAGTCATAAAAAAAAGTCAGGGCTTGGGTTTCCTTGCTTATAAAATGATGGACATTATTTAAATCCCTTACAATTCCAAATCTCATAGAGCTTATGAACTCTGGAGAATATTGGAGAAAATCCTTCTCCTCCACCCCAGGAAAAAACAAAAACAGGATGCTTCCTCCTCCAGTAATCACAACTGTCCCAAATGGGTTAGCTAAGTCACCATCATTGTACAAAGGAAAGAACAGTACATTTGGGTTTGATTCCTAACTTTATTTCCCACTTTTTTGATGGGACAAATCATTTAATATTTCTGGGACTCCATGTGTTCATTTGGCCTAAATAACTTAAGTTTAAACTCTATGATCCTATGACCAAATCCTGCTATAAGTTTTGCTAATCCAAATGAATAGGGCCCTCTCTTTTTCTCTTTGTAAAATTATTCCTCACCAGTACATTGCTACCTCGGAAAGAAGGAAACAACTCCTATTTAGACCCACTCCCATCAGCTAAAAGTTCCCTGAAACTCCCATACTTCTATTATAATTGTTTCTCAAAAAGAAAATGAATACATACAGGATAGCTATATGGCTACCTCTTGGTGGTCTGATTCCCAAATCCCAAGAACAGTGAAGTACAGATATCTTTGATAAGCCAGGCAAGTAAGCTGTAGAGTTATATAAGAGGTTGCTTTTCCAAAGTCAATTAAAACCCTTCAGTGTTTGAAAAGAAGAAATATTTTCCTAACTTGATAGGAACTGAATATATTTTGCATAGGTCTGAAAATCAGGAGTTGTAGATTCTAAGATCAGTTCTTGGATCCCAATTTCCTCATCTGCCAAATAAGAAGCTCACACTAAGTGATTATTAATGTTCCTATTGGTCCTGACATTCCCAGTCCTGGCAAAATCCCAGTGGTTCTACTTTCTTGTGTTCTTTGGAAATATGGGTCTTATATCTCCTTGTTCAAATTTCACCAATTCTACCCCTACCTCCTGACCTTCACACCTTGTAATAAAAGACAGGGGGAGAACATGGAATAGATTTTCATTTCTTCCACACCTGGACAAATATTCAGTTAACACACCCTCCAAAAAAAAGATGAAGGAAACCTGATTCAGTCATTTGTCTGTAAGAAATGGTAGAGTATATGTTAGTTTGAGGGAAACCTCTTTGCTGAAAACTAATTTTTAAATACATGCAGTTTCCTTAAAACATCAGGGTCATGCTTAATTGCCATTGCATATTTTTCAAAAACATTTCTTCCTTTTGCCCTCTTTCTGCCCTCTTTTGTGCCCCAATTAACATTTTGATTACTATCATTAACATGATTCCCAAACACCCAAAATAAATACTAGAAACCCTGTTTCTGACCTGAGCTCTCCTTGGACTTTTTCAATGATTTCATCAGCCTGAGTCAACAGGCACTTCTGCTTAGAGCTCAGAGCTCAGGCCACAGGATGTCAGCCTGAATGGCCTCTCTGTGAGTCTGAACATCAGTGAACTGCAAAGTTTGAAGGGATTTGGTCCCCATAGTTCAAGTCTCAGGAAACTGTGATTACATACTCTGTGTGTTCTATTTTCACCAACCACTGCAACTTCAGAACAAGACCAAACTAGATGACCCTATAAACTAGACTTAATCCATCAGGGACCTATGGACCAATTCAGCTTCCCAGAAACTGAAAAAAAAAACTTTCAAAAAATTCTATCCCTCCTGGTTTCTGAGGCAAACACAACAACAAATGGTATTTGTATCTAGTATATTTGGCTTTAGCTAAAAGTGAAATACTGAACTCTCATTCTATGACCACAGAGTTGAGGGCATTGAAAAAAAAAATGCTAACGGAAGGGCCAGGCAAAATGGGCCACTGATGAGAATCATCTTCTCCATCTCATCCATAGGAACAGTGGGTGTGCTCCATGTGACTCAACTCATACAGGAGTTCCTAACACAGGAAGGATTCTATGATCCTGAAAGAGTAGAAACTTAGCTGACAAGCCATACCTCCTTAGAGTCAGAATTGTTTTATCTGTCTAAACTTGAAAGAAAGATTCCAGTTCAAAGACACTAATACTTAGCAGTGGGGAGTAACATGGCAAGGGATTTTGAAGAAATTACATCATTATAATAATTCCAAAAAGAAGGGAGGAAGAGAAAACATCAGAAGTATTTTGATCAGGGGAGGTTAATTAACTGAGCAATGAGGTGTTAGACTGTACTTCCCCTTCTCTGGAAAGTCCTTTCAACTCAAAAAACTGTGGACATTAAGAAGACTCAGGACAAACATCTAGGAACCACTGGCTAATGACTACACTCTCGAAGAAGACCTGAAAGGCATGCAAATGGAACATTTACCTAGTACCTCCTGCCTAGTGCAGCCAGCTTGCCAACTCTGTCTTTGGACTTGTCATCAGTCCATCATGCTGTGCTGACTACAAAGTGGCCCATAAATTTGATCAGTGTCTCACAGGAGATATATCACTGCTCTTCAAGTTCAAAGCTGATGATACTAATGGTAATCACTTTTTTCTGTGGCTAGTGCATAAAACTTACTTGAATGGAAAAGCTGAGCTAGAAGTTGAAGGAATGTTCTCCTTTCCCTCTAAATTTGAAAAGGAAGTTGATTTTCTCCTTTCAAGGGCAAAAAGAAAAATTAGAGCCACTGTCTTACAAATATCCCAAAATTCTTGAAGACCTGCTGCCAAATAACATAAGATGGAGCAGTCAGCATAGTACAGTGGAAAGAGTCCAACTTCTGCAAAAGACATGAGTTAAAATCCTGCTTCTGATGTTTATTAATGAACCTGTATGTCCTTGTGTACAAATCCCTTTATATCCCTTGCTCTCATTTTCCTCATCTCTAAAAATCAGTGGGTTGGACTAGGGGGTCTCTGGGGTCTCTTCCAGATGTAGATCTATGATTATATATTGAATATCTGTTGTCTAATTCCACCTACATCAGTGATTGTGTTAAACAAAGCATTTAGCCTCTTTATATCTGTTTCCCCATGAACAAAATGAAGACAATAATAGCTGCCCTAATTCTGTAGGATGAAATTCAGGGAATGTAAATTACCTTGAGCTCCCTAGGAGATGGTTGTGAGCACATTTTTTTTCTTATTCCAGATTTCAAACAACTCTGATTAAAAACAGGGCCTAGACAGCTGCAAAGATCAAGGTGTTCAATGACTGAAATAATGAATAAATAAATGGATGGATAAACGTTTGGAAGAGGACACTAAACATTTTAAAAGTTTAGAGAGTACTATGTTTGACACCAGCCCAGTGACAGTTTAAAGGCAAAAGGTTTACCACCATTTTCAAAGGGTTCATCAGGCTTGAAAGTCCACAGCAAATTATAAGAACCCAGTCTGGTGGCTTAGGAAAACCAGATTTACAATAGGAGTGACATCTAGTCTTTAACAAATAATAGTTGGGGGATGTCCAAAGATAATGTAGATTCAAAAGCTATTTTATCCAGCAGGAATAGTTTGCAGCTAGATGACAGAATCATGTATTAGGAGTCTCTGATACTGATTTATCAGCTAAAGATAAGTAAAATAGAAAGAAAATTAAAAACTCTAAGCATGATAGAACTGCAATTTCTTATCTACATTCAAATCATTATCTCCTTGACATCTCCTCGCAACCAATCAGCATTTTGGATTTCTCTGCATTCTGACCCACTTCTATCTAGCTAAGGGAGCTGACTCGTGTCTGACCCAAATGCTGATGTCTGATTGGTTGGTGTAGAGGGCTGATGAATGATTCATATTCACATTCACTTTCCCCTAAAGGAGAAAAAACAGCAATGAATGCTAATCATATCCAAAAATATTTTAAGGATATGTATTAAAGAAGAGCTTGGATCTGAGTTTGGGCTACTAGGAGTTATTGCCTTGTTTATTATGCTTGCATTTTTAACCTGTATGCTCACTAAATAAAATGGTCCTTTAAAAAATCATTACCATCATTTCTATATATACTCCCTAGAAAAATACAGAGATACATTAAGAGATCTTGAGTCCTTTCAAAGTATTGTTTATTAACATCAATGTTTTAGTTAATATTTAATATACAAAGAATTCCATTTATTTCTTCATTTCTATAAGGATATAATCAAACCTGGATTCTTAATCTTTTATGTGTCTTGGACTCAGCTTGGCGAAGCTTTTGAACTCCTTCTTAGAATAATATTTTTATATTCATAAAATAAAACCAACTATATTGAAATATAATCATCAGAACTTTTTTTAAATAAGCTCAGGGATCTCAACTTAAGAACCATTTATCTACTCAGGAAACAGCATGTATTGTTTTAACATCATTGAATTTAGCTGTCAGAAGAAATGAGTTCTAAATCCAGCTCTGCTATTTACTACCTGCCTGATTTTAAATAAGTCATTCCATTCCTCTAAATTTCAATTATCATGTCTAAAGAAGGCAAGGCTAGAAGATTTCTAAGGTCCCTTCCAATTCTAAGGTCCAAGATTTGGGAAGTGGAAAGCCTACTGTTTCCTCACTGACTATTCTCCATCCCCCTCTGCAGTGAGCCCCATACTAAGTAGATATGTCCTTCATCCTTTCTCCTCCTCCATCTTACAATCTCCCTAAAAGGAAAACTAGGATTCCCTTGTGTCACATTGCACTACCCCAACCCTCTAGGAAAGTGAGTTTACAAAGTTTTAAAAACTAACCCTATGAAAACTGATAATGTATTGGATTTCAATCAAAATATGCTTTCAAAAAATATATCATTTAGTTCACTATATGATTGCAGAGTTAGCAGATCAGGTGCCTCAGTTTCCTTCTTTGTACAAATGGAAATAGTGATATCTGTAGTGCTTACTTCACAAGGTTATTTTGAGGTTCAAAAGAGGTAATGATCATAAAGCACTCTGAAAACTTTTAAAGTCTGCAAAATTTTAAAGTGTTATATAAATATTGCTTATTACTATTGTTATCAATTAATGATTGTCTCATCAATAGGAAAACAACTGATAGTATAGATAGGATGCTGTCATGAATAGAATTCTATTTAAATATACTCTGGGGGACTTTAAAGGGGTCTCTGCATCTATTTTCTTTTTTTTTAATTTTTTAACATTTTTATTTAAAATTTTGAGTTCAAAATTCTATCCCTCTCTTCCTCCTTTCCCCCTTTCCCATGGTAGGCAATCAGATATAGGTTATATGTGTGCGATGATGTAAAACGTTTCAACATTAGATATTTTTACAAAAAGTTGAACAAAACAATGAAAGAAAGTGAATAATACCATATTTCAACCTTATTCAGTCAATATCAGTTTTTTCTCTAGAGATGCATAGTTTGCTTCATGATTAGTCCTTTGGAATCATGTTGAATCATTTTATTGCTAAGAATGGCTAAGTAATTCACAGTTTTTCACTGAATCTTGCTGTTACTGGGAACAATGTTCTCCTGATTCTAATCACTTCACTATGCCTCAATTCGTGTAAGTTTTTCCAGGTTTTTCTGAAATTATCCTGCTTTTCATTTCTTATGAACAATAGTATTCCATTACAATCATATATCACAACTTGTTTAGCCATGCCCCAATTGATGGGCATCCCTTTAATTTCCAGCTCTTAGTAATCACAAAAGAAGTTACTATAATATTTTCCAACGATTAGTATCTCCCTTTTTTGGATGTCTGTGGGACTTAGTAGAGGTATTGCTAGAAGAGTATGTACAGTTTTATAGCCTGTGGGTATAGTTCCAAATTGTTCTCCAGAATGGTTGGATTAGTTCACAACTTCATGAACACTACATTTGGTTGTCCTAGTTTTCCCACATCTCCTCCAAAATTATTTTTTTTTTACTTTTTAGTCATATTAGCCACTCTGGTGGATGTTAAATGGTATCTCAAAATTGCTTTCATTTGCATTTCTCTGATCAGTTGTGATTTAGAGCATTTTCTCCACTTGCATCTATTTTCTTTTGGGAGTCACTTTTAAGCAACACCTAAAACATGGAATAAAGTCTGGCCCCAAACTGCTTATGCTCCAGCTAAGGAGCTGAGATATGACACTTTTTTAGTGAATAGAAATTATGTTTCTTTTATGAGAGCTGTACCATAAAGAAAAGGAGTCAAATTATTCAGCAAGTCCTTAAAGGAAGGCACTTGTGAACCATTATTGAGAAGCTCAAAGAACAAAAGGAAAGGCATTAGAATGATTGAAAAGACAAAGTTAGGATTCAAAGTTTCTTCTTACCTCAGAATGCAGCTGCCCAGTGATGAGGGTGGTCTGAAGATGCAGAAAGGCTAGCAAGATGGCTAAGTCTTTGATCTTCATCTTGCTGTCTTTGTTGGAGTAGACAATATTTAAGAGGAGGTATGTAGAGGCTATTTATACTATTCAATGGGAATTTCCCTAAGAAAGAAATATCTCTGAGCATGTGATTTATGGTCAGTTCTCACAGAGTGTCGTGCACACGCACACACACACACACACACACACACACACGGAGATGTATGACTCATGGTCCTACTTCATAAATTATCAGCATTGTATACCCTATATCAGAGCCAATTATCTTCTGCCAATATTAACTTTTGCAATCCTTTGTGAAATGCAATATCTTGTTTCCAGACTTGTACTTTATTTGAAGAAAAAGAGGAGGAGGAGAAAAAGAAGGGAGAAAAGGAGAAAGAGGAGGAAGAGGAGAAGGAAGAGGAGGAGGAGGAAGAGGAGGAGGAAGAAGAGAAAAAGAAGTAAGAGAAAGAGGAGAAGGAGGAGGAGGAAGAAAATAATAGGAGAAATAGAAAGAGGAGGAAGAAGAGGAAGAGGAGGAGGAAGAGAAAAAGAAAGAGAAGAAGAAGGAGGAGGAAGAAGAATAGAAGGAGAAACAGAAGGAGGAGGAGGAAGAGGAGAATTAAAAAGAAGAGGAGAAGGAAAAGAAGATTGGATCAAAACAATTACTATGGGAAAGACCCACCTGGAGCCATATTATGAAAGAAAGACAATTATCCATTTTTTTCTGTTCTAGTAATTTCTTCTCATTGATGGGCATTTGTTACAAAATGGGGTACAAACAATGGGCTTCATCAGTCAATACCCAGAGGTTCCCTGGGTGCTCTATAATTATGATTTCCAAATGACCCACATAATTCTTTCTCTGTTGGCAGAAGTGAGGAGAAAGAAAATTGCAAGCATGGGAAACAGACAGTGTAAAAGCCCAGATGAGAGATGGCCAAAGCACTTTATACACATTATCCCATTTGAGCTTTACAATTGCACTATTGAGGCAAATACTATCCTCATATTATAGATGAGAAATCTAAAGCTAAGTGACCAGGCTATATGTTTTGAGTTGTCCAAGCAATATTAAGCATATAATTATCTCTTCTGATCAGAAGGACATATTTCCAAAAGAACTAGCAAGAAGAAAAAATTTGACCCCCCTTTCCTGAATTCCAATCCTTCTCATTCCCATTCCCAGTCTCATTGGTACTCTTTTCCCATTTCAGCAGGCCCTACATTTAAGTATCTCCATCTTCATATCCTTCTTTTGCAATGCTTTCTTATACACAATACAATATTCCATTCATTCATTGTTGTTGTTCAGGCATTTTAGTTGTGTCTAACTCTTCATTATGCCATTTAAGGTTTCCTTGGCAAAGATACTGAAGTAGTTTGCCATTTTCTTCTTCAGCTTATTTTTTATGGATGAGGAACTGAGGCAGAGTTAAGTGATTTGTCCAGTAAGTGACTTGATTAGTAAATGTCTGAGGCCAAATTTGAGCTTCCTGACTTCTAACTCCTGGAACTCTATCCACTACACCACCTGGTTGCCTTATTTATTTATGGATGTAGTTAAAGCTTTTGGAATTCTTAGCTAACAACCACCCTATTAATAGACAAGGAAAACAAGACTTAGAAGGGTTAAGTAAAGAAAAAATGACTGCATTAGGAGATAGGACACCTAGATTTAAGTAATGGCTATATCATTTATTAGATTAATGATTCTGGGCAATTTCATTCATCCACTTGGGCCTCAGTTGCTTAATTTATAAAAAATAGAGATAACATCCTACCTGTCTGAAAATAGGTAGATTACATCTCAAACTTCCTTTCATCTGTAAGATTCAGGAATATGATTCTTTTTTAAGTAAATGGAGGGAACAATCCTGGGTCTCCCCATGTATTGCCTAATTTCTGGAGGAGAAAGATAAACATACAGAGTCCTCTCCTCATAGACAAAACTTTAAAGCCTAAATTTGATCCTCTTATTCAGTCAGTTTGGGGAATAAATGCTCCTTAAATGTATTTGGGAGCACCTGATCTAACTCCCAATGAAATTCTCCTCTTTGTCTCTAGTTCCTTCACCATTCCTCATATAATATGGACTCCAGGACCTTCATTGTTTTTGTTACCCTCTTATGGACACTCTCCATCTTATTAATGATCTTTTTAAAAGGTGACACCCAAAACTGAATATAGGCATTGTAGATATAGTTGTAACAGATCAAAATGTAGAGGGATGGCAGGACCTTATTCTTGGATACTATGAATCACCCATTGCAGTTGAAAGTTGTATTTGGTTTTGTTTGGGGTTAGCTTTTTTTTGGTGGGGGGTTGCCATATCACATTTTAAGGATGCTTTTAACTCATTTTGAACTTACACTAAAACTCATATATTTTTATGATGTAGACTTCAGAATGGCTATATCTCTTCCATTTTGGGTATGAGACAATTTTTAAATGTAAGACTTTTAACTTTTTCCCTATTAAATTTCATTTTTTTAGATTTAACCTAAAGCTATAGATCTTTCTACATTCTCTGGGCCTCAGTTTCCCCCTTAGTGAAAAGGGGAGAATTTTTTTATATCTTTAAGAACTGACCCCACAATATCACTGTAAGTCTTAAATGGTTAGTAAATGTAAAGCACTCTGCAGAAGATTAAACTCAAGGTGCAAAATGTAAATGACACATTAAGGGAGAAAATGGGTGGAAAACATGACACCCATATTGACCACCTGAAAGGGTTTTTGTAAGGAGAGCACTTTGTTCTACATTAAAGCACTAAGACTCCAGGTATTGTTTCTATGACTAATGGAGCAATTCACCCTGTCTCTCCTCCATCTACATACTAACACACACACACACACACACACACACACACACACACACACACACACACACACCCCTCTAAGCTGAGAGGAATGATCCTCCCATTAGGCTTATGGTAGACTCCTCTCTTCTGTTTTTTTAAACAATCTTCAGAATAATAACTCTAATTTATTCAGTAGCCATAGAAGCATGAGAGCCCTGGTGATGCCTGGATAATGAGATTATTAATAATAATGGTTTGATCAGTCCCTCTGCAAATACCTTTGTTCTGGAGAAACAACAGATCTGCTAGTTATTACCTGACTCAGAGATAGGAAGAAGTTCTCAGGGATAGAAATCACACAATATATGATTTATAAAATATATTCAGAAACTCTGTGTTCTCTCCAGTGTTAAGGCTCACAATGAGTAATGGGACATTCCACACTTGCATCTTACATGGAAGTTTTTGTTTTCAAAAAAATTTTAAGGGAATGTCCCAAAATTGCATTTTACAAACCATTGCGACACATGGGGAAATAATTTTTTTCCTTATATCAAGCATTATCCTGGAATGTTGAAAAATAAAATAAAATATGTCATTGTTCTTTTGTAAGATATATCCATATGTGCTTGTAAAGTCTGGGTTTGGTATCATACACTCCTCAATTTAGTTCTGCCTCCCAAAGCTTCCACTTCATCATGTCATATACACATATATGTACACATACACATATAATAGGATTCAATTAACAAACATTTATCAAATGCTCACTATGTATAAAGTTGCTGGGGATATAACAGTGGAAAATTATGTAGTCCCTGTAACCAAGAAGCTTATAGCCTAATGAGGGAAGAGAGAATCTAACATGTATTGGAAAAAATGTGACACAAGAAAGAAAATAAAGGGATATGACTTATCCCACAGGTATCTAATTTCAAAAAAGGACTTCTGAAATCTGTTTGTCTGTGTCCTCTTCAGGAACAACTTAACTTTTGCATTACTGTTATAAGATCACATGATTATAAATTTAGAGTTAGAAGAACCTGGAACCAGAAAAGAGAAAGAAAAAGGTAGAGAAAGACCATATATTAGGTGTCTCCCACATGTGGGGCACTAGGTATTTTACAGTTCAGGAAACTGAGCCAGACAGAGTTTAAGTGATTTGCCCATGATCACACATTTAGTAAATGTCTGAAACTAGAAACTCAGGTCTTTTCTGATTCTAGGGCCCATGCTCTATCTATTGCAACCACCTAGTTGCCTAAGAAAGTTTTGTATTCTAGTGCTTGGCCAAGTTCCCAAACCCTTTTAAGCTTCAAGTTACTTATCTGTAAAATGAAGCTATATTTGTGTTATTATTGATTAGATCATGAACATTGTAATCAAATAACTAGAAGTAGATAGAGTTAGACACCAATGTAAACATAAAAACATATGTCTTTATTTTTTTACCTTTCATAATATAGCACATTCACATTTAAAATTATATTATTTACAAGTAAATATTTTTCCTTCTAAAGCAAAAACATCAATATAGACTACTGCCCAGGGTTATTGAAAAATCAGCTAATAGAAATGAAAGGAAAGCAGTGTCCAAAATGGGGAAGGAGCCACAAAAATCTTTATTTTTAAGAAATAGAAAAAAAATTATTCTTCAATATGGAATTGCTGCTGGGTAGTTCAAACCAATGATCCACCCAAGCATATAGAAGAGCCTGCTGGCTTTTTCTATGCTCTCAGAGGTCAGGATGACCCTTCCAGGAGAATAAAATAATTCAGCTTCAACTAAAGTATGTCCTTATGGTGAAATTCTTCAACAACACAGATAATGCAGGCACATCTCCAGGCATAGGTACAGACCAGATCAATGCTCCCAATATAATCAATGTGGTAAGGTGAAAGAGCACAAGAATTGATGGGTAATTTGTTTTGCAGTGAATATGTGAATTAATTCTTCTAGCTAACCATTATCTTTTTACTTAGTTTTAGTGATAATCAGTCTAACTACAGAAATCTTCATTTCCATAGGACTGTCCATAATAGAAGGCCAGACCTTGGCAAGTTAGTACATGATGAAGAGCAGAGAGCTGGAGTTCATTATCACCTATTAGGCCAAAGAAATAAAGATGTATAGAATCACCCTAAGTGCTCACACAAAAAAACAAAACAATCACAAGCAACAGAATACCCAGAGGTAGTTTATCCCATAAATAATGGGTGATTATATAGTAAGAATGTTGAAAACAACTGGACCTCATATATGAATTAAAGACTAAGTTCCTTAAGCCCATGTACTGAGAATATTAGGATGGACATGAAAATGGTGAATACCTTGAAAGGTGGTAGGCTACTTCTCCTTGGAGGTCATCAAGAAAAGCTTTCTTCCTTTTTTATGGTGTCTATCCCATTAGATTGTAAGAGTCCTGAGGTTAAGGGGCTGCTTTGTGCCTCCCTTGTATTTCTAATGTGTAGCACAGCACTTGATACGTAGAAGGTGCTTAATGGACGTTTCTTGTCAGGTAAGTTAACACAAGATTACCAAAATAACTTCCAACCAACAAATTCAATGATTCAGTGCTGATTTGACGTACTTTAGCACTAGTGCTGGATCTCATTAGATGAGAAAATGACTATGTCCATGAAATCTAGGTTACATTTTCTACCTAACCTCAAATGCAACATTGTCTCCATATCCTTAGATAATAAGTAGCTTAAAAAGTTCTTCAAATAATGGATACTGTGATTGTCCAATTCCTCACCCATGATGATTGCTCAATTCAAAAAAAAAAAAAAAAAAAAAGAGGGAGGAAGTTATTTCCAATGTCCATTGGATAAAGGAATGTTATTATTGCACATTAAAACCTAAGGGATTACTTATTCTTCCTTATTGCAGATTGGCAATGTCCTAAACTAATCCCAGGAGAATAACTTTCAACATGCTATCAGCATATTACTAAAAAAAGGAATTTCCAATAAAAGAAATATTTCCTCATTCATTGACTTTTGAACTGAACAAATACTGATGATATCTGAAGATTTTACAATCCTACTATTACAGTTGTACAACAAAAGACTATTTTGTTCATCAAAAGCACAATTTGTTTCCAGCTCACATTGTTCTTTATTTAGGGGGGTAAGGGTAGGGAGGGTAGGGAGGGTAGGGAGGGGAAAATCCTGCTATTAACTCATACTGGCTAAGGGACTCAAGTACCTTATCCTTTCCAAGCCACGGACACATCCAAAGACTCTAAAGTGGCAGAAATGTCACTAATTTGTGTGCCTTACTAAAAGGAGATAGCTCCCTAGAACTTTCCTACCTCAATGCAGTCATTTATCTGGGCCAAAAAGATCATTATTGTTAGTATTGGTGTTCTAACTTAGGCTCCTTGTGTTTTGGGGTAAAATGTAGCAGTGCTCCCTGCCACCTGCATTTCAAGCACTATGGACTATGGCAAGTTGGAAGGGTCACTTTAGCCGGGTGGGAAGCCTTTTTTTTTTTTTTTTTGCCAAGAGCTATTTGAATTTTTATAAGGCCAGGCAAAATTATCAACTTAGAATTTCAAGCAGTGAAAGGTTGTTGTTGTATTCATCATGGCCTACAGTTGCTTTGGCAGGGCCAGACCAAATTATTTCTTGGACCTTATAGGGCTTGTAGGCCAGATATTCCCCACTCCTGTATTAACGCATTAAAATTAAGGAATGGGAGAAAAAGTAAAAGAGGAAGGGAGAGAGAGATGGGAGGGACAAAGGAAGGAGCAAGAGACACAGAGAGAAATAGAGACAGAGAGAGTCAAAGAAGAGAGAGACAGAGAGAGAAACAGAGCGACAGAGACAAAGAAACAGAGAGAGACAGTAGAGAAACAGAGACAGAAAGAGACAGAGAGAGAGAGAGAGAGAGAGAGAGAGAGAGAAGAAAGAGACAGAGACAGAGAGAGAGAGAGAGAGAGAGAGAAGAAAGAGACAGACAGAGAGAGAGAGAGAGAGAGAGAGAGAGAGAGAGAGAGAGAGGTAGCACATACCTTGTGGATACAGTCAAAGTTGTCAACCTCCCTAAAAGATATACAGGATGCAGTTAGATTCTATATTTCACTGGAATTTTTCACTAAAGCCTAGTCAGTTAAAAAAACTTAAATGTTTGGGCTATTTCAAGAATCATGCTAAGTGGTTTAAGGAGATTAATTATTTTTAAATCACACCAAAAACCACACAGCCCCTTCCCTCAAGAAGCTTACAGTCTTGTTGAAGAGATGAGGTATATGAGATCACAGGTGGATCTGGAAGAAATTTAGAGACTATTCAATCCTCTCATTATAAGAGAAAGAAAGTGGAGTCCCAGAGTTATTCGCTTAAAATCACAAGTCAATATAGTATTCAAACAAATGGCTCTCTAACACCAGAATCAGAGCTCTGGCATATCTTCTGGGTGCAAAATAATTAGAGAACAATAGAACTTTTGACCTGGAATAAGATAAATCAAGTTCAAATCATTCAAGCAATCCATGAACATTTATTAAGCACCTAGTATTTGCCAGGCATTGTGCCAAATGCTGGAAATATAAAAAGGAGCAAAAGAGAGTCTCTGTACTAAAGAAACTTGCAATGCAACACAGGAGACAATACAAAAACAACTGTGTAAAAATAAACTATGTTTCCAGCAAGAAAATCATGAGTTTATCATTTAACCTCTCCAAAGATTATTTTCTCATCTGCAAAATGGAGACAATAACAAGCATTATTCACCCAAAAGGGTTGATGTTAAACTTAAAAGAACACATCAGATAAAAGTAACAGGTCAACTTATTTTGCCTGATTTTTTTTCTTTTTTGTTTTTATAAGGGGGAGCAGGGTTCACTAAATAAAGGAAAAAGGATATCTTCAGAAATTACTATGATGTATAAAGCAAAAGCCATCAACAAAAAAATTTAACAAAAAATTAAAAGCACTGTGAAAACATTATTTCTTGTTATTCCTATAGAATTTCTAATAATCTACTTTGTATTTTGTTCTCTCTTATCCACTAACTCAACTTCTGCTCAAGAATTTCCAGATCCATCATATTTTCCCTTTTATTAGATTTGCCTCTTAAGTCTGCAAAAAAAATCCCTGCTCTTTATTCTCTCTTGCTTGATGTACTTGGCAAAGCTCACATTGTGAATGGGGGTCAAGAAGGCCAATGGCTCATTTGGCCCTAGGAGACTTGATTCTATTTCCAACTCCACTGCTGGACCCCCAGGCTCCATGAGTACATGAGGGCCTCTTTTTAGTTCTGATTCTTCACTGGCTCCATAGGACTCCAAATATCTGCAAGAAACAAAAGGGAAGATCTCCTAAGGCCCACGAAAAAGACAGAGAAAGGAGAAAGCTGTACAATAAAACTATCTGTGATATATCTAGCAAATATAGTTTTACTGTACAGCTCACAACTGCTTCTTAATAGGTAGTCTTTGTGGTATGCTACCAAGAACATTGGTACAGAAACTAGAGGACTGGGGCTTTAAAATTCTAACTCTATCCCTTATTAATCATACAATTTTGGACAAGTTGATACCTTATTGGGCCATAGTTTTATCACTGATGAAAAATGAGGTTGATGGATTTAGACAATCTGTAATTCATGATGAATAATAAATCTGAAAGAAGTGAGCCTTCTCTAGCACAATCCAGAAGATTCTGATTCCATCCAATGTCCAGTCATCTTTAGGACTGCCTAGAATTCAGTCTAATTCAATCAGTACCTCTTAAGTGAGTACAGAGAGATCTGGTGGGAATATTGCATCCAGACATTATAATTCAGCCTGAATTAGGAAACCTGAATATAAGTCCTCTCTAACACTTATGAGATATAAGAGAGAAATTGTACATAAATTAGAAAGGTCCATGGGTTAAAGGAAAAACATTTTTATTTAAGACAGATCTTAAATTTTCAGAGATTTAGTGTCTTCGCCTATAAGATAGGTATAAAAACATTTGAACTGCCTACTTCTCAGGTCTATCATGAAGAGAGAACTTTGTTCATCTTAATAAAGTTTTTTGCTTATTGTTATCATCATTATTACTATTATTGTTAGTATTGTAGGAAAATTATTATATTAAACAGATAACTTTCTAATTATTATGCCATTTAATAGCTCCATGTGATTAGATATTATTTCACACAGAATGTTATCTGACCTCAGTAACTCTCTAGAAATGCTAAAAATAACTACAAGGAATTTGGGGTTCCCCCAGACCCTGAATCTACCCAAAATATTCATGTTTTGGTTTTACCCAAGTTTGTATTTTAGATTCTCTTCATGTGATTCACGTGTGATTTGTGTCAAATGTGACTTTTGTAAGGATATCTTTCTCAAAATCTTTCAGAACCTGGGGAGGGGAAACACCCCCTCTTTCTAACTCTCCTTTCTACAAATTGACCTAATAAACTTCTTTCTAAGACTATTTCACATTTGGGGAGGGGGGTGTTCTCATGAACAACATTATTTTTCCACTAATAGCCACCCACTCCTCTCTTCCATTCTTAGATAACTTCCATAAACTTGCCCCTAACTTTTTCTCTATGTAGAAAACATCCCTACAAGAATTTTAGAGGGAAGATTAGAATGGGAATAAATTTGAAAGGGGTGCAGGTCACCCGTATATCGGGGCTGTTGAATTTCATCCAGATTCACTATGGACAAGAGATCCAATCTTCCCAACAGAAGGATCAGGGGTAGCAGTCCAGACTTCATCACCACCAATCTACTCTTGCAATAGCTTCTTTTAAGGTCTTCCTTCCACCACTCTCTCCCAACAAACTTCATACCAACACTAAAATAATCTTTATTAAATCCAGATTTGGTCATATCATTCTTCTGCTCAAAAATCAGTTGATTAACCAACAAATATTTATCAAGACCCAATGATTAAAACAAAACAACACTTGACTGAAAAAACTTTTAAAGAGTGAAACAACACTTATATTTATAGATATATGCAAACTTCATTCCCAATAGATACAAGGAAAGAACTAGAAAAGAATTCATGAAGATGGTTCTTGAGCTGAGTTGTAAAGAAAGCCAGACTTTCCAAGAGGAGTAATTGCACTTAAGGCATGTTAGACAGACTGGGCAAATGTCCAGAAATAAGAGATGGAGTGAAAGCTGTGAGGAACAGTAAGTAAATCAGTATGACTGCACCAAAGAGTGCAAGGAGGAGAGAACTATAATGTAATAATGGTAAAAAGGTGGATTTGACAAGGTGGTAAAGAGCTTTGTATGACAAAAAAGATTATTTATAGTTGAACTTAGAGCTCTGGGAGTTTACTTTGTAGAAGGTTGGACATGGTTATACCCACTTTTTAGGAAAGTCACTTTGGAGGATATGTGGAGAATGAATCAGAGTGATATAGCTCTTGAAATGTGTATATCAATTAAGAATCTATTACAATGGTCCACCTGGGAAGTGATAAGAGTCCCAGGTAGAGTGACGGTGAAGAAGAGTGCAAAGAAGGGGAGAAAATCAAGAGATTGTCGGGAAGTGCAAACTCTTAAGATGTGGCAATTGAGATGTGTGAGTAAAAGTGAAGAGTGAGAATGACATAAATGAAGTAACTTGAGTAAATCTTGAGTAACTGAAAGGATGGTGATTTCTACAGAAAATCTTCAATGGTTATCTAATTGCTTCCCAAAAAAGTTCAAACTTCCTTCAAAAAAGTTCAAATATTTCCTTCAAGTTCCTCCAAAACCCAGTGTCACTCAACTTTCTAGTTTAATTACTCCTCTCCAAATGCTCTACTAGAGCCAAAATGGACAACACTTTGTCTCCTGAACACTGTACTGAACCCTCACACCTCTATACTTTTTCTCTGATGGCACTATCCTTGGTATTCCTTTCCTCCCTGTCTCCTTTTATTGAATTCCTGATCATTCTTTTGAGCCTAACAAATGCCACCATTTCCCAGAAGTTTTCTTTGATCCTTCCCATATCTCTTCCCTCTCATAATGAGATTTCATGTCACACTATGTTCTGGAATTCTACAATGTAATTGTCATGTGATATTGTGTACCAGAATTATCCACTGCTAACTTTTCCTCCTACTCAATTGTAAGTTCTCTGAAGACAGGCATCTTGTCTTATCTAAACTTTGTTTTCCCAGCACTTGACACAGTGCTCTCCACAAAGCAGGTAATAATAACTAGTTGTTACTTCATTGATTCCTATAATCAATCTATAGGTTACTATACCCTATAAATTGAAAATTATTATTTATAAAGCAAAGTTCTAGTCCTTTTGGGAAAACAGTATCTAGCCATGTCATACCATTGAACTTGTAATCATGAGACCTGAGTAAAATACTAGTTCTGTTGATTTTAGATAAGTCAGCCAACCTATTTATGTCTCCATTTCTTCATCTAAGGAATAGGTATAATAACACCCATACTACCTACTCTGACAAGAGTATTGCAAAGAAAACACTTTATAAACCTTGAAAAAGAATCAAAGTGCTAACAATTACTATTCTTGCTGCACCCTAGATAAGAGAGGCTACCTGGAAGAATTATTTGGCTGAGCAGTTTTCCAGAGCTTTATCAAATCAAAAAATAAAAAGTTAGCTATTGTTATACAAAGAAGATGTGATGAATTTCTGAAAAGAACACACAGTAGGGAATTGCTTTCATCACAGTTAAAAGAAGAAGCAAAAATATCAGGAACCAAACAATGAACAGCAAAGAGGCACTATTTGTATAGGTGTGAAATGCATAGGGGGCAAAAAGGTGTGTACTGTGGGGACAAATGCAACTTGTGAGAAGAGGAAATATAAGTCAGTCACAAGAAATGTCATTTCCTGCCCTCTACAATAGTTGGGCTGTGTCAGGCAGCTGGGGTTAGAGAGGTAGGCAGCAAAGCAAAAGACAGGCAATGTCCTGTAAATCAGTGAAAAAGATGGGATGCAAAAATCCAGCCCTATGCCCAAAACATTCACTCAGTTTTCCAAGATACTAAATGATTTTTCTGTGCCTTTAGCCCCAATGCTCCTTTCTTTTGTATGGGGAGCTAGGACTCAGTCCCTTATAGCACTAAATAATAATAGCTAGCATTTATATAACACTTTGAGGTTTTCAAAGCACTTTACCAATATTTCCCCATTTGATCCTCACAACAGTCCCAGATGATAGGTACAATCAATATCTTCATTTTACAGAAAAGGAAATTGAGACAAATAGAACTTAAGTGATTTTCCCAGCATTACACGATTAGTAAGTATCTGAACTGGCACTGGAACTCATGTCCTTTTGAATCTAGGTCCAACACTCTATCCACTGTACTATCTAGCATCCTAAATCTAGGGTAAATTTGGCAAAGTACTCAAATTTTAAATTTGCACTTTTAAGCTAATTAAAAGCATAACCATTTATTTTCCTCATCAGACCACAAAGTATTAGTGAGTTGATAATAGATAGCAATGTTTGGACCTATGTTAAAATATGTGTTCCTCCTTAAAGCTATGATAACTCGGTCTTGATTGAATGTCTAAAGTATTAAAGAATTAGTTACACATTAGTATACACATATAAGCATGTATGTATGTATATAATCTTGTGACTTTCCTGGTGCCTGAGTCTACATGACTCACAAAGTTCAATCAATCCCTAAACACATTATCTCCCTTTTGCTATTCCCTCTTCTTCCCAAGTCACTTTCCTATCAATTTTGTCTGCTTCTCTTCATCCTTTTATCTCAACACAATCCAAGCGACAAGAGATTGTTTTCTATAATTTATTTGCAAAGGAAAAGGGAATATACAAATTCAGAATTGATAAAATAATTAGAATTTCATAAAAAAGGAAATATATCCCACACAGGAGACTTCTCCTCTTTGAATGATTCTATATTAGATCTATCACAGGCCTTATCTGGCTCCAAATCCTTTATTGTCTAAGAACTTCCTACCACTGTATCTGCTCCCTTCATGGTGCTAGATAGGAACGGTATTTTCACCTGCTTTGGTTTTCTAGATCAGGTTCATTGATCCAATCTCAGACACACAAATACTCGGAAAGCTAACCAATGGCATGATAGGTTTAGAGTGGTCCCCTCATGTTGCCAGATAACCATCTGGAGAATTCAATAGATAACTTCATGTCCCTCTATGAAAGAGCAAATTTGGAAATGCAAACCAGAAATAAATGAAATAAGATGAAAACAAATGGGAATAATGGTGAAGTTTTATGCCTGAAGTTGAAACATCCCTTTAAAGGGAATTATAATATTAGTTTTTGGTTGGGTTTCTTTATTTGTTTTTTTTTTTGAGGGGGTTTTTCCCCAGGAAAAAATACCTGAGTATTTTAGTGATTTCTAGCTAAAGAAGTCATCAGTTTGTAATGCAAGCTTGGACAGAATTAAGAAAAGCATCGTGTTCTGAACTAGGGAGGCTATAGTATGTCAGTGTTGACCAAGGCAATCTGATAATTCAGGTTTGAGATTTGAATGAAATAAAACACTTGGCATTAAGCATCTAAGAGTTGCCATCTAATAATTAGCAAAAAAAATTCAATAGACAAAGAAGAGAAAAAAATATCAATCACTGATACCATTGATTCTGTTAAGTATAGTTTTCTGTACTTAACATTCTGCTGTGTTCCAGTCCAAAGTTTCAGGAACCAGTTGGAATCATTTGAGACTCTTTTTGTACTCAAGACAAAAGGGAGCTCAGAAACCAATCCTCACCTATTACAGATAAATAAATTAAGGCTCAAGAGAGGTAAGTGATTTGTGTAAGATGACATAGGTCATGAGCTCAAGATTCGAATACAAGCCCTCCAACTGCAAATTTAGCATTTTTCTTATTCTTGTTCAGATATTAGCTGAACTAGAAATCTGCTGAGGTCCCTTCTAATACTAAGATTCTGTGATTCTGTGAACCACTGATTTTCATCACTTCAAAATCTGAATAATTCTACATGGTGCACTAATCCATTTATTTAATAATAGTTTTTATTTACCAGATATATGCATGGGTAATTTTACAACATTGACAATTGCCAAACCTTTTGTTCTAATTTTTCCCCTCCTTCCCCCCCCCCCAGAGGCAGGTTGACCAATACATGTTAAATATGTTAGAGTATAAATTAAATGCAATATATGTATACATGTCCAAATGGTTGTTTTGCTGTACAAAAAGAATCGGACTTTGAAATAGTGTACAATTAGCCTGTGAAGGAAATCCAAAATGCAGGCAGACAAAATTAGAGGGACTGGGAATTCTATGTAGTGGTTCATAGTCATCTCCCAGAGTTCTTTCGCTGGGTGTAGCTGGTTCAGTTCATTACTGTTCTATTGGAACTAGTTTGGTTCATCTCATTGTTGGAGAGGGCCACGCCCATCAGAATTGATCATCACATAGTATTGTTGTTGAAGTACACAACGATCTCCTGGTCCTGCTCATTTCACTCACTAATCCATTTTTCTACAGATGGCATGAGATCTGAGTCCTAGGAGAAGAGCAAATAGAAGTGGGAACAGTTAAGTAGTTGGAAGACTTGTATTTGAATCTTGAGCTCATGACTTATGTCATCTTCCACAAATCACTTAACTCTCTTGAGCCTCAATTTATTTATCTGTAATAGGTGAGGATTGGTTTCTGAGCTCCCTTTTGTCTTGAGTACAAAAAGAGTCTCAAATGATTCCAACTGGTTCCTGAAACTTTGGCCTGGAACACAGCAGAATGTTAAGTACTGAAAACTGTACTTAACAGAATCAATGGTATCACTGATTGATATTTTTTTTCTCTTCTTTGTCTATTGAATTTTTTTTGCTAATTATTAGATGGCAACTCTTAGATGCTTAATGCCAAGTGTTTTATTTCATTCAAATCTCAAACCTGAATTATCAGATTGCCTTGGTCAACACTGACATACTATAGCTTCCCTAGTTCAGAACATGATGCCTTTCTTAATTCTGTACAAGCTTGCATTACAAACTGATGACTTCTTTAGCTTGAAATCACTAAAATACTCAGGTATTTTTTCCTGGGGAAAAACCCCCTCAAAAAAAAAAAACAAATAAAGAAAACCAACCAAAAACTAATATTATAATTCCCTTTAAAGGGATGTTTCAACTTCAGGCATAAAACTTCACCATTATTCCCATTTGTTTTCAACTTATTTCATTTATTTCTGGTTTGCATTTCCAAATTTGCTCTTTCATAGAGGGACATGAAGTTATCTATTGAATTCTCCAGATGGTTATCTGGCAACATGAGGGGACCACTCTAAACCTATCATGCCATTGGTTAGCTTTCTGAGTATTTGTGTGTCTGAGATTGGATCAATGAACTTGATCTAGAAAACCAAAGCAGGTGAAAATACCATTCCTATCTAGCACCATGAAGGGAGCAGATACAGTGGTAGGAAGTTCTTAGACAATAAAGTATTTGGAGCCAGATAAGGCCTGTGGTAGATCTAATATGGAATCATTCAAAGAGGAGAAATCTCCTGTGTGGGATATATTTCCTTTTTTATGAAATTCTAATTATTTTATCAGTTCTGAAAAAATTGTTCATGTTTTGAACCTTATGAGTCCAGGGGGATGATAATTCTTGGAAAGTTCTAGATACCTACATTCTCTGATCATCTGGGTAAAGGAGAACAAGTCAGAGGAAATAAGAAGCCTCCAGAACATAGCAGACCTTACATATCAGGAAGGAGATTGTGATGTAAAGTCTGAATAAGTAATTGAAGGGTCCTGTTAAAATTCTACTAGCTTACCTAGGAAAAAGAACACATTAAGTACTTATCAGTCCAAATATCTTATTGTAAATGACTTTATCAGTTCCCTGATGTTTAGAGAAACTAGAGCTCTTGGGAAAGGCCCATGAAAAGGGTCATTGTTGATGCAAACTGGGGCAATGGGAGAGGCTTCACATGAGCTGATGGGGGGGAGCATACAGGTCCAACTAGGTATTGACCCCGCACTTGGCAAATCTGTTTGATTTGTCTGAGCTGTGTAGTGTGGGTTCACTATGGAGCCTCAGAATTACTGAAGGCAGTAGCTCCCAGAGACAAAAGTTAGGGAAAGAAATAGAACAGTCAACTGGCATTTTAAAAATGAGTGAGGCTTAAATATCTGTATAGTCAAATCTAGTAGATCTAGTAAATCTACTAGTGTCTAGTAGAATGTAAGCACTTCAGGTGAAGAACTGTTTTTGCTTTGCTTTGTATCTCTAGTGCTCTGCATTGTGCCAGCTATCTAATAGTAGATGTTTAATAAATGCTTATTCACTGATTGATAGGTAATGGACAAGTACCAAAAAGACCCATGCTAGAATTTTGAGAATTCAGGAAATAACTCCTCTTCCCTTTGTTCAAGATAGATGAATTCATATGAACTTTGCTATTTGTCCAAACATTTAATAGTGTCCAACTCCTCAAGTCACCATTCTATCATTCTCTATCTCTTGAAGTCTGTCCAAGTTCATATTCATTGTTTCCAATCCAGCTCATCCTCTTCCTTGTCTTTTTTTTCCTTTTCCCTCCAATTTTTCCCAGCATCCAGGCTTTTTCCAATGAGTCTTGTCTTTTCATTATGTGGCCAAAGTATTTAAACTTCAACTTCAGTATTTGACCTTCCAATAAACAACTTAAGTTGATTCTTTAAGTATTGACTTATTTGATCTCTTGCTGAACAAAAGTCTTCTCCAGCACAACTCAAAAGCATTGATTCTGTGATTCTCAGATTTCCTTATAGTCCAACTCTCACGGTTATATGTAGCTACTGGAAAATGATAGCTTTGATGATATGGACTTTAATTGGCAAGGTAATGCCTCTACTTTTTATTATGTTGTCCAGATTTGCCATGGACCAAAAGCAGGGAATTCTAGAGAAAAGGGTATGAGGAAATTGGGGCTTTTTGCTTATTACAACATGATTGAAGAAAGGAAGACAGGATTTATAGGCAAAAAACCCTCATAGAACATAGACAATTGGAGTAAGCAAACATGTTGCCAACTCAGTACTGACAATTCCCAGGGGCTATACAAGTCCTACTTTATTTTGGTGCCATGTAGAGGGCCACAGGACTTTGATACCATGCTAAGAAATAGAGGAGAACATCTATTCTTGTTTTGGCTTCATGGTTCCTATCTAAGGAGCATCAGTAACTGTTTTCTAGATGTTATAGGAATTGGGACTGAACTTCTGGAATAAAGAAAAAGTTTGTTAGAAGGGGGTGACATATCTGTTGTTAAACCCTTTCCCTGATCTTGGCTACCTTTAATATGCTTGTTTTGTGGTTAATGATTTTGTTAGCCTCATTGTTTACAAAACCTGAGGGTTCTTTGAGGGACCTAAGTCAAACTCTGACCTTCCCAGGAGAAATTGAGCAAAATGAACCATTGAGTTTATTATTGGAGAGAAGACCCAAAACTGAAATTGCTCTATCTGTCAGAGATCAGAGAGTGACACTCAGGGTACACTTACAATCAGCTTACTGGGACCCCTTTCCCCTTTCTATAAGCTCCCCAAGGTCAGATGTTACCATTGTCTGACATCTAATCCATTTAGGAAAGAATTATGATTTGGCAGAAAGAGCACTGGACATAAATTCAGAGAACTTAGGTTGCAATTCCAGCTCTGGTTTTTACTAGCTACATAACCTTGGATCTTTTTTCCTTTCCTCCTCACTCCAATTCAGTTTTTTTTTTTTCAAATAAAGGTGGGGTTGGGATCATAAATGTAGATTTGGTAGGGGTCTCAAAGGTCATGTAGTCCAATCTTCTCAATGAGGAAACTAGAATAAGGGCAATTAAATGACTTGCCAAAGTCACAGGTGACCTTGTATCAGAAGTGGGGTTTGAATTCCAGTCTTCTGTCTCCAAAGCCAATGATTGTACCACATTGTACCACATTGCCTGTTTGCTTGGGAAATTACTAAATTATATCCCTTCTAGGTCCAAAATGTATACATCTTAATTGTTGACCTTGATGTTTATTTTACTCTGATTTTACCTGTGGAGAAGTATTAGGTACTTGTTTCATACTCCCTTGAGACTTAATGCAAAAGCATGAAGGAAACAACTTGGGGAAGACTTCTAAGAGGAATAAAGAAAGAATTATTTCTTACCTATTTATTAATCCAGCCTTTTCAATTTTAGGGAGATTTTGCCCTTTTCTGCGTCCTTGGGATGTGTCTGACCAGCTCTGTGATATAGTCTATGTCTGACTACAACATTTTATCTTCCATGATGAGTATAACATCATGGAGCCCAGTGACAATAAAATGAAAATATGCTTTCAATTGTTTCTCTAGTAGTTGTGATGGATTTGCACTAAACATTCACACTCTTTTACTGGTCTCCCCTTATGAAGCAGCCTGCCTGAGTTAGGTCTATAGTCTATGATAGTAAAATACGCTGTTTCCTGGGAAAAGCTAACTAACTGACCGGCATTAGGAAATAGTCCCATGGTCACGTCCTGATTCTTTGACCATTCTCTGAACAATTAAACTAACGTGGGTCAGTAGTCACAAGAATAGCAAATTGATTCAGCCCAACTGTAGCTAGAGCCAGATCGGAAACAGGTAAAATGACAGAAGGAGGAAGTCTTGAGGGGGGAAAAAACCGGCATTGAGTGTAGGGGGCAGAGGGTAGGTGGAGAATTCTGATTAACATTTTCCATGCTTAAACCTTTCAGAGACTCTGGATAAGCAATGGCATTCTAACTTGGTATCCAAACTGCCCGCCCCTCCTTCCCCTCCCTCCCCTCCCTCCCCTCCCTCCCCTTCTTCCCCTCCCTCCCTTCCCCCGCCAAACTCTGACCCAGTTTAGATGCAGCAGAGGGACCCTGTGAAACAAACACAAATGTTTGCAGTCTTTTAATCTCCTCCAAACAGTGAAATGTTGTTGAGATGTTTTATCTCCTATTCCACACAGCGGAGATTAAAAAGCTGTGATAAATGGTTTGCTCTCCGGGAGGGAATGCCATATATAGGGCAATACATAATTTCCTGCTTCTGGTACCGTTCTGGATAATTGTCCTGGTAACGGGAAAACAGGAGGGATATTAATTTAAGATTAAAGCACAATTATAAACCCTGTCATACTGTTAATTTCTTTTAAATGTTCCTCTGAATAATTCCACCTTTGCAGGAAGGAACAAGCACACAATTAAAAACTGCATTAAATAAATGAATAACTAATTGATGAATAAAAAGCATTTTGAAAGTAAAATTGGCTATGCAAATTCTAAATAATAATAATGGTGGGCCAGGTTTTAATCCTGTGAACAAATCAGGTTTGGGTGCAGCTAGATATATTGCTCTACCTATATAGCTATGCCTGCAGCTCTCCATAGAGGTATACTCCTTTGGGGAAAATTAAAAAGTGGATAAATTCAGAGACAGAACCCCTCTCCCACCTCAGGAAAGCAATGTGACAACAGTGAGACTCCCAGAATAACTGGGGAGGATCCCCCCAACTCTGCCTGAAATTCTGCAATGCCCCTTGGGAAAGAGACAACTGGATGACAAAATGGGTAGGCAGAATGTAGGAGTCTGAATCCTGACTCAGATACTTTGCTGGGCGACTCTAAAGAAGTCACTTAACCTCTCTCAGAGTCAATTTCTCACCTGTAAAATGAAGATACTAATAAGCTCCATTTCATGGGGTTATTGTGAAGATCAAATGAGATAATATATACAGTGCTTTTATAAACCTTAAAGCACTATATAAATACAAGCATTTATTTTTGTCTCATTGCCTGAAATCCTACCAAGTAGAGATTCCTCAATTAACAAGAAGTCCTTTTTAAAAAATTTATATTCTGCCCTTCCCCCACCTCCAGCTGAAACCTGTCTCCTATAATTGCCACCTCTTGGGCCTACTTCTCTTAATCTGGATATCAATAATTCACGCATTAGTATAAATTGGTTGAATAGGATTGTTTTCCTTCCAGAATTTAGCTGAGATCAGCCTAGCTGAAAGAACTGTGCTTTTTCAGAAGGGAAAAGGAAAATGGAAAGGTGAAAAGGAGGGAATATGTTTAAATTGGAGGTAGCACAGAAAAAGGAATGCTTTGGGAAACCTTAAAATAACATATGAATTATTATGCATCCTGATCTTCTCAGTTCTTTCTCCTCCAACATAAGCACATTGAAGTTCTTCTGTGGTCTTCATATGATCAATTTTTCTTAACATACTACCTAGTCTTCCTCCAATTTCTATGACCACATACACAAGTCTCAAGGTTTTTTTTAGCACCAGATGGGCCATAAGAGACACAGAATTTTAAAATCTCAGAGTTTGAAATGAACCCCCCTCACAAAGCATGAATCCCTTCTAATATATCCTGAACGAATAGCTATCCAAACTCATCTTGACAGCTTCTAGTTATACAGAACTTATTCTGGCATTCCATTATATTTTTTGAAAGTTCTAACTAGTAAGAAGTTTTTCCCGATCCTGATTTGAAATATATCTCATGTAAATTCTATCTATTCAGCCTATTCACCCCTTGGAGTGCCATAGGAAAAAATCTAAACCCTTTCCCATATAACAGTCCTTCAAATATTTTAAGGCAGCTTTCATGAGCCCCCAAAGTATGAAGGTATCATGTATCCTTACCAAGACTTTTCATTTCCAATTTAAACATCTCTAGCTTTCCAATTTTCTTTATATTACATGTTTTCAAGTTCTCTTACTATTGAAGTCAATTTCCCCTGGATATACTCTACTTCTCAGACTGAAGAAAATATTCTAGGTGTGACCTGATCGATGTCGAATATAGTGGAAAGAAACATTACCTTTCTTTTTTCTGGATTCTATATTCATGTTAATATAGCCTGTTTGTAGTAGCATTTCGACTTCTGTGTGACTCTATCCACTTTTATTAAGCTTTCAGTCAAATAAAATCCTCAGGACTTTTTCATATAAATGTCTTGATGATGCAATGGATAGAGTGCCATGAGTGCAGTCAGCAAGACTCACTTCTTGAGTTCAAATCTGGCCTTAGATAATTAATAACTCTGTGAACCTCAACAAATTACTGAACCTTGTTTGCCTTAATTCTTCATCTGTAAAATGAGTTGGAGAGGAAAATGGCCAACCACTCTAGTATCTTTGCCAAGAAAACCCCAAATTCAATCATGAAGAGTCAGAAATGACTGAAAAATGAACAATTTTTAAAAAAATCTCTTCCAAATATCTGCCTCTTACTTCTACTATTATAGACTTTTTTTCACCTAGGTGTAAAATTTTACATTTATCCTTGTTATGGTCCACTTTACAAGGTTGATTCATTATTTAGCCCTAAAAGCCTATGTGTCTTTTGGATTCCCAATTGTATTATTTTTCCATTATCAGAAAGTATATAGTGGAAAGAACTTTAAACTTAAAGTTTGGGAATCTGAATTCTAATCTTGGCTCCAAGGCCAATAGCCACTTGACCCTGAATAAGGAATTTCCTATTCCTGGCAGAACATCTTATAACCATTGAGACTAGAGAGGCTGAGGCTGGTGTCAGACTTTACTTGGACAGCTGACCAGCCTTATCCCTTCTGTATCTCAGAACTCTCAAGTTTGGGTTTTGCCAGGGATGGCCATAGATCAACAACCTTATCCATCTTTTTAAAAATAATTGGCAGTGTGGCTGTTATTGTTTGCCCTTTATTCTCAAAGAGGACCAGGACATCAGGGAGGTGATGCCATGACATGCAAGTGAGTTGGATTTGAGTGACAGATGGCTATGCAAGACCACCTGCCTCACCTTCTCTTCCAGAGCCATCTGAGTTCAGTGGCGAGATATAGATTAGGATGACTGGAAATGGGTAGTTTGGTCAGTGGGGGGAATGAACTCTTGCCTCTGAAGTCAGAGAATCTGGACTCAGAGCTTTCCTTTGATTATTATTACCTGTGTTTCTCTCAGCAAGTAATTTGACTGGGCTTTGGTTTCCTTATATGTAAAATAAAGATATGGACCAGATGGACTCTAAGGTTCCTTTCAACTCTGAACACATAATACATTTATTCTTCCGTACTCCTGTGTATTCTTTTTCATTTTCCAAGTTCAGCAATCATATCTATATATTCTTTCTTGTAGTTGTGAGAGAGAGGGCTCCAAGGGGAATGAGAGAGCTATGAAAAAGGAGTGGAAAAAAGGCATCCATAGCACAATTTTGCCTAGGAATACTCTTAGATGTCATTATATATAAATGCAGCTGAGGTGCAAAGGGTGAGGGGTGGAATTCAGTACATATTATTCTTCTTGTGAACATTTATTATAAGCTTTCTCTTAAATCTAGGTCTTCTGGCCTTGACAGACTTTATTATACCTTACTCTCAAGCAACCTGCCAATTTTAGAACAAAGATGCTTTATGCCTTAGTAATCGTTATCACTTCTAATCAACTTCCATGAAAGGCTCATTGATAAGAGCAGCAATAGACAACTTTATTAGAGGTTAGAATTTAACATAGAATTGTGCAATCAATTGTATTCTTGGCATGGAAGGCAATACCCAACTGGTTCCCTTCCAGGGCAAAAGAAGAATGAATGACCCAGTCAACCTAGCCTAGCAAAGGTGAACCTTAGTCAATGCCAAGAGATTTCAGCATTTATTAAATTCTTACTATGGGCTAGGCATCGTGGTAGGCTCCACGGGTACAAAGACAAAAATTGAACTGAATCATTCTCAAGTCCCTCTAACTCGGGAGAGAAATTCTACAACATATACCTCAAGGATTATCCTTAAGACAGGATTGAATTCATTTCTTTTTCTGAAGTTCAGTAATGTTTTTGACTTTTTATCATAATTTGCCCATTTTATTTTGTTTTTCTTTTCTGACCCTATAAGTTCTTTAGTATTATGGAAATGGTGACCACATTGTAACATAATCTTAGAGAACTACCTGTGGCAGTGAAAGATTAAGTGATCTGCCTCCAGCCAGTGTGTCAAAAGCAGATTTTGAATCCATGTTGTTGGCTTATCCACTACCTTACATTGCTATTTGACTAATCTTAATAAAGAGTCCTTCATGAAAACCTAAGATATGGGATACTTCTATTTTTTTTTCAACAATTCATGGTGATGATTTGAGATCCATGGCTTGAAATTCTACTTAATTTTAAACCTCTGTCCTCTCCAGCATTCTAACAGTTAATATCTGCACAGCTGGTACAAGCTGGGAAGTAAGAAACATTGGTCTTTAGTTGCCCATCCATCACCAATGCCTCCTTTTTGTCTTTTGACATTTTGATGCAGTAAGAAAAGCACTGGATAAAAATACCTGATTTTAAATTGTTTCTCTTCATACTTGTGTAATCTCATCAAGTCATTTCACTCCTCAGCCTCAGTTTCCTTCCCTTTAATGAGATAATAGATCATTTGTAGGTTTAGCTCTATGATTCTTTGAGCATCCTATGACCTTAAGCTCATCACAGCTTCTTGGGACTTAGTCTCCTCATCTGTTAATGAGGGTATCAAACTAGAACATCTAAGAACTAGGACTCTACAAATGCTCTGAAATTCTTTATTTTATGTTCTCATTATCCTATAAAATTGCTCCCCCACCACCCCCAAGGCATATGCCCTCATCTCTTTCCTCCCATCTGCCTGAAGCTACCCACTCCACCCCTGTCCTTGCAAGAAGCAACTCATGCCCTTTGAAGACTCCCCCCTTCCTCATAATAATAATAGCTCACATATGTGTAGCAGTTTGAGGTTTGCAAGATCTTTGCATACATTATCTCATTTAATCTTCACAATAACCCTATGAGGCAGGTGCTATTATCATCTCTCTTTTACAGAAGAGAAAACTTGAATACAAAGAAGTGAAAAGGTTTGTCCAGGAACACACATAGCAAGAAAATGACTGCATTGGGATTTGAGCCCAGATTTTCCTGATGCTAAATGCAGCACTCTATACATTACTACCCCACAATGTCCCATCAAAACTTACCTGTCCTATGACCCATCCTCACAGCATCCACTCTCTGGGCTAAGATTACAAATTAATGCATGCATACTGCTTATTTCCTGTGCTTAGTGACCACTACTAGGGATAAAATTTGCGTTTCACCAGGAGCCCAAAGTCTCTTACCTGAAGGAAGGGGAAAGTGACTAATAGGGAGAACTGCAGGTAATAACCTAGATATGTGAAGAGGAGAGTTGAAAGCAGAGGGGGAGTCCCTGTAAATTATACCATATTAGATATTGTCTGCTGTACCCTTGTGAAAGGTTGGCCCTTGTCTTCTCATTTCAACTTCCCTATACAAGAGCTATTGTCCCAATCCAATGGATTTATGTTGTGGTCAGCTGTGCTTCAACCATGGTAGATTGGCTGCATTCCAGGACTTTGTGGCTGGTAATTTTATCTTGGCATTTATATGCAGGATAACAAAACCAAGATCCAAAAGGACTCGACAAGTTGAATCATGGGCCAAGTCAAACAGGATGAAATTTAATAGGGGAAAATGTAAAGTGTTTCAGGTATTATCTTTCAGGTGTGACAGACACTCCTATTAACTAGACACCCCACCCAGAAACCAAAGAAAATCACTCTTTCGGACAGTCTGCTAAAATAACTGTGGTTTTTTTCTACTTGAAAGTGCAAATAGTATTTTATAATTGGGTTTGAACAGCTTCTTCATAAAAGATTATTAACATTAGAAGGCTCTTCCATACTCAGCCCAGCAACTCCATTAAACTTGTAGAATAGAAGATGGTGAGTAATGAAGAGATGATTATATAAAAGACTCTCTATCCATAAGGGAGTGATTGCCAACTAAGGCTGCCAGTTTCCAAAATAACTGCTAAGGGTCAGTCTCTGGACCTGACCACTCACTTGGAGACAACCAGAATGCACAGCTTTTTTGATCAAACCAAAACTATTGAATCATTCTACTGGCCTAAGTAGCCAGAACTGGAGAGAAGTGTCCACTCTAATATAAACTATACACAGTATGTCTTTTTTGTCTCTTTAAATTTTGTGCATTACATAAGTACAGGTTTAGTAAGTCCATTTCCCAAAAAAATGATTAGAGACAAAAGGAAAAAAAAAACTTAAATGATATAAAATATTTATAGTAACTCTTTGCAATGGTAAAGAACTGGAAATTATGAGGATGCCTGCCAATTGGGGAATGACTTAACAGGTTGTGGTATATGATAATAATGGAATATATGTATAAGAAATGATGAGTTAAATGATCTTAGAAAAACATGGATGCATGAAATGATGAAGAATGAACCAAGCAGAACCAAGAGAAAATTATATAAAGTAATAACAATGTTCCTTTAAGAACAACTTTTGAGTAACTAAGTTATTTTGACCATTATAAATATCTGATTTAACTGAAAATGATACATAAAGAAAGATACTATCTTCATCCAGAGAAAAAATTAATAAATAGAAATAGGTATAGAATAATTTTACATATATATACATACATACATATTTGTGTCTAATGGTAGCCATCTCTAGGGCAGGGTGGAGAGGGAAAAAAGAAATTTACATGATAACTTTTTTACATATTCAAAAAGAATAGCCAGTTATACAGAATAGATTTTCAGTTTCATATGCAATCATCTTTCTTATTATACCACATTATGGAAATGCTTGTCTTATTCCATAAATTAAAAATAAAATAAATATAATTTAAAGCTAAGACTTACAAAGGTTATACAACAACCAAAAAGCCAACACTAGAAGTAAGGTCCCCATCCTTGCCCCCTACACTTTGTTGCAAGACAGAGAAAACCTCTGCTTGTCTAGTTTTTGCTTCTATGCCTGAAAGAAGAGAAAAAATATGAAGACAGGAGATTGAGGGTTTTTGAAAAGACACTAAAGGTGTCTGTTCTACTCTCTGAAAAGTAAAGTGTAAGGAACATTTGATAATCATTACAAAGCTCATGGCAGGTCCCCGCACAATGAAAAATGGCTAATTCTTCCTATTTTCCCAGTGAGCATGGTAACTGGTTCCTAGACAGAGACAAGGAACTTAATCTATAGCTGAAAGGATTTAGGTCATAAATAGGGAAAAGAACATTCTGTTTGTATGGGAACTAGCCCTCTATCACCAACTGCTGGTAAAGACATTTGCTTTGGAGATTTCTAAGAAGAGAATAAATTCCATTTTTAAGACAGTCAAGAAATATTCCCCATGTTCCAGGCACTATGCTAAACACTGAGATACAAAAGCAAAAGCAGGTTCTGTTCATTTGTCCTAACTTACATTCTAATCAGGGAATCAACATATAAATAACTGAGTATATATAAGATTTACACACAGTGAGGCAAAGTTGATCTGAGATTAGAAAACACCAGAAGCTAGATTGAAAATGGAAATAGAAAAGACCTCCAGAATGCTAGAGAGGCAGCTACGTGGTACAGTGGATAAAGTACTGGGCCTGGAGTTAGAAAGACTCATCTTCCTGACTTCAAATCTGGTCTCAAATCTAACTATGTGTAAGTCACTTAATTCTGTTTGCCTCAATTTCCTCATACAGAAAATGAGCTAAGAAGGAATTGGCAGACCATTCCAGTAATTTTGCAAAGAAAATTCCCCAAAATGGGGCCATGAAGAATCAAACACAACGGAAAACAAGTGAACATAGCCCATGCAGTTTGAGATGTTCAGGAGGCATGTGGGGATATGTGACTATGGTTTAACTGAGAAACTGAGGCTGGATATAATCTTGGAATTATCTACATATGGACCCTATAGGAGCTGATGAAGTCACCAAGAGAGATAGTATAGAAGGAGAAAAGAAGAGGGTCCAGAAGAAGGTGTTAGGGGGGCAGTATGGTTAGTGGACAATGAATGAAAAATTAGCAAAGTAAATGAAGGAATAGTTGGACAGGTAGAAGCAGTAGTAGAAACCTAGAGAGGAGAATTTGGTCTGATTGCTTAGTGAAGTACTCCAGGACGGTGGACTATACTTTTGGTTATTGAAACTCATTTTGGAAAAGCAATATAAAAGAGTAGAAATAACACTAATTTGAACCCGAGTTAAAACTCTACCTTTGCCACATGTTAAGTCTCCATAAAATCATATAACTTCTTTGAGAACCAAAAAAGGCGAGGAGGTAATAATATTTATGCTTCTGAGGGATATTGTAAAAATTGAAGGATAAAAAAATATGTGAAACTTTTACGTAAATTCAATCCATTACCATTTGGGGCTCTGTATTCCTGTGGCAGGAACTATTGGATCACAGATATAAAGCTGAATAGATCTTTGATGTCATCAGTGTTTCACAGATGAGGACACTGAGACTTCAGAGAACTCAAGTGTTTTGCCCAAAGCTACCCAGGTAACCAGAATTTGAATCCAGCACCTCTTACTTACTCTCTAACACATTCTCAAGTATTAATACATTGACTGATAACTAACTTTCTGACAAAGAAATAGGATATTAAACCAACAAGGTCAGCCTAAATTAGGGAATGTGTTATCCTACTTATCTGTTACAACACCACACACCAAAATAGCAGTTTTTGAAGCTTTCTGATTATATTTCTATCTATAAATTATGAATTTTAATATATACTTTTCCCATGCATAATGGTTAATGATTTTGACATCATATGTATATTTTAGATAGGAGGTCCTCTTCATTTCCTGGAATCCCAACTCAGACACTAATTAAATGGACAGCCTCAATTTCCTTGCCAGTAAAATGCAAGTGGAAGAAAGAGATTAAATCATCTCTAAAGCAACTAATTTTAAAATTCCATGGAGATACTTTCAAATATACATCTCTCATATAATTATTTAATATATGCAAATCCAAAGTAATACTATTAGACTTTGGAGTTGCTTTCAAGTACCATTGAAAACCACAATACATGAAAGAATAAAATGGGAAATGTGCTAAATGTAATATCATAAGGCCTGGATGTGAATCCTGGCTCTGTAATCTTAAACAACTTACATAGCATTTCTAGGTTTTAGCTCTTCATCTTTAAAGTGAGGGTATCAAAAGTCACTTCCAAAGCTTTCATATTATATATTAATTTTTTATCCAAAGCAGTTTTTTTATTCTATTCAATCATTTCAGTCATGTCCAACTCTTTATGACTCCATCTGTAATTTTCTTGGCAAAAATACTGGAGTGATTTGCTATTTCTTTTTCCAGTTAATTTTACAGATGAAGAAACAGGCAAACAGGGTTAAGTGACTTACCCAAGATCACACAGCTAATAAGAGTCTGAGGTGACATTTGATATCAGGATGATGAAACTTCCTGACTTTAGAACTTTATCCACTATACTATCTAACTACCTCTGTACTTGTAATTATATCCATATATATCATTTATATTTTTTCCTAACCTACAGTTTTATATATAATGCGGCAAGATGATTGTGCATTCATAGGTAAGAAATGCATTTCAAATCACATGCAGTAATAAACTATGCAATAGTTACTAGTTCAGTAATTCCCCATGTTGAGATATCCACTATGACCCTTGATCTGCCTATAACCATTTGTAACAGTGGCTGGGAGTTTGAAAATGTTGTGGATGAAAAAATAAAACAATTTCTCACTCTCTCTCATCCCTCTCAGCTCTCCCTAACTCCTCTCTCCTCTCTCTCTCTCTCTCTCTCTCTCTCTCTCATCTCATCTCTCTATCCTCTCTCTCTCTCTACTCTTTTCTCTCATCTCTAATCTCTTCTCACTTCTACTCTCTCTGTCTCCTCTCTCTCCTTCCCTCCTCTCTCTCTCTCTTCTCTCTCTCTCTCTCTCTCTCTCTCTCTCTCTCTCTCTCTCTCTCTTCTCTATTTTCCTATGAATGAACCACCCACTTTCTAGCTCAGACCCTTTAGAAATTCCATTGAATGTGATATTTCTCTTGGTCCTTTCAGTCTAGGCCCCTGTGTCTCCAAGGGTGAGATTCTTGTAAACTTTCCTTGACAGACCAATAGGAAGGGAGATTTGCTGAAAGAAAGCAAGCATTTTATTAAGCACCTAGTAAGTGCTAGGTACTCTTCTAAGTGCTTTACAAATATTATGTCATTTGATCTTTTCAGCACTAGAAGGTAGGTGCTTTTATTATCCCCATTTTACAGCTGAAAAAAAAAGCAGACAGAGATTAAATGGTTTGTCCAAAATGACTCAGCCAGAAAGGGTCTGAAGTTGGATCTGAACTCAATTTTTCTGAATTATTAGTCCTGGGTTTTCTCCCTGGTACAACTTGGTTGCTGGAAGTTAATTTTCTCAGAGCAAATCTTAGAACTAGGGAGTTATTATAAATGACTTGACCAAGATCACATAGCAAGCACATGACTGAGACTAACTCTCTCTGTGTTGTTGCCTTTATAATTGTATATATTTGTATAACTATAATTTATAATTATCCTGATTCTGTTAAATCACAATGTCTATTATAGAAAGGGTTAAATAAGTCAACTTTATAAATATTGTGTCTACTAAACACGTTCACTACCTTTCTCTGCCTTTGCTTAAAACTCTTTATAGTCACTATCTAATTAATCTTAACTGGGTCCCTAGGAGGTAAAGAACCAAATTTTTATTATGCTCATTTAACAGCAGAGAAAACATTGAGAATCAGCATTTTCCCCCGCATCTCCTGTGGCAGAAATGCAACCAGAACCAGACCTGATATCTAAAAGGACCATGAACTGACCAGTAAACCACCCTACTCCATCTTCAGATGCTCCAAGGAAAGGGGAGGAGGGTGAAAATGACTCTGAAAGGGTCTCCATCTGTGACTTGGAGAAAAGCTGCTAGAAGGGTTCCCTGAGGATCCGCCTGCTCCGTCTGTCCTTGGAAAAAGCAACAGTGATTTCTTTGAGATGGAATGAGTTTCCAGGACAGAAGTTTCTTTTTCATCTCTCTGGGAAATTTAAATTTTTGGAGTCTGTGTTTTAAAATACATATATTGACATCCAATTATGCAGCTCTGCTTCCCTGGCTTAACTTCTTTCATGTGATCCCCATCCAGCCCTAGCTGTGACCTGCTCTTATACTTGGTTTGTTTTCACTGGGGAACCATCTCTCAATCCCCTCCTCCTCCCCTCTGGGGCTTTATGACAACCTATTCTCCCTCAGAGATAGAAGAGGAGGGCCATATCCTTGTCCAAAAAAAAGTTTATTCACAGAGTGAGCAATCAGAATATGGTCAGGGCTGCTCCCAGGCAAAATGGCTAAGGAAAAAAATAGCCATTAAAAACTTCCCCTTTGGTTCTTCACTTCATGGTTCTCCTCCTCCCTCACCCCCCCCACAAAAAGCACACCATTTCTTAGTGCTGTCAAGGTCCTCCTACCTGGACCCCCAACTCTGGGCCCCAAGTCCATGCTCTTTCCCTCCATCCTCCATTTTCCAGCTTCTCAGGCACTCAGATCCATAATATCAATATCATCCTCAATTCCTCCCTCTGCTTCACCTCATCAGTCACTCAATAGCTAAATATGGTCTTCTGATCCTCCACAAGAATATTCCCATTCCCTTCTTTCTACTCAGTCCCATCCCCCAAGTTCAAAACCCTCCTCACCTGCCTGGATTATGGCTGTCTACTCCTAAGTAATCATTGCTTCACTTCTCAGTCCACTACTATCTGATGTCTACCTCAGTGATATCAAGAAACTCAAATAGAAACTGGGGCCACTTAAACCTTGATAAAAAATCCCTATGGTGGCTTGTTATTGACTTCGAAAACCACATATTAACTTTATCTATTTTCTATTGTATTTTCATTTATTTTGTTAAATATCTACCAATTACCTTTTAATCTACTTCAGGCTGCACTCAGGAGTATTGTTTGACAACTCTGTTCTACATAGTTACTTAAGTTATTTTAATAATTCCTGGATCTGGAAATATCACATCCCTGCTCAATAGATTCCAATGGATCCCAATTACCTCTAAGATAAAATATAGATTTCTGTCTGGCATTGAAAGTTTTTCAGACTGTTCCCTTCCTACCCTTCCAAGCTTATGACACGTTACTTATTTTTAAAATAGCTTTTTTATTTTTCCAAATACATGCAAAGACAGTTTTCAGCATTCACCTTTGCAAAATCTTATATTCCAAATTTTTTCTCCCTCCATCCACCAGACAGTAAGCAATCCATTATAAGTTAAACATGTGACACATTCCTTATATCCATGCAGCCTATGGTCTAGCCATCCTGAGAGATTTGCTGCTCTCAAAAGTGAGACTCATGTTCTCCACATCTGATAAATTCTTTCTCTTTACCTCTACTTCTTGGAATCCCTGATTCTTTTCAAAGCTTTGACATCACCTTCCACATCAGTCTTCCATTGCTTCCATTGCTGGAATCTCCTCCCAGAAAAGTGAGTTTTTTTGCACATACTATATGTACATATTTTCTCCCATATGAGAATGTAAACTCCTTGAAGGCAGGAAATGTTTTCCTTCTGTGTCCTCATCACCTAACACAGTGCCTCTCACATAGTGGGTACTTAATAAATGATTATTGAGTAACTGATCTGACCTGCTTCCCCAGAGCCTACCTCTATATGATGGATGACAACTAGCAAACTTACTCAAATAAACCACCAAACTGATAATACTCGTGTATGTGGTGCTTCTAAGCTTACAAAGCACTTTTTCCATAATGATCAATGAAGTACGGAGTGTTCTCATTATCATTCACACTACACATCCTAGTAAAGGTCAATTAGTAAGTATTTATTGAGTCCCTACTCTGTGCTGAGTGCTCCAGATCCATAGAAAAAAGTCAAATAGTTCCTTGCCTGCCTTCAAAGACTTTTTATTCTATCACAGTTTTCTAGCAGGAAGGGTCTCCAGAAATCAGTTAGATGTATACTAAGCGGAACCTCCAAAGCCTTGTTGAGCACTCTTCCTTATCTAGGATTTGGTCTCTGATTCTGGAGGCTTCTTCTTACCTTATTGTTCCCCTCTGCTCTAACATTTTCTTACCTTACAAGAATGAGAGTTAGATCTCAAAGGTATCTCAGAGATGGAGATCTAGGAGGGACCTTTGAGAACACCTAATTCAGGGGGCAGCTAGGTGGCGAGGTGGATAGAGCACCAGCCCTGGGGTTAAGATAATGTTTGTAAAGTACTTAATGCCTGACACATAGTAGGTGTTTCATTAAATAAACACTTGGTCTTTTCTTTTCTTTTTCATATTAATATGATTATAAAGGATAGGGGCTTAATATGTTCTCTCTCCCACGGATCTTTCTGAGAGGACCTTTTTAGGGTGCAAAGTTTTAACCCAAAGGAGTCATCCTATTCCCAGGTACTTATTGAAGACAATGGAAGAGATCAGAGATCAGAAGGGTCACCCCCAACCTTTTTTTACCTCACTATGCAAGCACATATTATTCCATCTGTGTTTAGAGCTAATTCTAGTGGCAACCTAAGTTATTTAAGTCAAATTTCAGCATTTTCCACTGACCAAGACAATTAGCAAGTGACCCTTGATTTTTCCACACCTGCCCTGCAAGAATGCATGCTTTGGCAATATGTCCTATAACCTGTTTTGCAAGCCTCTTGTTTCTCCTCTTGCTTTTGCTCAAAATTCAACATTTCATCCTGAGATCCATCAGTGGACTTAATGCAAGGAGAGACATAGAGGTGTTTCTGCAAATTCTCTGTTTTATTTGCTGGTGACCAAATCTCCCACTTGCTGGTAGCTCCCGACAAAGTTAATTAAAATGCAAGGAGTTAGCATTCCTGTCTAGATATACAAGATAAAATTTCAACAACTGAAACATCTGGTGTCACAGCAGCACAGATGTGTGCACCACACATTCAATGTTTTTCCCAGTGGGCACTCAAATATTTAATCAATGGTGATGATGACATTACAGAGGGTACATTTCTTCTAATGCTGTTTTCCTTCATTTGAATTCCTTACTTTCCAAATCTGTCTCACCAACTTAGGTTTAAATGCCAGTTACTCAGATAAAAACTCTGCTTCATCCACATGTAGTGCCTTTGCCCAACAATAAGAGACTTGACTTGGAAAAATCTGACTGTGATGTGCTTTGGTATAGTTTATTTAGCCACACAAAATCAGGTACTACCTTAGGAGTCTAGAAACGTGGCTTTTTAGCCCAGTTCTACCATTAACCAAGCATATAACAACCCCCCAGGTTTACTTTCCTCACCTATAAAATAAGGGGTTGAATTAGATTATCTTCAAGGTGCCTTCCAGATTTAGAAATATTTTTTATTTTATGATTCCTTCCAGAATTGCCTTTGCATAATAAATATATGCTTGAAGCATATTACTGAGCATAATGACCAAAAAAATTCCTGGGTTATAGTGAATAGTGGGATAGAGAGATGGAAATGGCACATCTGGTACCATGAGGATGCTGTTCAGTCTCCAAAGGAGCCTGAAGCTCCCATATCTTTTCCATACCTTCCAGAAAGCACTGCTATCACTTTTCTTTCTTAATATCATTCTATGTGCATGCATACATACAAAGAGAAACTGGTAGTAGTTCTCAAAGTATTCCATCCATACTTGCCTCTTCTCCCTAAGCATCAAGGTAGGGACTTAGGACAGGAACAAAAATTTCCAGGAGAAAAGAAAAAAAGCAGAGGAAGTTACCACTGTCCAGACTTGTAAGCAAAATCTGAGGCTTTTCTTACATTTCTTGCTCCCCAACCCAGCTCTCCAAGTCAACATTGATGAAAGTCTGATAAGGATGAGTATTGACACATTCCCCCAATATACATACTAAGAACCTCCCAATGTATCTTCCCATCTTCTGACCCTAATAATGTGGTACATGAATCTAATGAATATTAGGTTCTGAAAGAAATGAAGGAGAAACATGGAAAGACTTTCATGAATAGATGCAGGGTAAAGTAAGTAAAACCAAATATATACATATATATATGCACATATATATATATATATACAATAACTATAACAATGTACATGAAGAGAATAACTCATAAAAAATCAAAAGTTAAGTGTTGCATGACTCAAAAGAAGAGCTATGAGAAGATATTCTCATCCCACCTATTTGCAGAGGTGGAAGTTTCATTAGTGTATTTTGCACATATTTTCAGACTTTTTTTGACATACTGATCAGTTAAGCTGATTTTTTCCCTCCTTTTTGTCTTAAAAATACTATTTTTTCTAGGCCTGGTGGATAGAGTACTGGTCCTAGAGTCAGGACATGAATTCAAATCCAGCTTAAAATACTTACTAGCTGAGTAACCCTAGACAAATCTCTTAATGCTGATCACTTCAAAATAATATTGTTTGTGGGAGCAGCTAGATGATGCTGTGGATAAGACTCTACCCTTAAAGTGTTCCTGACCTGCGTTCAAATCTAGCCTCAGATAATTACCACTTCCTAGCTATGTGGCCCAATTGCCTCAGCAAAAAAATAAATAAATAAATAAATATTATTTGTTTATGTAGAATGCCTCTCAGGGAAAGGGGGATGGATACTGGTGGAACATCAGTAATGTTAAAAGAAGACATCAATAAAAATTATAAAAATAATAATAGCTAGCATTTTTATAGTATTTTCAAATTTGCAAGCACATATGTGACCCCATCTAATCTTCCTAACAACCCTATGAGATAGATGTTCTTATTATATCCATTTCACAGAAGAGGCAGCTGAAGCTGGATTTGCCTCAGGGTTATACATCTAATAAATGACTAAGAATTTGAACTCAAATCTTCCTTATTTTTAAGTCTAGTCCCCTAATCATTAATCCATTTACATGCTTTCTCCTTGATTCCCTAGAGAGCTAGAGTAGAAATTCAGGAAACTAGGACTCAAGGAGATTAAAAATACAAGATAATTTGGAGGGGAGGGGTACTCTAGGTTGCCCAGAGGTTCAGGTAGAATCAAGGAAACTTCAGACAGATAATATATAAACTAAGCCTTAAAAGAAATTAGGGATTCTAAGAAGGGGAGATGAAGGTAAGAATTTCTTTCAGGAATGGCAGAACAACCTATACAAAGATTGTACTGAAAAACATACTAACACTGGTTAATTAGAATCATGTCAATGTAATTTATTATTATTATTATTATTATCATTATTATTATTATTATTACCTTATGATTTGGGGCAAGTCACATTTCATCTGTTAAAAAAAAAAAAAAAGACAATTGGATAAGACTTTCCATCTTGAAATCCTATGCTTATAAGGACAAAGGAATTCTTACCTGGAATACACAAGGGGTGTACTTAAATGTTTTTGACAAGAGTCACTATCATTCTTCTTTATTTTCCTCAAACAAGACATCCCTTCTCCATCTCTGGTCATTATCACTGGTTCCCTCATTTCTTCCTCCTCATCTCTGCCACCTGGCATCCCTTAAATCCTGATTAAAACCCTATCTTGCATACATTAAGTCTCTCCTTATTCCTCCTAATAATAGTGCCTCCCTCTGTTGGAAAATTGGATTTTCTTCAATTTATCCTACATATAGCTTATTTGTATATATTCATTTGAACCTGTTCCTCCCATTGACTGAGCTACTTGAGAGACTACTTTTTTTGCCTTATTTTTTGTCAGTGCTTAGTGTAGTACCTGGTATAGAGTAGGTGCTTAATAAATATTTATTGACTGATGGAATTTAGTCCAGTCTTCTGTGCTATTTCTACTTGCCAAAGTCAGAATTCCCACATATATATATGCATATATATATATGCATATGTATATAATATCCTTAATTTTATTCCACCCTAGCTTCTTCCACAGAGAGTGTCTCCACTATCATCCCTAAATAAAAACTCTCACTGGATCCTATGTCTGCTATCTATCATCTTATTATTTCTACATTTCTCAATTAAATACCTTGGAAAAAAACATCCACATTTGGCACCTATTCTTCCTTTACTCTTCTAAATCTTCTACAATCTGACTTTGGAACTTATTGATCAACTGGAATTACTTTCTCTAAATTTATCACTAATCTCTTAATCACCAATCTGTTCACCTTTTCTCAATACTCATTTTTTTATCTCTTTGCAGCATTTGAAACTGTTGGCCACTTTCTTTACTTTTACCTTTACCTGATATCCTCTCTTCTATTGGTCTAACTCTCTTCTCTTCTCTTCTTATCTAACTGTTCCTTCTCAGTATCCTTTCTTGAATCTTCATCCACATCAAACCAGCTAATCATGGTATTTTTCAAACCTTTGTCCTAGATTTTCTCTTCTTGCCTTATTAACTTCATGGATTCAATTTTATCTTCTCTATGAAGATCATTTATAGATTGATATATCTAGACCTTGTCTACTCCTTAATTCCAAACCTGCATTGTCAACTGCCTTTTAGACATTTTGAATTGTATATTCTATAGATATCCCAAACCCAAAACATCCCAAACTGAATTTATAATCTTTTCCCTCAAACCCTCCTTTCTTTTGAACCTCCTTAAATCTGCCACCTACCATGTTTCTAGTTACCAGATTCCTACACCAATCATCCTCTTTTGGATACATTCCGTTATATTAATATCCTTTTTAAACTAAGGTACACAAAACTGAATACTCAAAATGAGCTCCAATAAGGAAAGAGTAAAGTAACACTCTTAAGATACATAGTGTTCTCATTCCTAGAAGTTATGCCCCAATTAATAAAGTACAAGTTCCCATTAGCTTTTTTTGGTTACTTCTGATTCATATTGAGCTTTTATTCCACTAAAATCCAGATATCTTTTAGAACAATACTCTCTAAGCATTCATTGCAAAATATGGAGGCAAATTTCAAAAATAAATAGGTGCTAGTTGAAAAAATGGTGTCTGGCAATGAGATTTGTATTTTTGACATAGACATGATATACTCCTACCCAGAAATAGAATATATTAAATTAAAGCCAAGAAAAATATATATAGGGACTTTTGATTCTAATTAAGGGGTATTAAATTAAAGGTGAAGTAGAAATAGAGAGAAAACCACGAACATATCTACCAGACCAGGTATGACAGGGAGTAGCAGACTTAATCTAGATACAAGAACATCAGTGGAGAGAGAAAGTAATTCAAATCAGACAATATTCAAGCAGAGTAGCAATAAAATCCTTGGCCTCAGATGTGTATATACAAATTTGCAAAGTATGGGTAATAAACAAGATAAACTAGATATCTTAATAAAATGAAGCAAATTTTACTTCCTAAGTGTCACTGAGACTTGCTGGGGTATCATTCATGACTGGAATATGCCTTTATGAGAGTATGTCTCATTCAAAGATAACATTTCAGATAAAACAGATAGTGAAATAATGTTTTTATATTAAGAAAGTATATTTATGCAAGAAAAACTACAAAATGTAATGGAAAAAGTAAAGTGGAATTAGAATCATTGGAAGAACAAAAAGGAGTATTATCAGGATGATGGATGGATGGATATAAATTAAAGAGACAAATCACACAAACTGTCACGGAGGCATAAAATGATATTGAAAGGATACTACACCCAACCAGACATCTATTCTATAGTATTGTCTCTCTCTATATATCCCTTTTTGTCTGTCTGTGTCTGTCTGTCTGTCTGTCTCAATCCCTCTGTCTCTCTTTCTCTGTGTGTGTGTCTCTCTCTGTCTCTCTCTGTCTCTCATTCTCTGTCTCTCTCTCTGTCTTTCTCTTTCTCACACATATATACACAGACACACATAGAACAGCTGATACATTTTTGACTTCTCTTATTAATATACTTCAAAATGTGAATGAAAGGACGAAGAGATAAATGCTATTCTGGATCTGATTTTCACCAATAAAGAGGAACACTAAAGGATGGGACCTTTAGAATTGCATGTCAGCTTAGTCTTAGACTTTGTAAAAGATAAGGAAAAAGCTGAGTTTAATCTGATTCATACCCTATATTTGGAGCAAATAGATATCAAAGAGGCTATAAAAAGTAGAGGTAAATTTTCCATGACAAAATCATTCCAAGAGAAATGTGAAGTTCTCAAGAATCAAACTCTAAAGACAAAAATCAAGAACTGTGATATTCAACAGAAAGAAGAATATTACAAAAAGACCCATGTGGCTGTGTAGAAATTCATCAAATAAAATGGATTTTAAAAATATATATATGCATAAAAACTATTATATGGATAGTTGGACTACTGAGAAGGACAGAAGAACATTTGTGTAAGGAACACTAATAAAATCAGATTAAGAAGAAACACAACCCCTTAGATAAAAAGTGTCTGAGAAAAGATACAGACTGTTCTGACAAGCTGAGTGAAAATTACATACCAGATAAATGTCCTGAAAGGAATTGTTTTAAAGCAGAGAAATGATTGAAGTAAAGATGACTGAATCTTCATGACACTGTGTTCCATCAACTCATTTACACATGACTGTTTTCCGTTTTGAAAGGTATAGTCGATAAGCTATAAATCAAATGACTGTTTGGGGAATGTGACATGATTACATAAGGACTGATGAGGTCCTACCTGAAATAATGGTGGATTTTTTTTTTTATTTTTACAAAATAAGTCAGAGATGGATTACTTCCTTTAAAGAGCCCTGATTTGAAAATAAATAAAATGGAAGACGCTGAGTGCAGAAGTCAAGGATAGAAGCTAAAGAAGGTGACAGGAGAAGGTGTTTAGAAAAAAAACAGAATACAGATACTGACAAGAACTGAATTGGCAGACAGGTTCCATTGTTATTCTGCTGGAAGTCATGGTGACTGAAAAAGCTTTTCTTAGGTGACAATTGATTGGCTAGAGAAGGGCTGAGTCAACTAGATGAACTGACCAGGCAGAAAAGCTCTGCAACTGCTGAAATATGATTGGAGGAAATATTGGAAGAAAGCAGAATCATCATTTTGGATAACTGTCTATAGATTAAAAGAAGAGTTAAGAAAAATGGAAAGACATTTTATAGCTATTTTGAATCATAGAAGGACAGTGTGCTAAAATGAAAATATAACACTTTTTTCAGAATCCTGCTAAGAGTGGCTATGTCCTAACAGAACTTAACACTATTTCAGTAGCCCAAAAGCAGCAATGTTTGTCCAGAAGGAAAGCTATGAGGATCAAAGGAGGAAAAGGTAGGAGAGAAATGATTTTACCCAAAAAAGGCATATAGTATAGACCCTTCTCTAAAGAGACTAATGACATTAAAATTTGCTTCTAGCATTGTAAATGCGGAAAATAGGTTTCTTTGCTCAAATTCTTTTGTCCTAAATTTTTAAAATATGTTATTTTTAATTACATGTAAAAATAATCTTTAACAATTTTTAAAATTTTGAGTCCCAAACTTTCTCCCTCCCTTCCATCTCTTTCCTCTCATTGAGAAGATAAGTAATTTGACAAAGGTTCCATGTCTGTTAGATTTCTGTAAGTATATGCCGATTCTCTCCCAGGTTCCCAGTAGATATTAGTGGGAGAGGGTGCGCAGACTATTGGTTGGTTGGTTGGTTGGTTGTTGCCCTTAGTTCTCCAGGAGGACCAAAATGGTATCACTATATTAGAGTTGAGTTACAAGGTGTCCAACTGTGGCTGACCAGACCAATACAAGCTCAGAATGTTTGCCACAGGTGGGACACAAATAGTCCCTATGAACATTTGGTCTGGCTTCTCTAGCTATATTTTAGTTATATATATATATATATATATGTATATATATACATATACATATATATGTATATATTTTTTTTTTCCTTCTATTGAGAAACTTTTATGACTCATCTTGCTTTTGTTTCCTAGTTTAGTAAATATTTTTTCTTTAATGGACAATAGTTGTTATTGTAATATTTTATGTAAATCAAAGACACACCAGTGCTACCTACAGTGGGAAGTAGCAATAAAATACACAATAGAGCTTACCCCTAGGACTTTATGAGAAAAGTAAATAGTAGCTGTGTGGCCCTCTTCTCTTGGAAATCATCCTGACCTGTCATAAGTGAGTATAGGAACCAGTTAGTCTGGAATGGGACTATAACTTGCAGCATCTAGGTCTGGGGCAACAGTCATGAGCTTCATCATCCCTCTTGTCCAACCACACAATACCCCACCACCACTAAGGTCTCCAGGACCAAGCCAAGAGATGCCCTGGGGTGGACAGGTTCCCCACCTGGCTGCTCAGTTCTGGCTCTGGTTCTTGGCTCTGGGTTCTCCACCTCTCCAAGTCAAAAAGTCTTATTTCTACTTATACCATTGCTACCCTGACAGGCTTCTCAATCCCACCATGACAGCCTTCCAATCCCACTTTCTCAAAAGCAGAAGGGTTGATGTCCATTCCACTCCTATAGGCCACTGAAATCTTGATTCCTACAGTTAATGGCAACACTGTATTCATTGCAGATATTATCACAATGATCTTCTTAATCTGATCTGCTCTCAGTCTTGATAATGATAAAAGAAAAAGGCAGTTATATCATCTATTAGTTTTGGAACAAGGAGTCAATGCACCTCTGTAATGGAGAGTGACTCAGTCCAAGGTAAAGGAAAAGAGGAATATTTCATCTAATAACTGCCAAACTCCCAAAGAACTTCTTTGCCCTCTAAATACAAGATTCACTAAGTACTTAATTTATTAGGTGAAAGATGCATCAAAAGCTGGATATGTGTTGATAATGGGCAATGTATTCCCCCAGGTTGATATCTAGAATCATTCCTGATCCAATTGCCAGCAGCAGAGACTTAGAAAACAAAAGGAAGGAGGGGAAGCAGATTCTGTTGCCTTTAGGTAGACTTTTGTCATAGATTCTAATGTCACAGGGCAAATAGTCTTTATAACTAGACAGGGTAGGGCTAACTCACTGGGCATACGGTCATTTACCCAGTAACCTCCTATCTTCTTATTTGGTTGGGAATAGTGATGAGAGTTGCTCAGTTCTGGTCCATACTGTACATCCTAGCTGCATCATGTAATTTAAGAAGAATCCTAATCACTGGTTCCAAAAAGTTATCTGACATCCTGATTACTAATGCAGCCAACTTAGGAAGGAAGAGGATGATAATAATGGTGATAATGGTTTTACATATTAGCTGACCTTTCCTGCTGATATCTAGGTCTTCCCTTTTCCTTGAGCCCCTGTTTGCCAACCCACTCTCTTATTCCCAATCCAATCTTGTATTTGTGGTATTTTTCATATCAGAATTAAAACTTCATTATATGAGTTCCTAGTACTCATTTACAGGAAGCAGAGAATAATAGTAAGCATTAAATTATGCACATTTGGGATTTATCTTTTCCAAATCCGGACAAATCTGTAGCTTACACTCCTAGAGCTAGAGAGAATATAAAACACATATGAATATTATCTAATATATGTATGTTTACTTAGTTATAAATTATATATGTGTGATTCTGTACTGATAGCTATATATGTTATATAAATGACAAAAAAGACATTTACAAGGATGAAAAGAAGATAAAATAACATTATATATATATATATATAGCTGAGGAGTAGCATGGTCATTTATGTTATTTGGGAAAAATCACTTTTTAAACTATTTGCAGAGCACAGGTTGGAAATAATAGAGAGAGCTGGAGGCAAGAACTTCTGCCTAAAATGACTTCTTGAACCAAAGCAGGTGGATTAGCTCCCACATGCCTACTCAAGCAAAAAATAAAATAAAATAAAATAAAATAACCTAAAATAGAAACAGCAAATAATGATCAAAAAATCCAATGATAAACAACAGCAAGTGATTTCATCAAGCTAAAATTGGACAAAACATTGGAAACTCTTGGGTAATAGGAAAAGGGGACCACCAAAAGTGTCAAACCTAATACAGGCAACCATAGTGAAAACCTTCCAGCATGATCTTAGAGACTGGCCAAGGTCATCTATAACCTGCAATGGGCAGCAAGAGAAAGAAAAACAGCCCAAGGTGCTCAGAAACCCACAGAATGATCCTTGAGAGCAACTTGGAGCATCAATTTTCTGTCTCAGGCTCAGGAGCTCTGAGATCTATAATATTCTATTCTGAAATGCTTGAAAATCTAGTTATGGATATCAATTATGCATAAAGAATGCATAATTGACTTCTCAAAAATTAAAATAGACTAAATGAAAATCAACTACATTATGAAAGAAAAAATTTTGAAAAAATTTAAATAGAAGATATTGCCTATCAAAAATAACTGATTTGAAAAATAGGATAATTTAAGAATCAATGGATCCCCTGAAAAAAAATTTAAGGCCAGAACACTTTATTTCAAGAAATCATAAATTAAAACTTCTCCAATCTAGTAGAACTAGAAGACAGAGCAAAAATAAAAAGAAGCCACTAATTATTTCCTGGAAAAAAAAAAAAAAAAAAACCTCAAAAGAAAAAAAAAATTCCCATAATCCCAAACTTTCAGATCAGAGAGACCTGAAGCAAGGTGACCAGTTTGTAGGCCTTTACAATAATCCAAGCAAGAGGTAATGAGGGCTTGAATTAGGATGGTAAGTGGATGAATACCAAGAAGAGGAAAGATAAGACAGATTTACATAATAACAATAATGGTCAAAATCAGTCATATGGGATAAGGGAGAATAAGAACTTAAAAAAATTAATTTTAACTTTCAGTTTCAAATTCTTTCCCTCCCCCACCCATTAAGAAAGTCTTAATACCCATTATGCATAGGAAGTCATGCAAAATATATTTCCACATTAAACATGTGGCAGGGAAGCAATAAAAATATAGAAAATGAAAAAAATTAGTTTAGGGAGGATGCCTTGTTCAGGCAAAGAGAAAGCATGGGGAGAGTTGGAGGTCAGTAACATAGTCAGGATATATATAAATTATTAAGTAAGCACAGTAACTAAGATCAATTACAAAAGAGTGGCAATCTTATTTTTGTGTGTTTTTTTAAGTGTCAGGAATATTCTAATAAAGCTCCAGAATTATCTGAGGCTAGATACAAGTGCTAAAGTCAAGAAAAACAAGCTTTGTAAGCTATGTTGGAGGCCAGAATATAAAAATTGATAACAATAAATAATTGATTTTGGAGAAAGCTAACCCATGCTGAATAAAAACTCAACCTTGGAGCCAAAAGGTCTAAATTCAAGTCCATGGCATATAGTGATTATATGACCCTAGGCAAAATCAAATTTAAGTTCTCAATATTTGGGGCAATTCTAAGCTTTTAAGTCACACAGAAGATGCTGAGCTGCTTTGATAATGAAAGTTCCCTATATAAATGAAATCATAAGTCCAATCCCTCCACTGTCCCTAAAGAACAGGATAATGCTCTGAGTGAATGGGTCAAGGATAATGAGATGCCAGAGAAATCAGAACTATTCAACTCTGATTGAGCTTCCATTTCTTGGCTAAAGAGAATGATCTTCAGGCTAGGAAAGATAACTATAAAAGTTAACATAGAGTAGAAATGCATAAGGGAAGAGATGGTAATCACTATTAAGCAGCTACTATGTGCCAAATCTTGTGAAAGAACCCACCTGCCTCAATAAGATCCCAAATGAATTCTATCTTAAAATAACAAGAGGAATATCAGATGTGATTGTTAAAACTTTGCTGATACTCCTAGATAATAGAAGGGAGGTTAAAGATTATTGTTTTTGTTGTTTTTTAGTCATGTCCCATTCTCTGTGACCGCATTTGGGGTTTTCTTGGCAAAGATACTGGATTGGTTTGCCATTTCCTTTTCCAGATCATTTTACAGATGAAGAAACCGAGATAAATAAGGTTAAATGACTTGTCCAGATCATACTGCTTTTTTAAGTGTCTGAGACCAGATTTGAACTCATGAAGTTAAGTCTTTCTGACTTCAAGCTTGGTATTCTATCCACTGTGCCATTTTTCAGCTAGAGAAAGAATGTTAGTCATAAAACTATTAGTTAGGAGCAAAATTCAAGAATGCATTATTAAAGGGATGCTTTGCTAATGTTTAGATAGGGAAGTAGGGGGAAGATTCTGGGAAGAAGGCACAGTAGTTTCATAAATTTCAAGCTCTCCCCATTTCTCCCACAAATAGAACAAATTTGTGCCTCAGGGAGAAGATAGACTAGTGAAAACCAAGAAGACTTTGGACAGAACTGGGGTCCTCCAGATACCTCCAAACAAGATCTAAAGACCCATTAAACTGTCTGAAGTGCAAACATCTCCAGGCTACCTGCAGAAACATCTAGTGGGATAGCCCTGGGGCTAGCTGGATGTAATTGGAGCCTCAGCAAGAACCACAGACACTTTCACTTCATGAACTGTTTGTTAACTCAGGGTTTGAGTCCAGAAAAACTGAGGGAAACTTGACTGATTAGGAACACCAGGCCTAGCTGTGCTGCTGAGACATGGCCCTGGGGGAGAAAGACCTAACTCCTGATGAGTGCAGAAGCAGCTGGGCAGGGATGCTGCTGGCGGCAGGCACTTGCAGGAGGGTGCATCTCTTGGTTTAAGGTTCCAGGTCAGAGGGGAAAAGCTGAAGGGAAGTTTGAGGTATCATTCCCGCCCCCCCACACACAATTAAAAATACTTACACTAATTCCTCTTATTAAAAAAAAAATGAACCAGCAAAAAAAGAAAGAACTCCACAATTGAAACATATTATAGGAACAGAGAATACTGAGTCTCAACTCATCTTCAGAGAAGGACACTTTGATATAAAAAGAAAAAAGGGGAAAAAAAAACTTCTACCCCAGTTACATGAAATGGCTCCCAGCCCAGAGAAAATTTATAAAAGAATTCAAAAAATAATTAAGAAATCAAATGAGAGACACTGAGGAAAAACTAAGGAAAAAATAAAACCAAACAAGGAAAACAAGAAGATTATGGGGGGAAAAAGATAACCACTTAGAAAAGGAGGAACAGAGTCTCAAAGATGAAAATTAGAATGGAACAAGGGGAAGCCAGAGAAGCTATGAGACCAAGAAATAACAAAACAGATTATAAAGAATGAGAAACTAGAACAAAATGCAAAACATCTCATAAGAAAAACAACCAATCTGAAGAACAGATCAAGAAGAGAAAATATAAGAATAATGGTACTGCCAGAAAGTTGGGACCAAAAAGAGAACCTTGACACAATAATATAGGAAATAATCCTAGAAATTTGTCTTGGAGTGATAGGACATAAGGGGAAATTTGAAATAGAAAAAATCCACTGACCACCATCTCAAAGAGATCTATTGTGGAAAACAAATAGGAATGTTATTGCCAAATTTCTAAATCCCTAGATCAAAGAGAAAAAGACAAAATTGTGCACGAAACAAGAAAAAAATCCAAATATATTGGAGCTACAATTAGACTTGTACAAGACTTATCAGGTACAATAAAAGACTACAGGTCTTGGAATCATATCTACAGACAAGCAAAAGAACTAGTCCTGCAACCAACAATAGCATATTCAGCAAAATTATCTATAATTTTCAATGAGAAAAAATTCAACGAATTTGCAGATTTTCAGGACTTTCTAACAACCAAACCCAAACTTAAAAAATTTAACATATAAGAGCCAATATTAAAGAGCAATTTTAAGGAACTCAACATGGACAAAC